>NC_083224.1:181447677-181788884 GCF_032191835.1 Heteronotia binoei | reverse complement strand
TAGGTAGGAATGCCAAGTCTTGCCTGGCTTCCAGCGGGGGCTCCTGGGTCCATTCTAGAAACTGATGTCATCCGGGGTCTATCTTGTAGAAAAAGAGGTGCCGGAACCCATTAGCACACCTCATTTGCATAACTCATTTGCATATGCCACACACACCTGACACCACCAGAAGGTGGACTAATATCAGCTCAGCATCTACCTTCTTCTGGGATTATCATTGTCATAATAAAACCTTACTGCCATCATACTTCTGAAATTACTTTCTCCTGTGTGGCCACAGTGGCATGATGAAGATTAACATCTGTCTGCTTTCTATGTTTTGATTGTTTTCTCATTTTTTGTGTGTGGGAAAATATTAGAAAGTTTGTCAAATCTTAGAGTTCAAAATTCTCATGGGGGGTTGAACAATGGAGATCAGAAGCAAGTTTTTTTTGGGGGGGGGAGGTAAGAAAAAAAGAGCACAATAAAATTTAGAGGTTCTGGAGCTCCACTCCTGTGAGCTCCTGCTCAAAATGAGGCCTGGATGTCATCACACCAGGCATGATGTCAACATCCGGGGCATGCCAGACTTGATGATGTCACTTCCGGGTGATATCATAGCGCCAACATCAATGTGGGAAGGGGCTGTTTGGTGATGGGACTTCCCCCACTGGCCAGCTGGCTGGTGGCAGATTGGAGCCCCCAAAATCAGGAGAGCCCCCTCCCAGACTGGCAACCCTTGTTCTACATCCCCCTTGTTCTACGTCACTTGGCATTCTGTCTTCAAGCTCAACTTGCCAGGGCTGGCAGAAAGTATTTTATTGCCCTGAGCAAAGCTGGCCTCTTACTTCTTGGGCATGTGCCATGTTGGGCTCTTAAAGGTACCACAAGACGATTCCTGCAACAGAACTAATATAGTGGCTCTTGGGTTTTGTTGCAATCCCTCAGTCCGAGCTACTACAGGAGGGCACTGTACTAATCCCTCTCAAAAGCCTAACTTTTCAGCTTTTGCAGTTTTTAATTGCCTGTTTACACCCTGCTTTCCTTCAAGAGGGGGCCCTCAGTGGCTTGGGTGATTCTCCTCTCCTGCATGACGACCCTGTGAAGTAAGTTAGGCTCAGAGGGCACGACTGGCCCAAGGTCCCTCTGCGAGCTTTCATGGTAGAATGAGGACTCAAACCTGAGCCTTCCAGATCTTAGTCTGGCACTCTAGCACTGTTGCAAATATTTGCAGTGCTTAGATTGCATCTGATGTGGAGCAGATTCTCCCTTTCATGTTCTTTCCAGTTACTTTGATTCAACCCTCCCCCTCCTTCCAAAAAGCAGGGATGTGAAAGCTTTGATAGATTTGGAAATAGGCACTGAGAATAAGCGATGGCAGCGGGGAGGTGGGGATTGTCATCAGGATGAATTATCCGGGAAAGGAGGTCTGACACATTTGCCTATCAGACCACAAATTTTTCTCCTTTAGCCACCGAATTCATAGTGACTCTTGGTGTTGGATTACCTTAAACGTTCAAGCTTTTGGATTAGCATGGAATTGGGATTTCAGGGCTATAATCCTCTGGCAATGTCGGTGGTTTATTATGTAATAGTATGCTTGCATGAGGAAGGCACATGGCTCACAGGGAAGGTATATTTATTGGCATTTGAAACTGTCAGCTTGAAACTAGTACGGTTGTATGATTCGCTTGGGGAGGTCAGGTCTGGAAAAAGAACAGCAAGAGGCTCCTGCACTTGACAGAGCTTGAGTGCACAGGGGAGATGGAATAATAGCCTCCCTGTCAGTTGCACCACAGCTATAGACTATATGGTGCTTCTCCCATATGGAGAAGGGAGGAGTCTCCAACATAATATCCACTGGTACCCACCAAAATGGGAGGGGCCCGGTGAGACATTTGCCCAGGAAGGTTTCTGATTGGCCATTGGAGATTTGATTGGCTGTGCAGATTTGTGAAAGTGTTGCTTAGGCGGTATCTGCCACCCTCCACAACACAGGGATCTTCACAATGTGACTGAAGGTAAGAAACGGCAGCCATTTTGTGGCTCCTGCTGCTGAAGTCATTTGTGGCAGCCATTTTGTGGCTGCTCCCTTCACATTGGGTCAGGTGCCGCAGCATCAGAAAGGTTGAGGACCCCTGATATAAGGCATAAGTTTAGAGAGGGGATGAACAAAACAGTTGGAGGTGGAGCTGATTGTGGTCAAAGGAGAAGCTATAGGTCACCTTTGTTTCTTAGACAAGATGGACCAAATCATCCCCAAACTCCCTGACTACCTGGTGGCAATTCTTAGCAATTACTACTATTTATTCCCCTAAAATTCCCAGTCCTTTATAAAAGTGGGATGTTGACTGAGATGTTATTGTTTTTCATTCCATTTCAGTTTCAGTATGATGGAATAGTAAGAATGATGAGGGGCAGAGCCTTTGAAAACTGGATTCAAGTAATGCCATGGTGTGACTTCCAATTTCAGAACCAGATGTGATGTCACAGTGCTAGTATAACTCGTGGAATTTTGCTGCTTTCTATGGTTTTTACCATGGAGATTCGGGGACTTCCTAGAGCAACGTGCAACTATGTGACATCACTTGTGGGTCTGACAGTGGAAGTGATATGGCATCATAAAAGGCCGTTCTCAGTTTTGCTCCTGTGGGAGCACAGACCATCTATGGGTTGGGACCCTCAGCTGAGTTATAAAGCCTTACCTGCTGGGTCATGGGAACCTAATTAGCTATTTTTGTAAGTGTACCGAGAAGAGCAGTAGGATAGGAGGGTTTTTGTCAGGTCTCCTGCTTTGGGAAGAATGTTCCACTAACCCCCTGGCCTTCCTGTTACAACATAACTGTGTAGCAGAGGGCGAAATGGTGGGGGGAGGTGATTGGCATCTCTGGCACCATGATGACAATTTCTGGTGTGGCTGGAAGTGATGTCACCGTATCATCATCAGTCCCTAGCATTTGGCCATACCCCTGGAATTTTGGCCAAATGCTAGTGTCAGCAACACAAAAATATCCCTTTTATTTGCAACAGAGCATGTATCATTGCACCACCAGCAACGTCACTACATTGCTGGTGAGCCCTCCCTTTCAATCTCCTATTGGTTGCCACCCTTGTGTTGCCAACCTTGTAGGCGGGGGTGGTTTTTTTGTAGAAGAAGCCCAACAGGAACTCATTTGCATGTTAGGCCAAGCCCCCAGACACCAAGCCAGCCGGAACTGCATTCCAATGTGTTCCTGCTAAAAAAAAGCCCTGCTTGTAGGATGACAAGGCAGAGTCACTTGGTGATCAAGGGGATTCTTTTGCGGCTGATTCCTCAATCCGGTGGACTTCCTGGTGCTCAGCTTGCATTTCCTGTCTCTTCAGGCCACTTTGGGTCTGTGCCAACTAGGGCTGCCTATCCCCAGGTGGAGGCAGGGGATCCCTTGGTTTGCAGGTCCTCCCCCTGCTTCAGGATCATCAGAAAGCTGGGAGGGGGAGGGAAATGTCTGCTGGGCACTCCATTATTCCCTATGGAGATCAATTCCCATAGGGTATAATGGAGAATTGTTCTAGGGCTGTGGGAGGACTGTTTTTTGAGGTAGAGGCATCACATTTTCAGCATAGCACCTGGTACCTCTCTTCAAAATACCCTCCGAGTTTCAAAAAGATTGAACCTATGAACCCTTAAAGAAGGTGCCCCTATCCTTCATTATTTCTAATGGAGGGAAGGCATTTAAAAGGTGTGCAGTCCCTTTAAATATGATGGCCAGAACCCCCTTTGGAGTTCAGTTATGCTCATCACATCCTTGCTCCTGGCTCCACCCCCAAAGTCTCCTGACTTCATCCCCAAAGTCCCTAGATATTTCTTGAATTGGACTTGGCAACCCTAATATCCACAGTTCTGGTCATTACACCACTGAGTTTATACTGCCGTGGTTTTTCCCCTTTTTCTTTCATGGGTCATTTATCCCTTGTGACTTCCTTTCATGTGTCACAGCTCAGTTGGCCCCATGCTGCTATGGGGGGTATTAAAGGCTTGGGTGTCGCATTTCAGAATATGGATCAAAACAGAAGCAGAGGGTTGCGTCTCATGGGTTTAGCAAATGCTTCACACACTGATGGTCCCAGGTTCAGTTCCTTGTAGGATTCCCATTCCCCACTTCTGAGCAGGGAATCCCCTGGTTTTGGGGGCTTCTGCCCTCCGCTGGCCAGCTTGCTGGTGGGAAGAACCCTGGCCCAAACAACAATATCACACGCAACTCAAATAAGTAAATACATGTAAATAGGGTTGCCAAGTCCATTTCAAGAGATGTCTGGGGACTTTGGGGGTGGAGCCAGGAGACATTGTGGGTGGAGCCAGGAGCAAGGGTGTGACAAGCATAATTGAACTCCAAAGGGAGTTCTGGCCATCACATTTAAAGGGACCGCACACCTTTTAAATGCCTTCCTTCCATAGGAAATAATGATGGATAGGGGCACCTTCTTTTGGGGCTCGTAGAATTGGACTCCCTGGTCCAATCTTTTTAAAACTTGGGGGGTATTTTGGGGAGAGGCACTGGATTCTATACTAAAAACGTGGTGCTTCTACCTCAAAAAACAGCCTTCCCAGAGCCCTAGATACCCGCGGATCAATTCTCCATTATTTTCTATGGCAATAAGTCTCCATAGGGAATAATAGAGTTCCCACAGACATTTCCCTCCCCTCCCCCCCGCTTTCTGAGGACCCTAAAGGGGGGGGAAGGCCTCCAACCCGGGGGATCCCTTGCCCCCACCTGGGGACTGGCAACCCTAAATGTAAATAAACAATATCCCCGATGTGCTGAGGTCACACAGAAGTGATGCTGTCATATCAGGGACATTGTGTGATGACGCTCTGGTTCTTGGGCAAAACTCTATGGTTTGATGCCAATTTTACTCTCGTTTTGCCCCCAAACAGAGCTGTCCCTATGTCAATTGTGTGATGATGTCACTTCCGGATGATATCAGCCTGTTGGGAATGTCCCTGCCCACTCCTGGAACACTCTCCAGATCTCCCTGCTTGGAAGGGACTTGGGAATCCTAGTTCCTAGTACACATAATTAAAAGCAGGACTTTTTGAAGCAGGAACATATAGCTTATTATATAGCATATTAGGCCACACACCCCTGATGTAGCCAATCCTCCTGGAGTTTACAGTAGGCCCTATACTAAGAGCCCTGTAAGCCCTTGAAGGATTGGCTACATCAGGAGGGAGTGGCCTAATATGCAAAGGAGTTCCTGCTACAAAAAAGCCCTGATTAAAAGGATCTTGGGTAAGGCCTTGACCCTGAGCCTATGGAGAGCCAGGCAGAATAGACAATATCGGGATTGTCTGTACTAAGAGCCCTGTAAGCCCTTGAAGGATTGGCTACATCAGGGGGGAGTGGCCTAATATGCAAAGGAGTTCCTGCTACAAAAAAGCCCTGATTAAAAGGATCTTGGGTAAGGCCTTGACCCTGAGCCTATGGAGAGCCAGGCAGAATAGACAATATTGGGATTCCATGGACCAATTATCCTTCGCAGTATAAGGCAACTTCATATATTCAGAGAAATCTGAGTTCTGCCGCAAAGAGCACACTTGATGGCTTTCCTCCACTCTAGTAGCATTGTGGTCTACTGACAGCCTTGAAAATCCTCCTCCAATCCCTCTCTTTTCTCCTTTTGTCATTTAGGAGTTTACAGCTGCGTTTTGCTCATGACGGTGGTGCGTGGCAGTTGTATGTACTTTCCAAAAAATGGTGCTGAACGAAGGGCTCTGTTCTTGCTTTTTTTGTGCAAGCTCAATAGACGCAGCTCTGGGAGTGAAGTTATTAGCTTGCCGGCTGATCGGAAGGGAGAGGGGCCTCTTTTTGTGGAGGAGGGAGGCCCCCAGACTCCTACGCAAAATAAATAATTCCTAATCAAAATGCACCATTCAGGTGACGGATCGCTGTGCCGAGAGCACTCGAGGCCTCTTGTAATAAAAGGCACATGTTTGTATGCGTTCTCCTGGCAGCTGGTGTGGCTTGCTTCCTTGACTTAAGGAACAGGCTTTTAAAAAATTTATTGAATTCCATCCAGTACGGTGTACAGACTAGAAATTCTTTTTCATGGGCGCTTTTGATGGTTCCTTTTAAGAAAAAATCCTTGCTCCAGTGTAAGGTTGCCAGGCAATCAGTGGGAGATGGGGAGAAGGTACTTACTGTGAGGGGGGGGGGGTTGTAGGGTTGCCAAGACTCCTACCATAGAGTTTTACTGCAAATCCTAGAGTGTACCCAGTGTGTTGTGCCCAAGCGTGACGTCACTTCTGAGCGATGTCATCGTGCAGGGCATGTTGGGTGAGGACAGGGCTCTTTGGGGGCGGGGATTCCCCCGGCAGCTTGCTCTGTGCCTGCGGGCTGGGACCCCCCCAAGGGGCTGCAATCTTCGACGCTGTGTGATGATGTCACTTCCATCATGAACCAGATGTGTTAGCATCACACTGGGGCAATACTCTAGCACAGCGGTCCACAACCTTTTTGGCACCAGGGACCGGTTTTGTGGAAGACAATTTCTCCATGGACCGGGGGGGGGGATGGTTTTGGGATGATACAATTGTGCACTTTATTTTGGTGTGGTGGTTAAGTGTGCAGATTCTTATCTGGGGGAACCAGGTTTGATTTCCCACTCCTCTGCTTGCAGCCGCTGGAATGGCCTTGGGTCAGCCAGAGCTCTCACAGAGTTGTCCTTGAAAAGGCAGCTTCTGGGGAGAGCTCTCTCAGCCCCACTCATCTCATAGGGTGTCTGTTGTGGGGCAGGAAGAGATTGTGAGCCGCCATGAGATTTGGAGTGAAGGGCAGGATATAAATCTAATGTCTTATTATTATTATTACTACATTGTAATATAAAATGAAAGAATTATACTACTCATGGCCCGGTTGCTAACAGGCCACAGACTGGTACTGGTCCACGGCACGGGGGTTGGGGACCCCTGCTCTAGCACTCACCCAGAAACTCTGTGGTTTCCAGAGAGTTTCTGGGCAAGTGCTAGATTGTTCCCCTGGAGCAATGCCGGCACTTCTCGGTCATGCCAGAAGTGATGTCATCATGCTGCAATGAAGATCTCCCCTCACTGCATTTTTCTGGCCTATTTCTGTCCTCCCAACCTGATGAGTGTTGGTGGACATCAGAAAGAATTACCAGGAGTTAGCTGGCCATCAGTGGGTACCTGTTAAGCCTCCTGAGCTTTCAGGAGAGGCCAGCTTTGCTTGACCTGTATGTGGCTGTTCAGAGACGCCATGTTGGATCAGGCCAATGGCCCATCCAGCCCAACACTCTATGTCACACAGTGGCCAAAACCCGCCCAGGTGCCATCAGGAGGTCCATCAATGGGGCCAGGACACTAGAAGCCCTTCCACTGTTGCCCCCCCCCCCCACTCAAGCACCAAGAATACAGAACATCACTGCCCCAGACAGATATGCTGTGGCTAATAGCTACTGATGGATCTCTGCTCCATATGTTTATCCCACCCCCTCTTGAAGATGTCTGTGCTTGCAGCTGCTACCACCTCCTGTGGCAGTGAATTCCATGTGTTAATCACCCTTTGGGAGAAGAAGTACTTCCTTTTATCCGTTCTAATCTGACCGAACAGCAATTTTTAACACTGTGAAATTACATGTGTGGTCCCTGTTCCGGAGCCTGAGGACGCTAGATTCTCTGAAACAGCTGGTCCAGCTAGTGGTACCATCGGCAGAGTGATGTGGCTGGATCACATGGGACACTTCATGAATTTGCATTTTTGGACACTTGTGAAGAGACTTTTTTTCTGAATGTTTGATTGGTCTCTATTTGATTGTCTCAGTGGTCTTTGTGACATGTTCATCCCCTGCACACAGGGGTTTGTTTTTGGTCAAGATGGTGATTATTATGTCATATTGTGAGTAATGTTTATGAGAGTCGCTTTTGTATTATATAAAAATACACAATTTTTTGCTAAAATTCCTTTTTCAGTTGTGTAGTTATTACGACTGCGGGCCATTGGTGTTTCTTATTGTCTCTTTGAAAGGTGCCACCATCTGTTTGAAACAACTTTATGTGAAAGTCTATCCCTGTAGCACTTGGGGAAGCAGGCAGGCCCTCTGAGTTATGTACTATGACCTGTGTGATGATTTAACATTTCCCGGTATCTGTCACCATTGTTGCTTTATTATTGGGAAGGGGTATTGCGGGAAGAAGACCTTTTCCAACTAATTAAATGCCCAACGTGTGCCTGTGAAGGAGAGGGATGAGGATTTTTTCCCCCCTTTGATGGTTGCTGGACCAGTCTTTCTTTTCAGAAGCAGGGAGGTGCCCTTTTGCGGTTGTGGAAGGAGTTCACAAGCTGCCCAAACTGTATTGTGTTTGCTGTCTGGTCGGACCATTAGGGATGGGCACGAACCAGGAAGATGGAGTTCGTTTCAGTCTGTGGCATGCCTGATTCATGAGCCACAAACCTTCACGAATGTTTCGGCTCCAAGCAAATGGGTTCGGTTTGTGACAGGGTAGAATGCCTCTCCACAGTGTTCGAGAGACACCGAGCTTTCAGGGGATCTCTGCCTGACTTTCCTCTATCTACCTGCCCTCCGTTTGGTGAGGATTGGATGCTGGTTGACCTGCTCACATACTTCAGTTTGCAAACCACAAGCCAGCCAAAATTCATCACGAACTTTAGTTCGTGAGCTGGTTTTTGTCCAACGCCAGGGCTGAATGAGCCAATGTGAATCAAGAATCTGGAAAGAAAAGGGATGGTTGCTAAAAGCAGTAGAAGAAATTCTTGGTTGTTACAGGAGTTTTAAACAGGACCTGTAAGGGACAAACAGCAATCTTCAGTCAGAGGCAGAGCAGTTTTTTGTGCAGGAGTGCACAGGAAAGCAGTTCTGTCTGACTTGGCATCAGGGGGTGCAAATGATTAAAGATTAATAGAATGATTAAAGGGCTGGAACACTTTCCCTATGAAGAAAGGTTGAAACACTTGGGACTCTTTAGCATGGAGAAACATCGACTGCGGGGTGACATGATAGAGCTTTACAAGATTATGCATGGGATGGAGAAAGTAGAGAAAGAAGTACTTTTCTCCCTTTCTCACAATACAAGAACTCGTGGGCATTCGATGAAATTGCTGAGCAGACAGGTTAAAATGGATAAAAGGAAGTACTTCTTCACCCAAAGGGTGATTAACATGTGGAATTCAATGCCATAGGAGGTGGTGGCGGCCACAAGCATAGCCACCTTCAAGAGGGGTTTAGATAAAAATATGGAGCAGAGGTCCATCAGTGGCTATTAGCCACAGTGTGTGTGTGTGTGTGTATATATAAAAATTTGCCACTGTGTGACAGAGTGTTGGACTGGATGGGCCATTGGCCTGATCTAACATGGCTTCTCTTATGTTCTTATGAGTTCCTGCTGTGCTCTTTCTACAAAAAAAGCCCTGGTCAAAGGAATCATGAGTGTCCTTGTGGGTCTCTTGGAATTTGATTTTATTATAGTTATTGTAGATGGCTAGGTTATAGCTGCAGAATGGAGACCAAGTCCTATGAGGAAAGGTTGAAGCAGCTGGGCATGTTTAGCTTGGAGAGGAGGAGGCTGAGAGGTGACATGATCACCATCTTCAAGGACTTGAAGGGCTGTCATCTAGAGGATGGTGTGGACTTATTTTCTGTGGCCCTGGAAGATAGGACCAGAACCAATGGGTTGAAATTAAATCAGAAGAGTTTCCAGCTCAACATTAGGAAGAACTTCCTGACTGTTAGAGTGATTCGTCAGTGGAACAGGCTTCCTCGGGAGGTGGTGGGCTCTCCTTCCTTGGAGGTTTTTAAACAGAGGCTAGATGGCCATCTGACAGCAATGAAGATCCTGTGCATTTAGAGGGAGGTGTTTGTGAGTTTCCTGCATTGTGCAGGGGGTTGGACTAGATGACCCTGGAGGTTCCTTCCAACTCTATGATTCTATGAATAAAACTGGACTCCAGTAGCACCTTAGGGACTAATGTGGTTTATCTACCTATCTTGGTAATAATTTAATGAAAAATCCAAAACATTTTGCATGGGGTGGAGAAGGTAGACAGCAAGACATTCTTCTCCCTGTACTAAAACTGGAGGTCACCAGAGAAAATGGTTAGTGGTAGGATCAAAATAGGCAAATCCTAGTATTTTTCTTGTTGAACCTGTGAGTTCTTACCTGAGAGCTAATTTGGTGTAGTTGTTACGTGTGCGGACTCTTATCTGGGAGAACCGGGTTTGATTCCCCACCCCTCCACTTGCACATGCTGGAGTGGCCTTGGGTTAGCCATAGCTATTGCAGGAGCTGTTCTTGAAAGGGCAGCTGCTGTGAGAACCCTCTCAGCCCCACCCACCTCACAGGGTGTCTGTCGTGAGGGGAGAAGATATAGGAGATTGTAAGCAGCTCTGTGTCTCTGATTCAGAGAGAAGCGCGGGGTATAAATCTGCAGTCTTCTTCTTCTGCCTGGAGGCTGGCAACCCTATGAGATCCATGGGTATCTAGGACTCTAATGGGACTGTTTTTTGAGGTAGGGGTTGACAACCTCCCAGCTTGTAAAGCTTCCAAGAAGGCACCTGGTTGTCCACTGCAAGAGACAGAATGTTGGACTTAGATGGGCCTTACGTTGGACCCGGAGGAACACTTCCTTCAATAGGAAAGTTTGGCTCTCTGAATGCAGACGTCTGAGAGAATCAAAAGGAAAGAACACTGTATCCAGTGCTTAGAGCAATGCTTGTTAGTCTATTACATTTGGTGTGCGGAGGAGTAAAATGACAGCTTTCATTCAGGGATGAACCGTGATGGATTTCAAAGTCCAAAACAAGTGAACTGTGACTCTAATGGCAGACACGGAGGGAAATGCCATTCCTTAATCAGGCCTTTGTTGTCTCCCCTGCAATTCTGCCTTCCAGCTGAACTTTCACCAGAGGTCGCTTTGTCTATGGAAATGTGCCAGTAATCGTGTGAACCTTCCAGTGAACTGCATCCATTATCCAAGTTTGATCATTCAAAGCTCACTTTTTTTTTTTTTTTTTAAAGAGAGGTTCAAGAGAGCAGTGGGAAGAATGAAGAAAAAGATCAGTTGAAGTTACTCTACACTATCTACCTCGAGAAGTACCGGAACGCCCAGATTTTGCCACCACCAGAATGCTAGGGGTTGGTCTTTTTAGGAACTATAAGACTGTCTGGTCTCTTCTAGACAGCCACCAAAATCTAGAATATCCTGTAGCTGGGACAATAGGTTTGGCGGGGGGTGGGTGGGTTTGGAGGGTGTTCTGCCATCAAGTCACAGCTGATTCAGGGCAACACCATGACTCCAGAGTTGCTTTGCCATTGCCTGCCTCTGCGTCACATCTCTGGTATTCCCTGGTGATCTCCCATTCAAATAGTGCCCAGGGGCAACCTTGCTTAGCTTCTGAGATCTGACAAGATCAGGCTAGTTTAGCTATCCAGGTCAGGGCATTGGCCTACTAGCTATTTGTTTCATTGGGGCTACATTAGGTGTGCCTTCATTGGCTGGTGCCTGGAGCCAATTCTGATCTATTAGCCAGAGAAGCTTTTGTTTTGTTCCAAAGTAAACAGATACATGTGCTTTGGCAGATGGGCAGAACAAATGTTCCCTCTAACCCAGATGTGGCCAAACTGTGGCTCAGGAGCCACACGTGGCTCTTTCATACATATTGTGTAGCTCTCAAAGCCCCCACCGCCCAATCAGCTGGCTTGGAGAAAGCATCTCTCTCTTTAAATGACTTTGTCAAACCAAGCCAGCCAGTGGTTTGGCGAATGCATTTAAAATTAAAGTTGCTTTCTTTCCACCTCTCCTTCCCTCCCTCATGTATTTGTCTTCCTTCCTTTCTGCCTGCCTGCTTGCCTGCCTTGTGACTCTCAAACATCTGACGTTTATTCTATGTGACTCTTACATTAGGCAAGTTTGGCCACCCATGTTCTAAGCTGTGGAGTCTGGTGAGCAAAAATTCTACTTCGTGAGCTACTGGCATTCAAGTTGTGAGCAAGCAATTTGGTTACTGCATAAATCCATTTGCTCTGGGCCATCCTGCCTGAGGGAAGACAAAAATGTGTGAGCCAGAGACTAGAAAAGGTGAGCTAGCTCACACTAACTCAGCTTAGAGAGAACACTGGGCAGAACTGTGCTGTTCCTTAGATTTCCCAGGAGTCAACATGATCCCTATTGAAGATCCTACAACACATGAACATAAGAACATAAGAGAAACCATGTTGGATCAGGCCAGTGGCCCATCCAATCCAACACTCTGTGTCACACAGTGGCCCCAAAAATTATATATATATATATAGACACCCCCACACACATACACTCTGGCTAATAGCCACTGATGGACCTCTGCTCCATATTTTTATCTAACCCCCTCTTGAAGCTGTCTATGCTTGTAGCTGCCACCACCTCCGGCACCATGAAGCAGCTGGCACCATGAAGCTGCCAGCTTCACTTAGACTCTTGGTCTATTAAGATCATTGTCAATCAAACAACCTTTTGTTGTTAGCTCAATTAGGACTGACTGAACCACTGGGCAAACCTAGGTGATAGCTAGAATTGGCGACTTCCAGGTGGGGATCTCCCACTATTAGAGTTGATCTCCACAAGATGGAGATCAGTTCTCTCAGGGAAAAGGGCTGCCTTGGAGGGTGGCACTATGGCAGGGTGGGCACTATTTTACCCTGCTGAGGTCTCTCCCCACCATCCTTCTCCCTCCCTAGGTTCCACCCCCCCCCCCCAAATCGCCAAGTATTTCTCAATCCAGAGCTGGCAACCTGAGAGCCAGTTTGGTGTGGTGTAGAGGACTCTTATCTGGGAGAACCAGGTTTGATTCCCCACTCCTCCGCTTGCACCTGCTGGGATGGCCTTGGGTCAGCCATAGCTCTGGCAGAGCTGTCCAGAGCTTCTGTGAGAGCTCTCTCAGCCCCACCTACCTTACAAAGTGTCTGTTGTGCAGGAGGGAGATAAGGTAGATTGTAAGCTACTCTGAGACTCTAAGATTCAGAGTGAAGGGCAGGGTATAAATCCAATATAATGAGCTGCTGCTTCCGCTTCTTCTTCTTTTATCATCACTGGGGGTACCCAAACAATAGTAATGGGAACACGGGAACACTCCAAGCAGCCTGTTTCCTTCTCTCGAAAGGCATACGCTTTTGTTTGTCGGCTGAAATTACTTTTCAGAGCTTTGTTCTATTGTGAAATGCAAATAAAGCCCTGCATTTTCAAGTACCTCCGTGCTTTTTGTTTGGAGGCTTCTTGCCTGCTGCCACAAGGTCCATCAGGATGGGCTAATTTACCCCCAAAGCAAATGAAGATAAGAAATCTAGCGAAATGGTTCCTGTTGGACCGGCCTTCCAAGGGTCTTTGCTTGGCCCAGTTCTTTTGCAGGGGCTTGTTGGACTTTTTAATCCATGTAACCTCTTTGCGCTCTTCTCCCTCCTCCTCCTCCTCCTCTCTCTTTGTCTCCCTCTCTCTCTCTCTCTCTCTTTCTCTGGAGCTCTGCATCATTAACTGAGCACATCACCTCTGTGACCAGTGACTAATGTGCTGTGCTCTGAGACAGAATGCACAGTACTTGTGGCAAATGGGAGAAGAAAAACAGATTAGAAGGGCTTTTAATTACCTGGCCAGGATATGGTGGGGAAGTAACCTGAGATAAACAGCCCAGATACAAGCAGGGTTGTTGTTGTTTTTTATCAGGAACTCCTTTGCATATTAGGCCACACCCCTCTGATGTAGCCAATCCTCTTGGAGCTTACAGTAGGCCCTGTACAAAGAGCCCTGTAAGCTCTAGGAAGATTGGCTACCTCAGGGGTGTATGCAAAGGAGTTCCTGCTACAAAAAAAGCCCTGGATACAAGTAAGGATTCTGGAGAGGGAAGATCTCTTTGGACAGGATGTAGGGTTCAAAGTTCTTGCATGACAGCTCTTATAGTTATACGGTAGGAGTTAGAGCTACTGCTCTTCGGAGTTACCGGGCCTGGGGAAGCAGGTGACTCCCACATCACAGGAAGAGGAAGAATTTGTTCCTGCCTCCCTAAATGCAGCGTGGGCATCACCCCTTTCCCACAAAAGCGTGGAGATCATTGGAACTTGAGTCTCCCAGATCCTAGTCCAACTAGGGTTGTTAGCTTCCAGAGGGGGATCCCCTGGTTTTGGGGGTTTCTCCCCACTTGGACCAGATGGCCAGCAGGGGTAAACTCACTCCTAAACAGGGATGTTGCTGACATGATGACATCAGCCGGAAGTGACATCATCCTATCAGGGATGCCACACTGGGGTGCTCTGGTTTGGGGGCAAACTCTGTAGTTAAATTAGGCTTAAACCATAGAGTTTGCAAAAAAAAAATCCTAGAGGGTTCCCCCGGAGTGTCACTTCTGGGTGATGTCATTGCATAGGGGACGTTGTGTGATGTCCCTGTCCATCCCGGAATGCCCCCCAAATTCCTCACCAGACCAGCAAGGGAACCTGTCAACCCTAAGTTCAACACTAACTGCTATTCCACACATAGGGTTGCCAACCTCCCAGTGGATTTAAGGAGTAAAGATATTTTTCTTGTAAAAATATTGGCAGCTAGTATTTTTGTCATCTGAATATAACATGTATTTTATTAACAGTTCCATTTAAAAGCTGACAATCTCGACAAAGGCTCAAAAATGTAATACGCTGGATAGTGTGGATGGGCTTTCTGTGAATTCACTTGGATTCATAATAGATGTTCCCAGGGCTTTTTTTGTAGCAGGAACTCCTTTGCATACTAGGCCACACCCCTCTTGTGTAGCCAGTCCTTCAGTTTGGTGTAGTGGTTAAGTGTGTGGACTCTTATCTGGGAGAACCGGGTTTGATTGCCCATTCCTCCACTTGCAGCTGCTGGAATGGCCTTGGATCAGCCATAGCTCTGGCAGAGGTTGTCCTTGAAAGAACAGTTGCTGTGAGAGCCCTCTCAGTTCCACCCACCTCACAGGGTGTCTGTTGTGGGGAGGAAGATAAAGGAGATTCTGAGCCACTCTGAGACTCTAAAATTCGGAGTGGAGGGCAGGATATAAATCCAATATCATCATCATCATCATCAAGAGCTTACAGGGCTGTTATTATAGGGCCTGCTGTAAGGTCCTGGAGAATTGGCTGCATCCAGGGTTATTGCCTAATGTGCAAAGTAGTTCCTGCTACAAAAAAAACCCCTGAATGTTTCTCATTATTGTTAGATATAATTTCAAGGACTATGAACTGAGAATTAGCTTTGTATGAAATTCTTTTGTGAGGAAACTGTTTTTTGTTTTGAAACCTTTAAGAGTGCATTTGATTTGAGTATGCAACCAGTGGGTGAGCTGTTGCTGCCGGCCTATGATGCAAATTAGATGAATTTGTATATTTTAATTGGAGTGTTTGGAATAAATAAACTGTTATTATTGATTAGTTTCTGATGGCTTTCCCTGACGTCTTTACACTTCTAATAACATCCCAGTGGTGGCTGAAGATTTCCAGGGATTACAGCTGATCTCCAGGCAACAGAGATCAGTTCACTCTGGAGAAAATGGCTGTTTTGAAAGGTGGACTTCTATGGTATTATTCCCCATTGAAGTCCCTCTCCTCTACAAACCCCACCCTCCACAGGCTCCACTCCCAAATATCCAGGTATTTCCCAACTGAAGCTGGCAACCGCAACCACACTAGAAAGTGTATTACTTCCCAGATCCATTCAGCCAACCTAGCCAGGCTTGACACCAACAACCATGAGAAGAATGAGGGTCAAGCCTCAGTTGGATGGCCTCTACTCTTCTGAGCAGTTTATCTAACTAAACATCAGTCTCACCCACTGAAATCCAGGGCTTTTTTTGAGCAGGAACACAGTTCCAGTCAGCTTGGTGTAAAGGGGCATGGCTTGATATGCAAATGAGTCCCTGCTGGGCTTACCCCACAAAAAAGACCTGGTGTGAAACAATGGTGATGTCAGGGGGTGTGGCCTTTTATGGAAATGAGTCCCTGCTGGGCTGTCGCTACAAACAAACCCTGTGTGAAACAATAGTGATCCCAGGGAGTGTGGCCTGATATGTAAGAGAGCCAGTTTGGTGTAGTGGTTAAGTGTGTGGACTCTTATCTGGGAGAACCGGGTTTGATTCCCCACTCCTCCACTTGCACCTGCTGGAATGGCCTTGGGTCAGCCATAGCCCTGGCAGAGGTTGTCCTTGAAAGGGCAGCTGCTGTAAGAGCTCTCTTAGCCCCACCCACCTCACAGGGTGTCTGTTGTGGGGGAGGAAGGTAAAGGAGATTGTGAGCCGCTCTGAGACTCTTCGGAGTGGAGGGTGGGATATAAATCCAATATCATCATCTTCTTCTTCTAAATGAGTCCCTGCTGGGCTGTTGCTTCAAAAAAGCCCTGTGTGAAACAACGGTGATGCCAGGGGTGTGTGGCCTAATATGCAAATGAGTTCCTGCTGGCCTTTTTCTTTTAAAAAAGCCCTGCTGAAATCCATTCAAGTAGAACCAGATAGAGCTCCAATGACATCCTGTGGTTGAACTGAACCAACTGTGAAATCGAATTAACAGTGCTGGAAAGAAATTTTTTTTCTCTGCCTGGGACCTTGGAGAACCACCATTAGTCAGTCCCAATAGTAGGCTAACTGGTCCACTGGTCAGACTCAGGGTAAGGTAGTTTCATACATTTATAAACTTTTCTCTGTTAGGTCCGGGCTTTTTTTGAGCAGGAATGCACAGGAACGCAGTTCTGGCTGGCTTGGCATCAGGGATGTGGCCTGATATACAAACAAGTTCCTGCTGAGCTTTTTCCATAAAAAAAGGTCCCTGTGTTGGGTTATTCCATGTCAAAGAACAATGCATCTGTATTGGTATGATTTATTGTCTTTTGTGGCTCGTGCATTTGCCTTGAGCAAAAACTTTATGGAGAGCTGGCAAATGTATACACTAACTTCCACATTAAGCGGCAGTTTCGTCACACGTTTTAACTTGACTTAATCAGGTTGCGGCAAGGGCGATTCAGCTAATAGCTCTAAAGTGCTGTGACCGTGAAATTTCTGCCTAAGTGCCTGGTATTGTTGTCAAAGTAACAACACAGTTATCGGGAGAAGAAAAGTGATTTCATTCATACCTCCAGAATACAAAGGTGCTCAGCAGGGGGGGGGGGATTCCTCTTTTTATCCAAACTAACAATCACGTTTCAAAAGCTTGAAAAATATGTAGAGCTCCCCCTCCCCTTAGTGCATAGGTGCGTGGAGGGGAAAACCCTCTTACTTACATGTTTGCTTTCAGATTCTTCTTTTCCATCAATATTACATGACATAAACACCAATTTTTTCATGGACTCAGATGAAATTAGGGCAGCCATTTGATTTAGCCTATTCAAGTTACTAGTCCACAAAGGGGAAAGCAGCAAAAACCCTGAGCTCTTTCCTTATGCAAACCAATTTGTGGCACAACAACAGCTTGAAAGAAGAAAAAAAGTTGTACTGTCTTAGGAAGCCGCTTGTAATGCATACAAGCACCACTGGTAGGGTTGCCAAGTCCAATTCAAGAAATATCTGGGGACTTTGGGGGTGGAGCCGGGAGACATTGGGGGTGGAGCCAGGAGCAAGGGTGTGACAAGCATAATTCAACTCCAAAGGGAATTCTGGCCATCACATTTAAAGGGACCGCACACCTTTTAAATGCCTTCCTTCCATAGGAAATAATGAAGGATAGGGGCACCTTCTTTTGGGGCTCATAGAATTGGATCTCCTAGTCCAATCTTTTTGAAACTTGGGGGGTATTTCGGGGAGAGGAACTGGATGCTATGCTGAAAACTTGGTGCCTCTACCTCAAAAAACATCCCCCCCCCCAGAGCCCCAGATACTCGCGGATCAATTCTCCATTATTTCCTATGGGACTAAGTCTCCTTAGGGAATAATGGAATGCCCAGCAGACATTTCCCTTCCCTCCAGTGTTCCCTCTAAGCTGAGTTAGTGTGAGCTAGCTCACAATTTTTTAGCCTCCAGCTCACACATTTTTGTCTTAGCTCATGAAAAATGGCCCCAGAGCAAACTAATTTATGCAGTAGCTCACAACTTTAGGGCCAGTAGCTAAGGTTGCCAAGTCCAATTAAAGAAAAATCTGGGGACTTTGGGGGCGGAGCCAGGAGACATTGGGGGTGGAGCCAGGAGACATTGGGGTGGAGCCAGGAACAAGGGTGTGACAAGTATAATTGAACTCCAAGGGAGTTCTGGCCATCACATTTAAAGGGACAGCACACCTTTTTTAAATGCCTTTCTTCCATAGGAAATAATTAAGGATAAGGGCACCATCTTTTGGGGCTCATAGAATTGGACCCTCTGGTCCAATCATTTTGAAACTTGGGGGGTATTTTGGGGAGAGGCACTAGATGCTATACTAAAAATTTGGTGCCTCTACCTCAAAAAATAGCCCCCCCCAGAGCCTCCAATACCCACGGATTAATTCCCTATTATTCCCTATGGGAATGATTCTCCATAGGGAATATCAGAGTGCCCAGTAGACATTTCCTCCCCCCCCACGCTTTCTAAAGGGGGGGAGGGCCTCCAAACCAGGGAATCCCCGCCCCCTCCCTCTCTCTCACACACACAAATACTTACTAGATCTTCTTCCTGCAGAACTCTACTTGCTGTGAAAACGAAAGCCAAAGAAAGGGAGGGGCCGTTTTCCATGGAAACTATTACTGACCCTTTTTAATGACGCCCTTCCTGTTTCCTGTTTCCTGTGCAGCCTTAAAGGCACACATTTTACAAACGGATCAGGAGCTCTACAACTACATGATGCTTACACGCATGTTCTCTACCCCCCCCCCCCCCCAGCTTCCGGATTTTTAGAGAGCGGGGGAGGAGGCCACAAATTCAGGGGTCCCCCGCCAGGGGGGTGGGTGGGTTGGGAAGCCTACCAGTAGCTCACAACTTTAATGCCAGTAGCTCACAAAGAAGAATTTCTGCTCACAAGACTCCACAGCTTAGAGGGAACATTGCTCCTCTCCCCTCGCTTTCTGATGACCCTGAAGTGGGGGGGAGGGCCTCCAACCCGGGGATTGGAACCCTAACCACTGGTGATAGTTATGGGGAGATGAATGACTATTTAAAAGTTTATCTGTGCAAACTAGCAAAATCCAGTTGGAAAGTGCATTGAAAGTGGATTGAAAGTGCATTAATTAACATGTGTGATTGCAGCCCATATATGCCTGCTGGGTATTTTGGTAGGGTACCTGTGGTAGTGATGATGTTATCTTCCACATCATAGCATCTGAAAACGTTTCATTCTATTTAGCCTTGCAGAGGAAAGGCTGAGATCTATTTTAACATTGGCTCGTCTATCCGTGTCATAGCGCTAAAATAAATAAATAAATAAAGGTGAAGGTAGCCCCCCTGTGCAAGCACCAGTCATTTCTGACTCTGGGGTGACGTTGCATCATAATGGTTTCATAAGAACATAAGAGAAGCCATGTTGGATCAGGCCAACGGCCCATCAAGTCCAACACTCTGTGTCACACAGTGGCAAAAAAAATTATATACACACATACACTGTGGCTAATAGCCACTGATGGACCTGTGCTCCATATTTTTATCTAAACCCCTCTTGAAGGTGGCTATACTTGTGGCCGCCACCACCTCCTGTGGCAGTGAATTCCACATGTTAATCACCCTTTGGGTGAAGAAGTACTTCCTTTTATCCGTTTTAACCTGTCTGCTCAGCAATTTCATTGAATGCCCACGAGTTCTTGTATTGTGAGAAAGGGAGAAAAGTACCTCTTTCTCTACTTTCTCCATCCCATGCATTATCTTGTAAACCTCTATCATGTCACCCCGCAGTCGACGTTTCTCCAAGCTAAAGAGCCCCAAGTGTTTCAACCTTTCTTCATTGGGAAAGTGCTCCAGCCCTTTAATCATTCTAGTTGCCCTTCTCTGGACTTTCTCCAATGCTATAATATCCTTTTTGAGGTGCGGCGACCAGAACTGCACACAGTACTCCAAATGAGACCGCACCATCGATTTATACAGGGGCATTATGATACTGGCTGATTTGTTTTCAATTCCCTTCCTAATAATTCCCAGCATGGCGTTGGCCTTTTTTATTGCAAACGCACACTGTCTTGACATTTTCAGTGAGTTATCTACCACGAGCCCAAGATCTCTCTCTTGGTCAGTCTCTGCCAGTTCATACCCCATCAACTTGTATTTGTAGCTGGGATTCTTGGCCCCAATGTGCATTACTTTGCACTTGGCAGACTTTTTTATGGGGTGGTTTGCCATTGCCTTCCCCAGTCATCTACACTTTTCCCCCAGCAAGCTGGGTACTCATTTTAGCACTACATTTCAGACAGCCTCAGTTTCACCATCTCTGCTTGCTCTGTATCCAATCTAATCCCTTTATCCTCCTCCCCCTCCTGTCATCCCACTTTGCAATTAGGGGACTGCATGTTTTGCAGCACAAAAAGCGCCGTTTGTGAATAAGCTGTTAACCCTTTTGCTAGTGTTGAATAGGATCAAATTGAACTGATTAATCAGCTTCCGCCAGAGCCCATTTAACAAATGCGTGCGTGTCTGTTCTGCTTGCAAGGATGTTTCCCCATTTGGGTGGAGTGGATTGTGCCATTTTACTTCTGAATTGTTGAACTTCTCTGTGTGCCTGTTCCTTCCCCTCTTGCCTGAAAGTCAGCTGATGTAATTTTTGGTATGAAGGTGTGATAGATAAATGTTATAGGTCAGGGGTGGCCAACGGTAGCTCTCCAGGTGTTTTTTTTTTGCCTACAACTCCCATCAGCCCCAGCCAGCATGGCCAATGGCTGGGGCTAATGGGAGTTGTAGGCAAAAAAACATCTGGAGAGCTACCGTTGCCCACCCCTGCTATAGGTGGAACATTTCTTCCATTGTTGTCTTTTAACTAACCATTACTGTATTTCATTCTTCCTTTTAATGCTTTCCAGGCTCTGGAGGGTTCCATTGGGGATTGTGCCCCTCCCCTCCCCAAGGCCAGTACGGATGCACCCAAGGCGCCGGCCTTCTAGGGGTGCTGAATTGAGTGACCCCCACACAGTGCTAGCCCAAGGGTGCATGGTGTCCTAGGCAGGCGCCCCTGCTGCGCTGCAATGCAGCGCTGTGGTCCGTTGCACCCCAACCTCCCAGTGCCCTAGCCAACTGCCTTGTTTGCCTAGTGGGCGAGTCAGCCCTACCCCCACGTGACTCTGTGATGTTATCAGCATGCATTGGGGAGGGGGGGAGTGCGGCAGACTTTAGCCTTGCCTAGGGTGCCAGACAGCCTAGGGCCAGCCCTGGATGCACCCACTTTTCTTGGACAGACCATCACAATTAATGGGGGCCCTGGAAGTTCCCTTTTAAGATGAAGGGGGTGATGCAGTGTCTGCAGGAAGATGTTCTGCATAGAAACAGCCAATCCAGGGAGGGGGATGGAGCTAAGATCCGCTTTTCCCTTACCCTTTCAGTCCTTTAAAGGGCTTTTTCTGTTCCCAGCTGCACCATGGCATTGGTTCAGGGGTGGATTGGCCAGCAAGGCCGCTGGGCTTAATGTCCTGTGGAATATCCTCTTGCTATGGTCATCCCAGTCCCAAGGTGAGGTGAGACTCAGCTCCCAGAGTCCAGTAGAAAATCTTTCCCGAGTGACTAGATGGGAGAAGAAACCTGCATGCATTGTTACACCAACACAAAATGAAGTGATTATTCCTTCCCACTGCCAGTTTGCCATCCTGTAGCAGTTAAGAGTGGCAGACTCTGCTCTGGAGATTACCCTCCCCACCTCCAGGCCCAAATCACTGGGTATTTCCCATCCCAGAGGCGGCGACTCTAGCTGCCTCTGCTACGTCCCTGAAACAGTAGGCTTCAGTGCCCTGGCTTCTGGTAGGATTTGAGGCCCCAAATGTATGTCAATCATGGGTGGATTCTAGCAGGAGCTCCTTTGCATATTAGGCCACACACCCCTGATGTAGCCAATCCTCCATGAGCTTATAGTAGGCCCTGTACTAAGAGCCCTGTAAACTCGTGGAGGATTGGCTACATCAGGGGTGTGTGGCCTAATATGCAAAGGCGTTCCTGCTACAAAAAAGACCCTGATAAGAAGGGAACTAAAAACAAGGATGCCAATCAGCTAGGGTTCCCGTTCCCCTGCCCCTGGCGTGGTTTCTCCGATTTCAGGGCCTTCCACCTGCTGGCACAGGTTCTCTGTGGAGTTTCTCTGGGGTTGCAACTGATCTCCAGGCTACAGAGCTCAGTTCCTTGGGGAAAACAGTGTTTGGGTAGGTGGATTCTCTGGCATTGTACCTCAACAAGGTCTGTCCCTTGTTCAAACCTTGCCCTCACCCAGCTTGGTTCCCACATCTCCAGGAATTTCCCATCCTGGAGTTGGGAACCCTAATATTTGGGTTGCCAACTCCAGGTTGGGAAAATCCAGGAGATATGGGGATGGGAGGGTTTGGGGTATTGGGTATAATGCCATAGATCAGGGGTGGCCAACAGTAGTTCTCCAGATGTTTTTTTTGCCTACAACTCCCATCAGACCCAGCCATTGGCCATGCTGGCTGAGGCTGATGGGAGTTGTAGGCAAAAAACATCTGAAGAGCTACCGTTGGCCACCCTTGCTATAGAGTCTACCCTTCATTTTCTCCAGGGGAGCTAATCTCTGTTGTCTGGAGAACAACTGTAATTTCAGGAGATCTCCAGGCCCCACCTGGAGGCTGGCAACCCTAGATCATTATAACGCTACTGACCATGTAAACAGGAGGGGTGAAACATGGAGTGTGTTTCAGTCAACTGTGCCCATTTCAAGGGCAGTACAGCTGATTGTTTTACCAATGAGCTTGTCTCTGATTGCAGGCTTCTTGTTGATGGGCACCTATCAAGATATTTGGACAGCATATGCAGAAACATTTGCATAGCTGATCTGTCACACTGTAAGTGAAATGCAAAAGTCAGTGCTTATAATTTGTGAGCCCCAAGGACTAGGGCAACTCCCCTTTTTTGTCTTCCCCGTTTCTCCTCCCCATCAAGTATATAATTTTAAAAATCCATCTTGCTTGTATAAAAAGAAGGTTTTGGAGGGTTCTGTTGGTGTATACCATTTTAACTGCCTCTTAAAAAAACCAATTTACACTTGATATAAACAATAAAGAGAATTTAAAAAGGTAAAGCACCAGTCGTTTCCAACTCTGGGGTGATGTTGCATCACGACATCTTCACAGCAGACTTTTTTACGGGGTGGTATGCCATTGCCTTCCCCAGTCATCTGCATTTTCCCCTCAGCAAGCTGGGTACTCATTTTACCGTCCTCGGAAGGATGGAAGGCTGAGTCAACCTGGAGCCAGCTACCTGAACCCAGCTTCTGCTGGGATCGAACTCAGTGCATGAGCAGAGAATTCAGACCAGTACTGCAGCTTTACCACTCTGTGCCATGGAGCTCTAATTTGAGCTGGTTGTGGGCAGCTGTGCTGGTCTGAAGCAAAAGAACAAAGTTTGAGTCAATTGGTAGCTTTAAGATTAATTCTGGGTGGAAACTTTTGTGTGCATGCACCCTTCTTCAGATAATGGAGTTATGACCAACTTACTGAGCAAAGGTTGTTGGGCTTTTTGATTCCTCCCCTACAGCATTTTTTGGGTCTGGCAAGATATATATATTGTCTTTGATTCATCTGTAGTCTACCTATTTGAAATGCGATGCTGGAGAAGAGTTTTATGAATCCCATCAACTTCCTAATAATAATAATAAATATGATGATGATGTTTTTATACCTTGATTTCCTTTACCTGATGGAGTCTCAATTGTCTTCCTTTCCTCTCCCACAACAGACACCCTGTGAGATAGCTAGTGTTGGAATTCTGTACCTATCCTGCAAGTCTTTTGCAATTATCTAAGTTACAGTCATTACACGGTTATATATGTTTACCTTTTCTCTATTGTCTGCCTGCCCTAGGAAGAGGAACTTGGCTGTCTGCCAATTAAGATAAAGGGGGGGAGGGGACTGTTTGTTTGTGTTATTGGTCAGCTAGTCAGGTGACTTCCTTTGTCTAGGTAGCGAGAGATCAAGAAGAAGGAGGAGTCTCCATTCTTAGCAATGTGACTTTCTTAGAGATAAGATGTAGCTAATAGACTTTCTTATTTTTCCCTGTAGTATTTAGAGATAAGATGTAGCTAATAGACTTTCTTATTTTTCCCAGTTCCCCATTCCTGTAGTAATAAAGTTATGATTTTGTTTTTATACTAAAAGGCTCTCAATCTCATTTTGATCCAACAATCCATTGAACTGTTTGGAATATAAAAACTGATTTCCCAAACAGCACCTTTAACAGCTAGGACTGAGAGAGCTCTGAAGAGAACTGTAACTGGCCCAAGGTCACTCAGCAGGCTTCATGTGGAAGACTGGGGAATTAAATCCGGTTCTCTGTGTTAGAGTCTGCCACTCTGACCCACTACATCGTGGTAGCGGGTTCTAGATCTAGTGGGATCTAGATCAAATCAATCCTGAACTCTCCCTAGAAGTTAAAGTGAGGCTATCATGCTTTGGTCCCATTCTGAGAACAGATAAGTCAGTGGAATAGGCAATAACGCTAGGCAAAGTTGAAGGCAGCAAGAAAAGAGGAAGACAGTCAAGGAAGCCCCAGCCCTCCGTTTGCAAGACCTGAGCAAGGCTGTTAATGACAGGGTGTTTTTAGAAAACACTAATTCATAGGGTCACCATAAGTTGTGAGCAACTTGATAGTACTTAACAAGGGCTCACTTTGTAATAGGAGCTCCTTTGCATATTAGGCCACACACCCATGATGTAGCCAATCCCCCAAGAGCTTATAGTAGGCCCTGTAAGAAGAGCCCTGTAGGCTCTTGGAGGATTGGCTACATCACAGGGGTGTGGCCTAATATGCAAAGGAGCTCCTGCTACAAAGTGAGCCTTGTACTTAACACACACACCCAATTCACCTTCCTTGCTGAGTCTGAGGCAGATTACAGAATTAAAATATGCAGAGCTTTTTTTTTTGTAGGAGAAGCCCAGCAGGAACTCATTTGCATATTAGACCATGCCCCCTGACACCAAGCCAGCCGGAACTGGTTTCCTGTGCGTTCCTACTAAAAAAAAGCCCTGAAAAAAGCTGAGGGGGAGCACTGGAATACACCCTGTCCTGAATGGTCCAGGGTAGCCTGATCTTGTCTGACCTCAGAAGCTAATGAGGGTCAGCCCTGGTTAATACTTGGATGGGAGACCACCAAGGAAGTCCAGGGTTGCTACACAGAGGCAGGCAATGGCAAACCACATGTGGTCCTTTCGTGCCTTAAAAACCCTACAGAGTTGCCATGAGGCACCTATGAGAACAGCACTTTTCACACACACAAAACATACCACCAACAATGCAGTAAAACTGGATTGCAGAATTAGAGAACAGTGGAATAATAGCAGTATAATTATGTCCCGTAAACACTGTGCCCAACAGAAGTGCCTAAAATGTTTCAGCTGCACTTCTCCTTAGGCCTAGAGGCTTCAATGGACTGAGAAGAGAAGGATTGTTACCAGGGCTTTTTTTTTTTGTAACAGGGACTCCTTTGCATATTAGGCCACACACCCCTGATGTAGCCAATCCTCTTGGAGCTTACAGCAGGCCCTGTACTAAGAGCCCTGTAAGCTCCTGGAGGATTGGCTACCATCATATTAGGTGTGTGGCCTAATATGCAAAGGAGTTCCTGCTACAAAAAAAGCCCTGGTTGTTATTGTGCTTAGGATTGCAGAAATGCAACTTTGGGAAATAAATGTGTTCACTTGGGCTGCTGGCAGAGTGCAGATTCTGTTCTCCAACCCTTCTGCTGATTGACTGCTGCAACTAACGAGACAGCTTCATGAATCCTTTATGGGCTGTGACAGTTAAGCCCGAAGATGCGGCGGGTAGGTGTTCGTTTCCTCAACAACAACAAAGAAGGCCGTTCTGTGCACAAGCGGTGCAGGTGATCTTTGACTGCTCGCCGGTGCACGCTGGGATTTCAATGTGGACAAATGGTCTTAGGTGAACTCAGCCTAGTTGAAAGAGAAACCGCTGCTGTACCAGGTTGTTCCGCTCTGTCTCCAGTTCCTTATTATCCCCTTGGCCGTTCTGGGGAAAGCAGCTGTGGCAATTAGATTGCTGCAGTTCCCTCTCTAGTCCTCCTCCCCTTTCCGCTCTGGGCGGGACGATTGACAACTTTTGCTCCTGGGTATTGTCAGAGGTGGTTTGAGGAAGCTGACTGTTCCTGTTAAAGGTTGGGGTGTCCATCTCAATTAGTGTTTTTGACTATTGCTAGGGAGGACGTCATCATCTTTGTTTGCTGTCAGGTTTATATTGTAAGGGATCATAGCAAGGGATAGGCAACTGGTGACCCCTCCCAAGCTCAGGCCAGCCCACCCGGAGTTTCCCATCTGATTTCTAGCATTACCTATGATCCCAGGGTTTCCACACATTGCGCATCTCAGCGGCTTTCTTTCAGGTGCTGGGAAAGGGTGCTCATGAAGTTCAACTATAAAAAAAGCCTTATATTTTTAAGGAAGTGCAATAAAAAGCTGTTTTCTCTCTGCAGTAAGTCCTTTGGTCACTATTTAGCGGGGTTCATCTTGGAGAACGTAATGTGAAGTTCTTACAAACTTGCACTCCTGCAATATCGCAAAATCCCACAAGCCCCATTTCAGGTTTTGTTTCATAGTATCATACCTGTGAGCTGGTTAGGAGAGAGATGAATTTCCAGGGAAGGCTTTCACTAATATCAATTAGGAAGTCCCTTCTACAAAAGAGGCTTGAACGATGCTTTCTGCTGACCATCTTCTTTGCACACTAACTCGAGGATATAGTGTGAAAATCCCCGACCTGGATAGCCCAGGCTAGCCCGATCTCGTCAGATCTTGGAAGCAAGCAGAGTCAGCCTTGGCTAGTATTTGGAAGGGCAGCCTCCAAGGAATACCAGGGCTGTGACACAGAGGCGGGCGATGGCAAACCACCTCTGAAACTTCTCTAGCCTTAAAAACAAGTCTAGCTAACCACCTAGTGGTGCATATTGGTAAAAGAGCTAGAACTTCTGACTTCCAGAGAATCTTATACCGTTTTCGCACACAGCTAACCTCGCAGTCACAATCCTGTTCCCTCCGCAGCGTCCGGTCGGATTTCCCACCATCTGTGCCGGAGTTACAGGAAGTGCCGCAGCTGCTGCGTAGCAAACGTAAACTGGGTTTTAGTGGTTTACGTTTGCTACGCAAGAGCCATGGCACTTCCTGTAACTCCGGCGCAGATGGTGGGAAATCTGACCGGACGCTGCGGAGGGAACAGGATTGTGACTGCGAGGTTAGCTGTGTGCGAAAACGGTCATAGGGTCTCCTGGCTACAGTAAACACAATGCCTGATGATGATGATGATGATGATGCAAAAAGTCCCCCTCAACTAGGGTTGCCAGGTGGAGGATGATCCTTGTGTGTGCCTTGTGGGTGTGACACAATGATGTCATTGCACCGGGCACGTTGATCGGGGGATGCTCTAGCAATTTGGGTTGAAACTCTATGGCACCAGAGTTTTAACCCAAATTGCTAGAGCACCCCTACACAATGCATCTGGCACAATGACATCACTTCTGGTGATGTTATTGTGCCGGGAACATCAGGCATAATGGAACTCTTTGGAGGCGGGGATCTCCCCAGATGCCAGCTCTGTGCTGGCGAGCTGGGAGCTCCAAAACTGGGGGGACCCCCACCCTCAGTGGGAGGCTGGGAACCCTCTCCTCAACTGGGGTTGCCAGGTCCCCCTGGCCACCGGCAGGGGATGGGGGCCCATTTCAGAGGAACACGTTCTCTCTTTCCTTCGATCAGGACACAGCTTAGGTCCAGCATAGTTTGCTCCTCAGTGACTTCTGCAAGAACAGATGGGGAAACCGCTCTTTGCAAACAGTTTGAAGGAAACTGAGATTACGCATAAGTCACTCAAACTGGTGCAGACTTGTAGTGCCCTCCCCATCCCGTCCCACAAGACAATCTCAGGTCATGAAATAAAAAAAAACAACCTAGTTAGTTTCCAAAAATGACATAAATAGACCACCTCAAGGAAATTGGCTTGCAGACGGGTCAGTTCCTCTGGAGCCCTGGTACAATTTCCCCCTCCAAACAACACTTAGAGCATTTGTGTGCTTGTGCAAATTTGAGCTCCAACGCCCTGGAAACCTTTTTCTCACAGGTTTGTGCTACTTTTTTGGCGTCTCAGAAGCCATCCAAAGGCAGGAGGTCACACAGAACTTTACTATAATTATAACTGAGCAGGTTCTCTGGAGAGGCGGCATAGAAATGTCCTAACTAAATAAAGCCATCGCTTTTAATAGCTATGGTAATTTTATTTTCTGCTTATTGGTAGCAAAACTGGAGCAACTCAAAGACAAAGCAGAGATTTTTCACACAAGTGGGGTTATAATTAGGGTTTCCAGCTCTGGGTGGGGATTTGGGGGTGGGGCTTGGGGAGGGGTGGAGCCTGAGCAGAGTCCATTCGCCAAAGCAGCCATTTTCTCCAGGGGAAAGGATCTTGGTCATCTGGAAATCAGTTGCAATAGCAGGAGATACACAGTTGCCACCTTCAGGTTGGCAGCGCTAGGTAGAACTCAAGTGTTCTGAAAAAATAGTTAATTGTATGCTTAGAAAAAGAAAAGTGTCCTTTCGCCCACTGTCCTGACAAGCACCGTGTGTGTGTGTGTGTGTGTGTGTGTGGATATTAGGGTCAACGGATGTGTGTTGAGCAGGAATGTGTGAAGTCTGGGGTCCTGTAAGCTTTTAAGGACTTTGATGCTAGAATATTCCAGGAAAGTAATTAATTAGAATACTTCCTGTGTCCTAATTTAATAATCTCTGAGGATGCTTTAAATGGCACTTTGTGATTGAATGAATGTTTCTATAAGTAATGGAGACAGAAGTTTTGCTAATTACAATTTATTTTATTATAGTTGTTTGGATATGGTTTGATATGGTGTTCTGCAGCTTTGGCATATTTTAAACTGTAAAGGGGCAGATCCCCTAATAAGAGGGTATCCAGACATTGGCTTGGGAGACACAAATGCGTCTGACATGCCACCTGTGGCCCTTGTGAACATCGGGTTGCCAACCTCCTGGCGGTACAGACAACACAAAGAGATCCACGGGATACAGGAGAACCAAAATGATAAATACTGTGAACAAATTCACTGACACCAATTAATTCCTAATATCAATTGTTAGTTTATAATAAATATTCAAAATCCAATATATAAATCCAGAACAGACAAGTTCAAAAAGTCTCTTTAAAGTGTACAATGACAAGCTCAATGTTGTTGTTCTGTCACACAGTCGAGTCCGACTCTTTGCAATCCCATGGACAAAGTCATGCCAGGCCCTCCTGTCTTCCACCATCCTCCGAAGTCTGCTCAAATTTGTGTACAGTTGTGTACATCAGTAACACTGTCCAGCCATCTCATCTTTTGCCATCCCCTTCTTCTTTTGCCTTCTGTCTTTCCTAGCATCAGGATCTTCTCTAGTGAGTGCTCCCTTCTCATTTGGTGGCCAAAGTATTTGCGCTTCAGCTTCAGCATTTGACCTTCCAGGGAACAGTCTGGGTTGATTTCCCTTAGGACAAGCTCAATAAGTCTCTTTAAAGTGCAGTTGTCTTCACTATTACTTCATAGAGTGAGAAGAAAGTGCTTGCGCCAGTCCTTTGCCAGTTGAATAAAGTGCTGGCAAAACTCTTGTGAATTTCATTTACCAAATAGTTTTGATAATGACATGGACATGAAATGCAGCCTCTGACAGGTACTGTCGACCTGTGCAGCCATTTTCTTATTATTCTTTCTCAAAGAGGCATCGTATGAAGTCCATGCCTATAAAAATATACACATCAATAACCATGCCACTAATCCTTAACTTATAATAGTTGATATTCATAATACATATCCACACCAGTACTTACCATTCCAGAAAGGACAGCTATGTCTCTAGCACAATTTTTGGAGAAGACTCTCAGTGGCACTAAACAACTGTTTACCTATGTATTACTAATCAATGACACCTGTGCATTTTCGTAGAGATGCAATACATAACTGAGAAGGCAGAACATGCCATCAATACATTTTTCTTTCATAAATAACAATATTTTACAGTATTTAACCTTGTAGGGACTGGGGAGTTGAACTTGTGTATCCAAAATGTTTCTTCCTGTAACAGCACATTATAGATATCACTACACCTACCTGTGGTTCCTTGGTATTTGTACAGCACAAAATACTCCATATCCACAGTATGGTTATTAGACAGAAAATGTTCTGTAAGGGAAGCCTCTTGAATTTTATGCTTTATTCTTGAACAATGTTCCAATATCCTAATTTTAATCTGTCTCGTGGGACTGCCTATGTAGATTTTGTTACATGCACATACCACGACATACACAATGTTATGCATGTTGCAGTTGCTATAAAAAAAACTTTAAAGGCACTGTAACATCAATATTAGAATGAATAAATCCCTTTGTTTGTAAAATTAATGGGCACATGAGACATCACCCACAGGGTGATGACCAGTAATTTACTCCCTGATGGTTGGTCTCAAATGAATGTCAGAGTGAACACTAAATCCCTTTTTATGCATCTAAAGCTCAAGTAGGGCAAGAAATGGCACCCTGGAACATCCTTAGAGAAATGCCAGTGCTTAATCACAATTCTCTTAATAGTGTTGGAGAATGGTGTAAAATCAAATGTGCCTGAAATATTATTTTCCTGGTTTTGTCTTTGTTCTACAAACAGTTCAGTATGATCAACCTTATCAATGCAGCTTGTGGCTTGCTGATAGGGTTGCCAAGTCCCCTTCACTTTAGAGTTTTCTCTCCCAAATTGCTAGAGCATCCGGAAAAACCATAGAGTTTTCCCAGAAATGCCTAGAGTGGCCGTCACGTGACATCACCGTCATGATGACATCACTTGTGGGTGACATCATCACTCCAGTGATGTTGGGGGAGGTTGGGAACCTCCAGGGTGGGAAAACTCGTGCTCGGCCCAGGGGCTTGGCAGCCCCACTTGTCGAATAACAGTCAGTGGGTAGTCACATCCCTCAAACTCCCTGAACATAATCCTGCGGTCCCTTATATAATGTCTTATATTGGTGGACTCTCATTTAATTCTTAGAAATTGACTGAACCAGAGATTTTTATCTTAAATGATTAGATGGAAAGAATGGAAATGTAAGTAGGAGCTTTTGTCTGCTGCTTTTCTATATAATCACAAAGCTGGTGGATTCCTCTCAGTCACACAGCTGGTGGATTCCTCTCAGTTCTGTAAACCTGCATTTCTAGAAAGGGGATTAAATCATTATCTTTCTTCCCTGAAAACATAATGTCTGTATGTATAGTGTTAATCCATTGTACAAATGGTTCCATGCATTCACATTTATTTAGAATAAAAAAAATTGTCAATATATCACTTATAAATCATGACCTGCTCAAAAACAGATTGTTGTCCTTATTATAAATAATTTGATAATTACAAAATTACAAAATAATTACAAAGATTTGCCATGCTGGGCGCGAAGCTGCTGCCTATTGCGATACCTCTTACTTGCAGATAAAACTCCTCAAATCTGAAGTAATTTTTCTCAGATATTATATCCATAAATAATGTATGTGTGGGGTGGTGGTGGGAGTCAGAGCTGTGGTGCAGTACTTCCTTTATTAGTCTATGAGCTTCCTCCAGTGGGATGTTAGTGTATTCGGACGCCACATTGAGCATCAAAAGAACCACTTCCCATGGTATCTGTGCACCTTCAGCCTTCTTAATAAACCCCCTACTGTGTTGTATACCTGATGAAGTCTGTTGTACAAAAGGTTTAAAAAAAATCAACATGTTTAGAAGGCAGCTCCAGTAGTGAATTAGAACCATATATTATAGGTCTACAGGGAGGCGGAAAAACCAGCTTGTGTATCTTTGGTAATGTATAGATTATGGGAACCCATGGAAATTCATTGTACAAACACTTATAAGTTTATTGTCAATTATGCCTAACTATTCAGCCTCTGTAAGTATAATTCTAATAATACTAGTCACATGCTTAGTTGGATAATTGCTAAGCGGTGAATAATTATTAGTACCTGACAGTTGTTTCCTGACCTCCAAACAATAATCAGACTTATTTGGATCACCACTGCTTCCCCTTGGTTGGCTGTTTTAATTATAGTTGTAACACCTTGTCTTAAATCTCTAAGGGCTGTTCTATCAACGCAAGTCAAATTCTGCCATCATGCATGAAAGGATGGCTCTGTTTCCTTAATGTCCCTTAAGACCACTTTTTCAAAAATAATTATTGATGTGTCACTTATGTTGGGAACATAAGTGGATCTCGGGTGAAACAGATTCTGTAATCTAGTCTCAGTTCCATCAAAGGTTTTCCTCAACTTAATCTACTGCACTAGCTTAAATAAATCAACCTGTGTTTTAGAAGAGTTGTACCTGAGTGTTAAAGCTGCAGTTCTAAGCTCTGCTCATGACTTGAGTTTGATCTCAGTGGAAGCTGGGTTCAGATAGCCAGCTCGAGGTTGACTCAGCCTTCCATCCTTCTGAGGTTGGTAAAATGAGTACCCAGCTTGCTGGGGGGAAAGTGTAGATGACTGGGGGAGGCAATGGGAAACCACCCTGTAAAAAGTCTGCAGTGAAAACATTGTGAAAGCAACATCACCCCAGAGTCGGAAACGACTGGTGCTTGCACAGGGGACTACCTTTACCTTTTACCTGGGTTTTGGTACAAAACCTAAACCCAGGCTAAGCACCTTAGTTTCTACTGATGACAGTGATCTAGATGAAAGATTTATAACTATGACCGATTCCTCACTAGCAGTTGGTGCATCCCCAAGCTTCTGCTTTGCCCAGCTCAAGTGATCAATTCCACACCAGTTGCTGCAAGGGTGCATTTTGATATACGGCTCCCTCCATTTTCCTTTGCAGCTTCCTGTTCCTGTTTTTAGAGTTCCAGAAGCTGTGAGGGAAATTGGAGGGAGCCATGGATCAAAATGCACCCTCACAGCAACTGGTGAGAAACTGATCGCTTGAGTCAGGGTAAGCAGAAGCCCGGGGGTGAAGCAACTGCTAGTGAGGAATTGGTCCCAGTCTTGCGGCTCCCCTGCTTCCAGGGACCTTTCTGTAATTTTTTTTTAATTACTGTTTTTCTTATGCTGGTAACCCTTCCACTGCCATCAGAATCCTCCGTGGAGGTGGAGCCAGACTCCTTGCTTTCCGAAGTATCAAGATCAGAAAATGACTGTGCTTGGTCTGCTCATGTAACCCTCTTTTTGTTCCTGCTGGGCTTTTTCTACCCAAAAGCCCTGAATATCATTCAGCTTCATGTGTGTTCAATGAATATCGTGAGAAGCAGGGGTGGAATTCTAGCAGGAGCTCCTTTGCATATTAGGCCACACCACCTGATGTAACCTAAGAGCTTACAAGGCTCTTTTTTGTAAGCTCTTAGAGGATTGGCTGTATCAGGGGTGTAAAATGCAAATGAGCTTTTGCTAGAATTCTACCCCTGGTTAGAAACATTTTTCATTCTAACATCCAGCCTAATAAGAAAGCTCCATAGAACCTGAGAGAAGATGGCACAATGTTTTGTGTAGTAAATGATATATCTGACTTGTGAGTCCCTCACACAAAAGGGCTGTCTAAGGTTCAGCAATGGTAGGGAGAGAACCTTCCATACTCAGAGGTACTCTGGCGATTTAAAAAAAGCTTATAGTTATATCTTTAATATTAATAGCCAAAATCTTAATATTATTGTAGGCATGTGTTTGGTGGTGTGAAGTGCAGGGCATACAGAGTTCATGTGGCTGTTTTGAGAGTCAGTGTGGTATAGTGGTTACAAGCCTTGGGCTAGTACCTGTGTTTAAATCTCCGCTTGTACCATGAAAGCTTGCTGGGCAACCTGTGCCAGTCGCAATCTCTCAGCCTGTGAGGATCAAATAGAGGAGAGGAGAATGCCGTAAGCCACCTTGGGTCCCCATTGGATGAAGAGAGGTGAGGCACAAATGGAGTAAATAAATAAAGAAATAAATGTTGGTTTATGTTGATTGCAAATGTGACTCTCCATGAGCCACAGAATAATAGCTTATATATCCTGGAGCTGGTGTGGACATTTGGGTTTGGAGCTGCCCACCCCGATTCCTTCCCCCTTCCACATTTTGCCATGTATCATGGGAGGTGAAAAAACTGTCAGCATATGCTTGTTGGTAAGACTTCAGGCTGGAATCTCTTCCAAGTGATCTATGACAGTTCATGATCTGTGACAGTTCCTGGCAGCTTCCATTATCTGGTTCATACTGGTTCTGTCCAGAGTAATTGTGCCTATGCAGGATGACTCAGCACTGTGTGCTGATTGGTGCTTCTATATTGCTGTATGTATATAACTGTGAATAGCCTGTACAGTTCATCTCTGCTCTCAAACGTGTTGTCTGGCGAAGCACTTTGTCAAGTATATATCAGAATAACTATAATACTTGTAAACTTGTAAATAAATGTAAATAGTTAGCACAAGTCAATGTGCAACTGTTCCTGTCTATTACTAAGCCTCACAACTTCAGAGCATACCAGCGAATACGCCAACAAAAACATGCTCCCCTCTTTGCTAGGATTGCCAACCACCAGGCGGCACCTGGAGATTTCCCATTATTACAATTGATCTCCAGACAACCAAGATCAGTTCCCCCTGGAGAAAATGGCTGCTTTGGAGAGTGGACTCTATGGCATTGTACCCTGCTGAGGTCCCTGTCCTCCCTAAACCCCACCCTTCCCAGGCTTCACCTCCGCAAGTCTCTAGGTATTTTCCAACCCAGAGCTGGCAACCCTACTCTTTGCTATTGTTCCAGGTTGGTTGCCAGATGGGCATCAGCAGTCAACACTTGAGGGCTGTTGTTTTCCAGACCTAGATAGCTGAGCATCAACCAGGTAGGAAGTGTATATCTTGGGCTTATTTTGAGTAGGAATGCAATTCTGGTGTCAGGGGTGTGGCCTAATATGCAAATGAGTTCCTGCTGGGCTTTCTCTGCACAAAAGCCCTGTGTGAAACAATGGTGAAATCAGGGGGTGTGACCTAATATGCCAATGAGTTCCTGCTGGGCTTTCTCTGCACAAAAGCCTTGTGTGAAACAATGGTGAAATTAGGGGGTGTGGCCTAATATGCCAATGAATTCCTGCTGGGCCTTTTCTACAAAAAGCCCTGTGTGAAACAATGGTGAAATAAAGGGGTGTGGCCTAATATGCAAATGAGTTCTTGCTGGGCTTTCTCTGCACAAAAGCCCTGTGTGAAACAATGGTGAAATCAGGGGGTGTGACCTAATATGCCAATGAGTTCCTGCTGGGCTTTCTTTGCACAAAAGCCCTGTGTGAAACAATGGTGAAATTAGGGGGTATGACCTAATATGCCAATGAGTTCCTGCTGGGCCTTTTCTACAAAAAGCCCTGTGTGAAACAATGGTGAAATCATGGGGTGTGATCTTATATGCAAATGTGTTTCTGCTGGGCTTTTTGTATCAAAAAAGTCCTGAATATATCTACTCACAGAGTGCCAAAACTCAGCATTCTTGCACAATTGAACTGTGATGGTGATGGTGGTGGGAAGATTTCCCAATCCATTCCCCCCTGCTCATGTGGGGGGCGGTTGTGTGTGTGAAGACACCCATTCCCACTTTCATCCACACCACTCAAGGAAAGAACGCTGTTTATCCTTCCACCCACTTCTTTTTTAAAAAAATATTTCAGTGATAGTCCACATTTCTTGCTGAAACACGAATCTAAATGTATGACGAAGGGACCTTACCTACACAGGGTTGACCTGACGCCTGGCAGATGCTCTCTTTTGAGGAATGGTGTGAAGAATGCTGATGCTCCCCCCCCCCACTCCATGCTTTGTCACTTGAGGACTCCATGACATTATCTAATAAGCTTATGGAAGTGTTGACAAGCTGACATATTAGCAGCCTCTAATTTAGTTATTGTTCTTCGGTTGACTTGGGGGTGGGCTTTTTTTGGTTGTTTTTCTGAGAAGTGACAACAGTTGCCAAGTCAGTTTGTTTTCCCCTCAATGCTGATTCCGTTAAAAATGTATGCCAGATGTCTTGGGAAAAATTCAAAGTTAGTGGGGGGGTCACTGGGTCCAAAAATGGCGTGAGCTCTTCAGGGGTCTTTACGGTCGATCTTGACCCTTGAGGGAATGGTAAAGGGTTTCGAAGTTGCCACCTGCTGATTTGTCTGTTGAAGAATGCCTGCACGGGAAGCTTTTGTTCATTGTGGCGGTGGAAAGTGCTGGGCCGCCCATTGGTGTTTCCCAAGGGAAGAGATAAATAGATGTGGTTTGCCATTGCCTGCCTCTGCATAGCAACCGTGGACCTCCTTGGTGGTCTCTCATCCAACCACTAACCAGGGCCAACCCTGCTTAGTTTCCAAGATCTGATGAGATCAGGCTTGCCTGTGCCGTTCAGGTCAGGACTGAAAGCACATTCTAGAACATTTCCTTGGTTTTTGAGGAGGAGATTGGATTTATATCCTACCCTTCACTACCCAAAGGAGTCTCAGAGTAGCTTACAATCTCCTTTCCCTTCCCTTCCCCACAACAGAGACCCTGTGAAGAAGGTGGAGTGGAGACAGCTTTTTCAAGAAACTGCTTTTGAGCAGAACAGCTCTAAGAGAGTTATGACTGACCCAAGCGTGCATCAGCAAGTGCATGCAGAGGAGTGGAGAATCAGACCTGGTTTTCCCAGTTAAGGGTCTACACACTTAACTTCTACACCAAACTGGCTCTCTAGTGAGAGGTTGGCCAAACATCTTGAGCTTCCCAAGTGCCTGCTTGAACTGAGAATGTAACTTTGGGAGCGGAACCTAGTGAGAGGGGAATTTGGGAAGGGATCACAGCAGGGTATAGCCCAGTAGAGCCCACCTACCTGCCAAAGCAGCCGTTTTCTCCAGGGCAACTAATTTCTGTAGCCTGGAATAGAATCATAGAATCACAGAGTTGGAAGGGAGCTCTAGGGTCAACCTCTGCACAATGCAGGAAACTCACAAATACTTCCCCTAAATTCACAGGATCTTCATTGTTGTCAGATGGCCATCTAGCCTCTGTTTAAAAATCTCCAAGGAAGGAGAGCCCACCACCTCCCGAGGAAGCCTGTTCCACTGAGGAATCGCTCTAACGGGCAGGAAGTTCTTCCTAATGTTGAGTCAGAAACTCTTTTGATTTAATTTCAACCCATTGGTTCTGGTCCTGTCTTCCGGGGCCACAGAAAACAATTCCACACCATCCTCTAGATGACAGCCCTTAAAGTACTTGATCATATCACCTCTCAGCTGCCTCCTCTCCAGGCTAAACACCCCCAGCTCCGTCAACCTTTCATCATAGGACTTGGTCTCCAGACCCCTCACCATCTTTGTCGCCCTCCTCTGGACCCATTCCAGTTTGTCTATATCCTTCTTAAAATGTGGTGCCCAAAACTGAACACAATACTCCAGGTGAAACATTGAAATACTGAAATATTCTGACGGAAGACTATAAGATAGCATACTGAGACTGATTGATGTATTGATATATTAGTTGTTTTAATTATGTAAATTATTATTGTATTTTAATCCTTGAATTTTATTGTTAGAATTTTTATGTTGTGAGCCACCCTGAGCCTGCTTTGGTGGGGTAGGGTGGGATTTAAATCAAATGAAATGAAATGAAAATGAAAATGTGAGTCTTACAGAGCAGAGTAAAGCAATACCATTACATCACGTGATCTGGACACTATACTTCTGTTGATACAGCCCAAAATTCCATTTGCCTTTTTAGCCACCGCATCACACTGTTGACTCATGTTCAGCATATGATCCACTAAGACACCTAGATCCTTTTCGCACATACTACTGCTAAGACAAGTCTCCCCCATCCTATAACCATGCATTGGATTTTTCCTACTTAAATGCAGAACTTTACATTTATCCTTGTTAAAATTCATTTTATTGATTTTAGCCCAGTTTTCCAACCTGTCAAGGTCATCCTGTATCCTGTTTCTGTCTTCTTCTGTGTTTGCAACCCCTCCCAATTTAGTATCATCTGCAAATTTAATAAGCATTCCCTCTATTCCTTCATCCAAATCATTGATAAAGATGTTGAACAAAACAGGTCTCAGGACAGATCCTTGATGCACTCCTCTCCAAGAGGATGAGGAACCATTCACAAGCATTCTTTTGGGTGCGATCTGTCAACCAGTTACAGATCCACCTAACGGTAATAGGATCCAAACCACATTTTACCAACTTGTCAACAAGGATAGTATGTGGAACCTTGTCAAAAGCCTTTCTGAAATCAAGATAAACGATGTCTACAGCATTCCCCTAATCCAGCAAGGTAGTCACTTTCTCAAAAAAAAGAGATCAGGTTAGTCTGACATGACTTGTTCTTGAGAAAACCATGCTGGCTCTTAGTAATCACATCCATTCTTTCTAAATGTTCCAGGACCAACTGTTTGATGATTTGTGCTAAAACTTTTCCAGGTATAGACGTCAAGCTGACAGGTCGGTAGTTACCCAGATCCTCTTTTTTCCCCTTCTTGAAGATGGGGACAATTTTCGCCCGCCTCCAATCTTCTGGCACCTCTCCTGTTCTCCAAGCATTCTCAAAAATAATAGCCAGAGGCTCAGAAATTATATCCGCAAGCTCTTTTAGAATTCTTGGATGCAATTCATCTGGACCTGAGGACTTTTCTCTACAAGCACTGGTGATTTGTTTATATTTGTCCTTGGTTATAAGGCCCTCTTTCCAATTCCTAAAGGAGTCTTTTTTATTTCTCAAGTCTTTAGAGAGCTGTTTATGGAGCCACTTCAGCTTCTTTAGGCTTTTTCCATTTTTTCTTCTCATAGGAATCGTCTGTGATTGCACTTTCAGTATTTCGCTTTTAAGAAACTCCCACCCCTCCTGAACCCCCTTCCTCCTAAGTATTTCTGACCAGGGGATTTTACCCAGCATAGTTCTAAGTTTATCGAAGTTTGCCTTTCTGAAGTCTAACCTATAGGTCTGACTACGTATAGCTTTTCCCTTCTCTAAGACTGTAAATTCCAAAAGCACATGGTCACTACCGCCCAGGGTGCCCACTATTTCCACTTCTTCAATCAATTCTTCCTTGTTGGTGACAATCAAATCCAAGATAGCAGATCACCTTGTTTCCTTCTTCACTTTCTGGAAAAGGAAGTTGTCAGCAAGACAAGTCAGGAATCTATTTGATGTTTCATTTTTAGTAGAGTTGGACTTCCAACAGATGTCTGGGTAACTGAAATCTCCCATGATCACTGTATCCCTTCTCATTGGTCGTTTTCGCACTCACCTTCCGCTGGCGCAACCCCCCTCTTCACCGCGCAGGATCTGCGCGGATTTCGCACTAAACGCTGCGGAGAAGCCAGAAAAGCCGGAAGCTCCCGTCGCAAAAGCCGCGCAAACGCCAAACTGCTTTTTGGCTTTTTCAGTTTGAGCGGCTTTTGCGCCGGGAGCTTCCGGCTTTTCTGGCTGCTCCGCAGCGTTTAGTGTGAAATCCGCGCAGATCCTGCGCGGTGAAGAGGAGGGTCGCGCCGGCGGAAGGTGAGTGCGAAAACGACCTTGGAGAACTTTGCAATCTGCTGTAGAAGTATCTCATCCAGGTTCTCTGCCTGACTTGGTGGTCTATAGCAGACCCCCACAATAATATCACTGTTATTTCTTACTTCTTTATTTTTACCCATAGACTCTCAACTGAGTTGCCATGCTCAGATTCACATATTTCCTTACAAGTATATACCTCCTTCACATATACTGCTACGCCTCTGCCTTTTTCATTTGCCTGTCCCTTTTAAATAAGTTGTACCCCTGAATCCTAATATTCCAGCTGTGAGTGTCATCCCACCAAGTTTCAGTAAGGCCTATTATATCATAGTCTCCTTCCTTTATTAGGACTTCCAGTTCCTCCTGTTTGTTTCCCATACTCTGTGCATTAGTGTAGAGACATCGGAATCCATGATTTATGCATCTCAAGGGTTTAGTTTCTGTACAAGCCTGCAAGTTAACATTACCTAGCGTATGTGCCACTCTTTGAAAATCTTTAATGTTCTTATCCCCGGTTTCTGGCATCATGCGAGGCTTTCTGGCATCATGTGAGGCTTATTGTCTTTCTCCCCCATACAATTTAGTTTAAAGCCCTCCTTATTAGGTTAGCAAGGCTGTTACCAAACACTCTTTTTCCTACCGCCATAAGGTGCAAACCATTTCCCAATAGAAGACCACCATCTCGAAAGCGTAAGCCATGGTCCAGAAATCCGAAACTTTCCTGACGACACCATCGACGTAGCCAGTCGTTTATTTGATGTATTGTTCTTTCTTGTCTTAAGCCATGGCCTTCAACAGGAAGCACTGATGAGAACACAACATGTGCGCCCAGCTCCTTCACCTTCTGACCCAGAGCCACATAGACTTTTCTAATACGTTCAGGGCTATGATGGGAAGTATCATTTGTTCCCATATGGATCAGCAAGAAAGGATAGTAAGCCATGGGCTTGATAAATCTTCCAATCCTTTCTGTCACATGGAGATGGCTTGTAATCCTGGGGAAATCTCCAGCTATGACTTGGAAGCTGGCCAACCCTTCTCAGAGTTCCTATTTTTAGGAGTGATCTTAATGCATCTGGGGATCTGAGGAAACTTGAAGATGGAGGTCCAGAATCACTCAGACTATCAGCCGTAGGGTAGTTGGAATCCCCACCATGCTACAGTTGATCATCCTCCCTCCCACTCTGCTGAAGTCTCAGGCAAAAACAGGTGATCAGCAACAGTGATGGGGGTTTCAGGGAAGCAGCTGGGGGCAGCTGGCTGCAGGGCAGTGAGGGCTGCCAGCATGTGCCCCGCAATGCAGAGCCCATGGCAGCCACCTGAGGTGTCCCAAGGCCAGTAATGTCCCTGAACATTTTCTCCCTGTAAGCATGCTCCTTTGCTTCTTACACCTAAAGTTATTTTTCATGATGCTGCCAGTGCAATCCTAAACACAGATGCATCTTTCTATGTTTATTAAAGTCAACAGACTTAGTGGGATATAACTCTGTCTGTCTATCTGTCTGTCTGTCTGTCTATCTGTCTATCTATCTATCTATCTATCTATCTATCTATCTATCTATCTATCTATCTGTCTGTCTGTCTGTCTGTCTGTCTGTCTGTCTGTCTGTCTATCATCTATCTATCTATCTATCTATCTATCTATCTATCTATCTATCTATCTATCTATCTATCTATCTTATCTTATCTTATCTTATCATCTATCATCTAGTACTGCTTATATAGCTATTGCCGTAAGCAGAAGTTAGAATAAAAAATTATTTTAAAAGACCTTACTCAGTATTATTTCCCTTGTACTTGATTATTGCGCCTATGCATTTTGCTACTGAGAGGGTGACACGATCATTTGTATCCAAAGCAGCCATGACTCCTGGATTTGCTCACTTCAGCAATTCCCTATTTTTAAGTAAAGGGGTGACTAAATTAGTCCTCAAGGTGTTAAATAGAGGGCGCTCCATCATCATATGTTGATAGTTTCAATTTCATCATATGAGCATCTGCATGTCCTATTAGAGTATGATACTCTTATTAAACCTGCCCTCCAAAAACCACCAAGGGAAGAGTGTTCATTCTTGCCAAAGTAAAAGCTCTTCTTAGATTTTGGAGTGTCAATTGATAAAAATAGTGTGTTGTGGAGTATAACTCTACTGAGCAGTCCCATGTGCCTCTACTTAGTGTCTTGAATGGCCCAATACTCTTATTTGCAAGCCCAAGGTCTTGGCTACCCTCTGGCATGGATTTCTGTGTTAAATGGACTCCTGGTGACTGATGCATAACTAGTTCATAAAAAAACTGCCTTGCAGTTCAGAAGTCCAGCTGCAGGGCAGGAATCCCTTGAGCTCCTGTTCCTCCACATTCAAAACATTTCACATCACATCTAGTCAAATACCACAATGTGCAATTCTCCGTTTCTTTTCCCAGCCACAGCCACTACTTGCTGACTCACTGACAGTATATGTCCTTGCAAATTTGCTCAGATGCAGACGGTGAGATCCCACCACACAGGAGACAAACCAAATGCTGCTGTTACCTGGGGAGCGTTTTGTATCTAGAGGTACAGCGCCACCTACTGTTTGAGATGCTGCCTTCTATTACTTGTACTCCACGCTTAAACACATAGCACAAGGCAACCTTGCTATGTTACCGTCTTTGGAAAGTGCGGTTTAATGGGCGGGGAGGCAAGTAGGGAAAAAAATTGACCTATTTAGCACAGTTGCTAAGCAGATGAACCAACCGTCGATGGGCATGTAGTCGAATAGCAAATAGCTACAAAAGATGAAAAATTGAACTAAACTTTTTAGTGTACTTACATGTGGGTAGATTCCCGTCTGGTATTATTATTGTATCTATGTATATCTCCCCCCCCCCCCCCCCCCGTTTTCTAGTTATTGATGCAGGAGTGGAATTTGACTTAACAAAAAGGGAGGCTGTGCTATCCATCTGTCATAATCTGGATTAGTACCAGGGCTTTTCAGAATGTAAGCTTTCATCAGATAAAAGCTTACATAAAACTTTGTTGTTCTTAAAGGTGATACTTGATTCCTACTTTGTTCTATTGCTTCAGACCAACACGGTTGCCCACTTGGGCATTGTTTTCTGCGAAGGCTTGGAAGCTGGGCATGATGCTGTCCAAGTCTGGAGTCAGTGGAGGTTTGCCCAAAACACTGATGGGCTACTTTCTAGCAGCAACTTGCACTAAAGTTGTGAGTTTGTGTAAGTGCTATCAAGTCCCATGCAACTTTTGGGCAATCCTATGAATAAATGACCCTCTGAAACATCTTTAACAGCCTTGCGCAGGTATTGCAAACTTAGGACTGTGGCTTCCTTTATTGAGTCAGTGCTTCTCGTATTGAGTCTTCCTCTTTACCTGCCACCTTCAGCTTTCCATAGCATGATTGTCTTTTCCTGCAACTATAGTTAGGGTTTATTTGATTTTTTTTTAAATGCCAGGCCCTCAGTGTTTAGCTCCCTTTTTGTAGCTCTGCTGCTTATGAAGATAGTTCCTGATTAAGAAGCTGCCCAGAGCCTGAAACAAAACGACAAAAGCCGATATACAATAAAAGCATTTTATTGTGGCGCAAGTCGGTTTTGTGGCGCAGAGTGGTAAGCTGCAGTATTGCAGTCCAAGCTCTGCTCGCGACCTGAGTTCAATCCCAGGGGAAGCTGGGTTCAGGTAGCCGGCTCAAGCCAGCCTTCCATCCTTCCGTGGTCGGTAAAAGGAGTAGCCAGCTTGCTGGGGGGAAAGTGGAGATGACTGGGGAAGGCAATGGCAAACCACCCCGTTAAAAAGTCTGCCGTGAAAACATTGTGATGCGACGTCACCCCAGAGTCGGAAACGACTGACGCTTGCACAGGGGACTACCTTTACTTTTTTAGGATTTTATAAGGAGATTATAGAACGGGTAAATTGGGATCCTCCAAAACAGCAGTTGCCATCTTCCCAAGGTTTTTACATCTACAGCTCAAAATGCTCAGGGTGACTTTCTCTTTCTCAACATGTCCAAAATTCAAACTGCTTTGTAGGATCTCTTAGTTTTTTCCCCCTTCTTGTTGTCGTCACAGCAGACATACAGTGACCCCTAGTGGCTGTTCAAGGCAAGAGGCATACAAAGGTGGTTCACCGTTACCTGCCTCTGTGTAGCAACCCCAGACTTCCTAGATGCTCTCCCACCTGAGGAGATTGGGCTAGCCTGGCTATCCAGGCTCTGCCCTTCCTCCTAAATATGTACAGGTGTGACATTCCAACAGATGCACAGAGGTTTCCATCCACTGAGGTCTTCAAACTGAGATATTCAAACTCTTCTTATTGTCAGGTGCTAAGTTAGCCCCGTGGTGCAGAGTGGTAAAGCTGCAGTACTGCAGTCTGCTCTCTCTGCTCATGACCAGAGTTGGATCCCGGTGGAAGCTGGGGTCAGGTAGCCAGCTCAAGGTTGACTCAGCCTTCCATCCTTCTGGGGTCAGTCAAATGAGTACTCAGCTTGCTGGAAGGGAAGTGTAGATGACTGGGGAAGGCAATGGCAAACCACCCTGTAAAAAGTCTGCCGTGAAAACGTTGTGATGTGACATCACCCCAGAGTTGGAAATGGCTGGTGCTTGCACAGGGGACTGCCTTTACCTTTAAGATAGGCAAAACCCAGAGGTCGACAAACTTGTAACTTGTAAGAGCTTATGTAATTTGCTGTTTTACCCTCACAAAAACAACCTCGTGGATATAAATATTTGAATAAATGGAGGCAGAGGTCATTTCGTAGAAAAAGAGGTGTTAGCTCATTAGCACTACTCATTTGCATATACCACACATCTCTGACATCACTGGAAGGTGTACTAAATTATATCAGCTCAGCATATACCTTAAAATGCTTCTTGAATTATGATTGTCATAACAAAATCTTACTCCCATTGTACTTTTAAAAATTCTTTTCTCCTACGTGGCCACAGTGGCATGATGAAGATTTCCGTCTGCTTTATATGTTTTGGTTCTTCCCCCATTTTTGGTGGGGAAAAATATTAGAAAATTTGTCAAATCTTAGCAAAATTCTCGCAGGGGGGTTGAGCAATGGAGCCCAGAAACAAGTATTGGGGGGGGGGGATAAGAAAGAAAGAGCACAATAAAATTTAGAGCTCCTGCCCAAAATTGAGGCCTGAACATAGTAAAATGTGTTGTTTGAAGGCCTCAGATTCAGCAGGAGCTCACAGAAGCGCAGCTCCTGAACCTTTCTGACAGCCCCCCTCCTCCTTCCCACCTACCTACCTTGTCCATTGAATAGTAAGTGCAGCTGCATAACAATTTATTTATTTATATTTTATTCATTTACGTTATATTTATATCCCACCCATTCTATGCAGACTCAAGGCGGCTAACAGCATTAAATACACAATAAGCAATATTAAAACAATAAAACAATCAAATAAATTGCAATGGTGCTGCAATCCCTGGATTAGAAGAGTGGGCAGCCAGCTAGCCACCAGGAGTTTTGCCACGCCCTCAGCAGCACTCATTAACCCCTCGAGAAGTCCATGCCACCCTTTCTTCACTTCTTATGTGATTTTGGGTAGCGGGTGGCTTGCTGGCCTTTTGACTGGGGGGAGGGAGCGGCCCAGGAGAGCCCCAGGTGAGCAAGACCTGTTTGGGCTGTGTGGATGTCTAGCCAGCCCAAGTAGGCCTCGCTCACCCGGGGCTCTCCTTTCTTGCATCGGGTTGCTTTTGGCTGGGGGTGGTGGCGGCATATGCTAATGAATTATGCTAATGAGCTCCATCACCTTTTTTTTTTTAAACAACCCCTGGTTGTTTGCATGCTTCACTTCTTCCAGCTTAAGGGGACCAATTGATTTCAGGGGTGGCCAAATCATGGCTCGGGAGCCACATGTGGCTCTTTCACACACATTGTGTGGCTCTTGAAGCCCCCAGCATCCCATCAGACAGCTTGAAGAAGGCATTAGTCTCTTTAAAACACTTCTCCAAGCCAAACTAGCTGGCTGCTAGGAAAATGCATTTAAAGGTAAAGTTGCTTTTTTTCCACCTTTCTCTCCCCCAGTCTATTTTCCTTCCTTCCTTCCTTCCTTCCTTCCTTCCTTCCTTCCTTCCTTCCTTCCTTCCTTCCTTCCTTCCTTCCTTCCTTCCTTCCTTCCTTCCTTCTCTCAGACATCTAAAATTTATTCTATGTGGCTCTTAAATTAAGCAAGTTTGGCCACCCCTGGTCTAGAGCATCCACTTTCTGGCCTGGGTCTTGGAAAGATGCCAGTCAGTGACATTTCTTCTCTTTTCTCCTTCTCTAGAGTGATGTCCTGCAACGGCGCACATGATGTTCAGCTTCAGCACGTGTTCCATCAATGCTCACATGCTCTCTGAGGCAGGCTCTTTTCCTGCCAGCGGGCCGACGGAGCTGGACAGCGATGCTCAGAGATACGTCCTGGCCCTGCCGGAGGAAGAGGCATGGCGGGAGCACCGGCTGGGCCTGATGCAGTCGACTCCATCCTGCAGCTTGCTGGAGCCGGAGGCCTTGACGGACAGCCTGGTCTCGCGCGCTGCCAGCTCCGATGCCCTCTACGAGCTGCGGTCGCAGGAGCGGGAGTCCTGCCTGGGCTTGGATGGGAGCAGCACCTTGGACGTGGGGCAAAGCCGCCTCCTGCCCGTGAGCCCCGAGGTGATCAAGCGTCGGCGAGGGGGCCTGATTGAGCAGAGGGACATAATCAAGGCCCACCAGGCGCACAAGATGCAGAGCACGCCCCAGGCAAGGCGGAAGGAGTGGGAGTAAGTACAAGGCTCGAAGCATCTTCTCGCCCGGCCTCTGAACCTGGCGAGATGGGCGGGTGGCCTGGGCGACTTTCTGCAGCAGTTCTGTTCAATGGCACATTGCTAAGGGGAAGCCGCTTTGTGTGTGATGTGCCTTTTGTTGACGATACTTGGCAGAGTGTTAAGCAAAAAGGCAAAGGTACGAAGCAGCCAGTGCACTCACATTTAGCTTTAAAAGTAACCATAAGAACATAAGAGAAGCCATGTAGAGCAGACCAATGGCCCATCTAGACCAACACTAGACACAGTGGCCAAGAAACCCAGGTGCCATCAGGAGGTCCATCAGTGGGGCCAAGACACACACACTGCCACTGTTGCTTTACTTATCTAGTGAGGAAAGGGTAACTTGGAAATAGTGTTCCCTCTAAACTGAGTTAGCGTGAGCTAGCTCACAGATTTTTAGCCTCCAGCTCACACATTTTTGTCTTAGCTCAGGAAGGATGACCCCAGAGCACACTAATGTATGCAGACTATGAATTGCAGAAAGTCTCAGAACAACCAGCAAATTCCACAGAACAATCAGCACAGTCAACAACCATCTTCCTTATCTTCAAACCCCTTCCAACCCTCCCAGCAATTAGCACAGAACAATGTTCACATTCAACGGCCAGTTTCCTTATCACTACCCTTCCAGGAAGCCCCACCAAACACTGGGGACATCCACAAACCAATTGCCCTTTCACCACACCCCCTCCAGCCTAGAAATAGCAGCTCTCCAGCAGCCCTGGCCCCACTCAATGCACAGCAGCCAAGAAGGTCAGAGCGCCTGCTCCGGCTGCAACACCACTGAGGATGTTCTCCGCAGCTGAGAACGAAACGTCTGGAAGGAAAACTTTCTCCAGTAGAACACGGCACTTGAGCCTGAAAGATTCTACAAACCCTAATGATGTTACCAGCCGTGAAAACCTGAAATCTTTGATAATGTCTGCAGTAGCACACAACTTTAATGCCAGGAGCCCACAAAGTAGAATTTTTGCCCACAAGACTCTGCAGCTTAGAGGGAACGTTGGGAAAGTCTTAAGGAAACAGGAAAGGATAAACATCCCATCTGACTTCTCTAACTGCATGTTTACTCTCTGAGGTCTGAAAAGCAACTGGTGAGGAAGGCTAGAAATTCAGACAAAGGATCATAAAGTGGTAACCCAATGCTTTCTCCCTAGTTCATCATCAGTGTATTGATTACCCAATTAAGGCATTCCAATACTGGCTAATATGCATGTTGACACCTAGCTTTTGGCAGGAAATACGTGCAGGTAGCCCATTGCCTCTACCTCTAGACTAACTAAGCGTAAGCATGCATAAACAAACAATTAATTATCTCATGACTTCAGGAAGCGAAGTTGCCAAAACCCATCAGTGCCATCCAGTCCCAGACGACTTATGGCGACCCTGTAGCATTTTCAAAGCAAGAGACCAACAGAGGGGGTTTGCCATTGCCTACCTCTGCATAGCAACCTTGGACTTTCTTGGTGGTCTCCCATCCAAGTACTAAGTGGCACTAAGTACTAAGCAGGCTGACCCTGCTTAGCTTCCAAGATCTAAGAGACTGGACTAGCCTGGGCCTTCAGGTTAGGGCTTAGTAATTGTGTGCTGTCAAGTCAGAACCAGCTCATGGCGACCCCAGGACCGTGAGGTTTTTGAGGCAAGAGGTGGTATGCCATGGACTTCCTCTGCGTAGCAACCCCAGACTTCCTTGGGGAGTCTCCCATCCAGGGCTTTTTTTTTGTAGCAGGAACTCCTTTGCATATTAGGCTACACCCCCCTGATGTAGCCAATCTTCCAAGAGCTTACAGGGCTACATTAGATTCAGAATGAGCTCCAGAGGTCCAGATTCTTTACAGCAGTGGAAACTTGGAGGATTGGCTACATCAGGAGTGTGTGGCCTAGTATGCAAAGGAGTTCCAGCTACCAAAAAAAGCCCTGCTCCCATCTAAATACTAACCAGGGCTGATTCTGCTTAGCTTCTGAGATCTGAGAAGATCAGGCTAGCCTGGGCCATCCAGGTCAAGGCAAACTCACTTTAGAACACCTTTCTGCTCTCCTTTGCCACCGAATATGTAACCTGGCTATTTGAGATGATAAGACAGAAAACCAAGAATACTGTCCTGTTAAACTGGAAGGACTGTCCAATTTGGGACTCCAAATATGGTAAGATAGCTGACACGAAGGGGGAAATAATCAATTCATCTCATCTTCTTTTGTGATGTTGATGATATAAGGAAGGCTCTGGTGCTTCATGGTTTCATTTTTGAGAGCCAGTTTAGTATAGTGATTAAGAGTGGTGGACTTGAATCTGGAGAACTGGGTTTGATTCCCCACTCCTCTACATGCAGCCAGCTGGGTGACTTTGGGTCAGTCATAGTTCTCTTATATGAACATATGAAGCTGCCTTATACTGAATCAGACCCTCGGCCCATCAAAGTCAGTATTGTCTACTCAGACTGGCAGTGGTTCTCTAGGATCTCAAGCTGAGGTTTTTCATGCCTATTTGCCTAAACCCTTTTTAGTTGGAGAGCCAGTTTGGTGTAGTGGTTAAGTGTGCGGACTCTTATGTGGGAGAACTGGGTTTGATTCCCCACTCCTCCACTTGCACCTGCTGGAATGGCCTTGGGTCAGCCATAGCTCTGGCAGAGGTTGTCCTTGAAAGGGCAGCTGCTGTGAGAGCCCTCTCCAGCCCCACCCACCTCACAGGGTGTCTCTTGTGGGGGAGGAAGATAAAGGAGATTGTGAGCTGCTCTGAGACTCTTCGGAGTGGAGGGCGGGATATAAATCCAATATCATCTTCTTCTTCTTCTTGGAGATGCCGGGGATTGAACCTGGGACCTTCTGCTTACCAAGCAGATGCTCTGCCACTGAGCCACCGCTTCCCATCCCTCCCTCTTAGAGTTCTCTCAGCCCCAACTACCTCACAGAGAGTCTGCTGCAGGGAGAGGAAAGGAAGGAGATTGTAAGCCGTTCTGGGACTCCAGGTGAATGGAGGGGTATAAATCCAACTCCACCTCCTCCTCCTCCTTTTTAAAATGTAAATTAAAAAAAAAATACACACTTGAATGAGCTGCAGCTCTGACTCCAATATAACCAGCCACACAAAGGGGAGAAATCACACACACACACACGCACACATCCATTTTGAATTTCTGAAAGCATACAGGTTCTTCCTTGAGCAATGAGAATTATCTCAAACAATGCCATTACAGTTAAAGATGCCACAAGAGTGACAGTAATAACAAAATTAGAATGTAATGTACCAACTATATAATGAGAGTCAATTAGGTTGATGGGTGTATGTAACCAATCAAGTAAGTCTCGATGGGCTGAAAGAATTAGTTGGAAAGGTGGGAGGGCAGGGAAAAAGAAGATAAAGTTTGAAAAAAAGGAATGACAACTTAAAAAAAAACCCTAATAACATCAAAGGTTGAAGGAGCTGGGCATGTTTAACCTAGAGAGGAGGCAGTTGAGAGGTGATAGGATCACCATCTTCAAGTACTTGAAGGGCTGTCATATGGAGGATGGTGTGGAGCTGTTTTCTGTGGCCCCAGAAGGTAGGACCAGAACCAATGAGTTGAAATTAAATCAAAAAAGTTTCTGGCTCAACATTAGGAAGAACTTCCTGACTGTTAAAACGATTCCTCAGTGGAACAGGCTTCCTCGGGAGGCGGTGTGCTCTCCTTCCTCGGAGGTATTTAAAGAGAGGCTGGATGGCCTTCTGACAGTGATGAAGATCCTGTGAATTTGGGCTAGGTATTTGTGGGTTTCCCGCATTGTGCAGGGGGTTGGACTAGATGACCCCAGAGGACTCTTCCAACTCTATGATTCTGTGAAAGGCATTAGAATGACCAAACCATTAAAAACATAGCCAACTAAAACTCTGAGTATAAAAATGGCAAAAAAAAAGCAGCAACCGCTGAACCTGCAGTGGGCATTTGGTGTTGTTTACAACAAGCTCAGTTCTGAACGGGCCTACCATTTCCACCTCTTCCTTTCGCACCAAGGTAAAGGTAATCCCCCGTGCAAGCACGGAGTAGTTACCTCCCCATGGGGTAGCTAGTGTCGGCTTTTCCGCATGGCAAACAAAAACTGGTTTTTAGAGGTTTCTGTTTGCTGCGCGAAAAAGCCAATGCTTGCATCAGCCCCTGGGAAGATAGTGTGAAATCGGAAGGAAGCCCTGCTGAGAAGAGGAATGCGAGAGCGCCGTAAGGTGAGTGGGAAATCGGCCTGAGTCTTTTCAGATTCAGAATGAGTTCCAGAGATCCAGATTCTTTACAGCAGTGGAAACCCCTCCCATTCCGCCATCTCTGCAGCTCAACTATCCCCATAGGGTGCCCAATACCTGCCTGTAAAGGTTTCTGAGTCATGAGCTACTGAAATATAATTGCCTCATACCAGTGTTCCCATACTTCAAACGATGAATAAAAACAAAAATCTCAGCCATTCAAAGCAATGGCATTATTTCATAGACTCTCAAGCATTTTCAGGGATTAATTCAGGGTTTTAATTACACCGCAGTTAAAATGTATTGTGCTGCACTTATGCATTTGTCATGTTTCACTCTTCTGTATTTTTAAAAGTCAAGGTTTAGGCATTAAAAACCATGCTACTTTGGCTTTTTTGAGTTATCTCAATAGGTGTGTAAACTAGAGTTGCCAGATCTTACCTGACTCCCATTGGGCGAGCTTCTTCATAGAGTCCCACCCCCCGCCAATGCTAGAGCAGGGGTGGCCAAACTTGCTTAACATAAAAATCACATAGAATAAATGTCAGATGTTTAAGAGCTGCATGAACATCAGATAAAGGAAGGAAGGAAGGAAGGAAGGAAGGAAGGAAGGAAGGAAGGAAGGAAGGAAGGAAGGAAGGAAGGAAGGAAGGAAGGAAGGAAGGAAGGAAGGAAGGAAGGAAAATAGATGGGGGAGGGAGGAAATAAAGCAACTTTAAACTTTAAATGTCAGATGTTTGAGAGCTGCATGACATGAACATCAGATGAAGAAGGAAGGAAGGAAGGAAGGAAGGAAGGAAGGAAGGAAGGAAGGAAGGAAGGAAGGAAGGAAGGAAGGAAGGAAGGAAGGAAAATAGATGGGGGGAGGGAGGAGGGGAGGGAGGAAAGAAAGCAGCGTTAAAGGCATTCTCTAAGCTGGTGATTGAAAGAGAGAAATGCCTTCTCCAAGCTGGCCAATGGGGCGCTGGGGGCTTTGAGAGTTACACAATATGTGTGTAAGAGCCACATGTGGGTCCCAGTCTGCAGTTTGATCACGCCTGTGCTAGAGTGTCCCCTCTGCAATGTGGTCAGTGTGATAATGTCACTTCCAGGCAGTGGCGGACTGGCCAGGATGTCAGCTAGCCCAATGGCAAGTGGGCCCCCTTAAGCATTAGACAATATGTTAAAAATGTTAATGACCTTTTAGTAGCTTGAAAATATAATAGAAGTTCCAGTATTATTATTGTAATGCAACTAAAATTTATGTTGTATTTAGGGTTGTCGGCCTCCAAGTGGGGCCTGAGGATCTCCCGCTTTTGCAACTGATCTCCAGCTGGCAGAGGTCAGCTCCCCTGGAGAAAATGCAGTCTGGATTTACATTTAGTATCTACTGCACACTGCCAGTAAAATGTACAATATATGTACACTGTAATTACTACATATATATATTTATTTTGCAAAAGTTTTAATTGTACCTTTTTTCCACTTGCGTATTTTTTGAAAATTTTATTTATTTCTTACAAAAATGAAATGATACACTTATAGTTGTGGGTGGGCTCCCTATGTCTCTTGGCAACCAATATTTTTAGACCCAGTCCGCCACTGCTTCCAGGTGAAGTCATTGCACCAGACACGTAGCAGTGTGCCAATGGTCTTTGGGGGCGGTGCTTCCCCACCAGCCAGTTCTATTGCGGTGGGTTGGAGGTCCTGAAATGGGAGGAAACCCCTCACTCGGTGGGAGGGGAACCCTATTGCGGACATACTTCTCATATCCTAACTCCCTGGCCCTACACCCTGAGAATAGAGTCACATGGTAGAAGCAAACAGCACATTATATGGGAGATTCATGATCAAACCCATTAATGTTTTCCAAGATACATGTTACATAGGCCGTCATGTTTTTTAAAAATATATTTTTATTTATTTCTCATTAGAAAAAACAATTGTGAAGTAGATGATAATTACAATGTAAGTATAAAGAGAAAACCAGCAATACAATAATATAAAATTTGAAAAATAATACGTTCATGAAATAAGTATCTACACACAGGAGTCATTTCATAGAAAAAAAGATGCCGGAGCTCATTAGCACAACTCATTTGCATGTGCCACACACGCCTAACATCACCAGAAGGTATCCTGAATTATATCAGCTCAGCATCTGCCTTAAAATGCTTCTTGTATTAGGGTTGTTAGAATGAAACCTTACTCCCAGTCCCATCATACTTTTTAAATTACTTTCTCCTCCATGACCACAGTGGAATGATGATAGGCTTCCCAAACCTCCCGCCCTGGCGGGGGACCCCAGGATTAACCCCCTTCTCTCCCGCTTTCCAAAAATCTGGAAGCGGGGTGGGAGGTATGGTGTCTGGGAGCGATTCCATTGTGAGCAGTTGCTTAAGGTGGAGAGCTCAGTTCCTCTGCACGAGAAGAGCCAAGCCGAGTCCAGGAACACCTTAAGAGACCACCAAGATGTTTAGGGTTATAAACAGCTTTCAAGATTCAAAGCCCCCTTCGTCTGATCTTCTGAAGGGAACTTTGGTTGCAGTCATGCACACAAAGGTAGGAGCGCCTCCTGGAGCGGGGCAGGGGGCGGAGTGGTAAGTTAACTGCATACTGCCTAGCCCTTGTAGGATTGCCCCCCCCCCGGCTTTCTGGCTCCTCTTTCACTTCCCAATCCTGGCATTTACACAGAGAACCTGCTGGGATCAATTTGCAGCCGCTTTGCATTCCACAGGCTTCCGTCATCCCACTTCTTCATAATCTTCTTCTTTTTGCACATTTACTTGGAAGCAAATCCCAGTGTTTCAGCTGAGCTTACTCCCTACTAGGCGCAAGAAAGATCGCAGTGCCTCTGTTTCCTGCTGAAGAGGGCTGCCCCAACCTTGTGCACGCTGATTTGGGAGTGCTGTTTGAAGTAGGCATGCTGAATTAAGGCTGCTGTTCTAAGCAGTTGCTGGGTGAACTTGCCTTCTGAGCTTAGGGTTGCCAGTCCCCAGGTAGGGACAGGGGATCCCCTGATTTGGAGGCCCTTCCCCCACTTCAGGGTCATCAGAAAGCAGAAGGGGGGGGAATGTCTGCTTGCCACTCCATTATTACCTATGAAGATCAATTCCCATAGAATAATGGATAATTGATCTGTGGGTATCAGGGCTCTGGGGGGCTGTTTTTTGAGATAGAGGCACCAAATTTGTATCATAGCATCCAGTGCCTCTTCCCAAAATACCCTCCAAGTTTCAAAATGATTGGACCAGGGGGTCCAATTCTACGACCCCAAAAGAAGGTGCCCCTATCTTTCATTATTTCCAAAGGAGGGAAGGCATTTAAAAGGTATGCAGTTCCTTTAAATATGATGGCAAGAACTTCCTTTGGAGTTCAAATATGCTTATCATGCCCTTGCTGCTGGCTCCACCCCAATGTCTCCTGGCTCCACCCCCAAAGTCCCCAGATATTTCTTGAATTGGACTTGGCAACCCTAAATGATGAAGATTTTCATCTGTCTGCTTTATTGACTGGAAAAATCCATGCATGAGTCAATTAAAAAAGCCAGTTTGGTGTGGTGGTTAAGTGTGCAGACTTTTATCTGGGAGAACTGGGTTTGATTCCCCATTCCTCCACTTGCAGCTGCTGGGATGGCCTTAGCTCTCATAGGTGTTGTCCTTGAAAGGGCAGCTGCTGTAAAAGCTCTCTCAGCCCCACCTACCACATTGGGCGTCTGTTGTGGGGGAGGAAGGTAAAGGAGATTATAGACTCTGAGACTCTGACATTCAGTGAAGGGCATGATATAAATCCAATTATTTCTTCTTCCTCTTCTGTATTGGTTATTTCCCCATTCTCCCAGGAAGTGCGGAGGAAGTGGTGGCAGCAGTTGCCACTTTTTCAGCAGTTCGCTGTCCTTCCCGCTGCCCCAGCTGCCGCAGTGCTGAAAGTGCTGAGAGCACCGGAAGGCTGGCATAGGAGCCACCGGCCTCAGTACAACTTTTCTCATTGACCAGCTGATTGGCGGGAGGGCAGCCTTGAAAGAGCCTCGGGAGCCGGTGCTTCACCGCTGGTTCCCCGGGCAGTAAAAATTGGGTGGGAAGGGGGGGGGGAACTAGGGATTTGCCTAGGGGACAGGACAGGGGTGGGGGTCAATTTTGGTGTCCCTGCCCTGCTGGCGCCCTAGGCAAATGCCTAGTTTGCCTAGTGGGCTAGCCAGCCGTGCTCCAAAGCATCCATTTTCTCCAGGGGGAACTGATTTCTGTAGCTTGGAAATGAGCTGTAATTCCATGGAATCCCCAGGTCCCACCTGGAGGCTGGCATCCCTGTCTTGTAACACTACAAAGTTACACAGAGCCACTTGTCAGTTTAAAAGGAAATAAGAACTACCTTTATTTAAGGAATGCATACCGGATAATGCAGCTTAGAGACAGTGACAGTTTCTATTCTAGCTAGCTAGTGATGGATGCAGATGCAGAGAGGCATTCTGCATCCCTCGTGCCAAAGATGGAGAAAGGTGTCCTCCTTCTTTATGTGCATGTGGGAAGAGAGAGAGGAGATGGAAGGAAACTGTTTCCCCTAAGAGAGCCAGTTTGATGTAGTGGTTAGGTGTGTGGACTCTTATCTGGAAGAACTGGGTTTGATTACCCATTCCTCCACTTGCAGCTGCTGGAATGGCCTTGGGTTAGTCATAGCTCTCGCAGAGCTTTCCTTGAAAAGGCAGCTTCTGTGAGAACTCTCTCAGCCCCACCCACATCACAGGGTGTCTGTTGTGGGGAGGGGAGGAAGATAAAGGAAATTGTGAGCCACTCTGAGATTCAGTGTGAAAGGCAGGATATAAATCCAACATCATCATCATCATCATCATCATCATTATCATCATCATCATCTTCTTCTTCTTCTTCTTAAGAGTAGAAATCTGCACTTCAAAGGGTTCAGTGACAGAAGAGTAAACAAGAAGACGTCTTAGTGTCTGCCTATCTAGCTACCACTCTTTGGTCACTTCCTTCCTGGAGGCTGAGGCACAGGGACATCGCATCTGGTTCTTCCAGCAAGAATTTCCTGGATTTCCCTCTCAAAGTGTTGGAGAAGTGAGCCTTCTCCTGATAGCCTCTCCCACTGAATCCAAGTAATCGGTCCATTTGCATTGAACCTGGCTGGCTGAAGGTTAACTGGTGAAGAAGAGGTGGTCTCCATGGCAGCTCTACCTGGGATACGTGCGAGCGATAAGAAAAGGCCTCTGTCCCTAATCACACTTTAGAACAAACAGGGAGCTGGTCCCCTACTCCCCTGCGTGAAGCATTGCTAAGCAACTGGGAAGATGCCTTCCTCAGCCCGAGAAGTCCGTGGCAAGGTTTAGAAGCACAGTTGCAAAGATGCTTACTTTCGGGGTCAGCAGTTTCACAGGCCCAGAGCCTCCATTCACCCTCCTGAGTCTTTCTCCCTGTCCCTCCGACCCCCAAAAGCTGCTTTTTTAATGCACCTCCATTTCTTCCTCTTGCACAAGCCATGGGAGAGAGAAGACATAGAATAATGGAGGCTCTGTTCAGTCTTGTGTGAGGCCCAGGCAGAATGGAGAAAGCGGCTGTAATATGGAGGGGTGGATGAATATTCTCTGGATATTCTCCAGTCGATGAATATTCTCCAGCTATTCTGTGAATGTGATCTGAAGGCCTGGATGGCTGTCTCTGGCTCAATTCAAGTGTCACAGATCTCAGTTCAGATGTCACACAAACACACGGCTTAATGAAAGTCCGGATAATGGAATTCTCTGAATGCAGGCTGCTGTTAAGAGTACAGGCAGTAACCTGCAACTAATAGAGTCAGGGGTTGGTGGGGACATGGGGCTGCCATCAGCATGGTGGCAGTAAGTCACTTAGGAGGAAACCTGGAAGTGACGTAAGACCCTTCTAGGAACTGCCAGAAACTCTATGGTTTTATCAGCAATTTCCTGGATGTGATGTAACACCGTTATACAAATGGCAAACTTTTTCTTCATTTTTCTCTTGCCAGCTGATCGAGTGGTGGTGGGCATTGCCATTGATGGTGATTGCTTCCCCCCGTCCCAATTTCCTCATATTTCCCCCCTGACACCCAGCTGAGAGGAGCTGATGAGAGCCAATAAGGAGCAGAAGGTCTCCCTCCCTAGTAGGCAGTCGTGGTGGTCCATAGCAAAATCCAAAAGCCATATCATTATTTTAATTAAGACCGATCAGACTACTACTACACGTTGTGTGAGGCTTTGAGCTCTCTCCAGAATACTTTATCAGGCTGGATGGGCAAAATAATAAAGGGTGGGAGAGAACCCTGTGTTTGCAATAGTCTTTATTAGCTTATGTTTTACCATTGTGTGGGAAATGCGCAGAGCAGCACATTTCCGATAGCACTGAAGGTCTGAAGCAGGTAAGGATGTAAGAAGAGGCCTGCTGGATCAGACCAGTGGTCCATCTAGTCCAGCATCCTGTCTCACACAGTGGCCAATCATTTCCTCTGGTCAACCAACAACAGGGCATAGAGAGTGAAGTAAAAACAGTAATTATGATTACCAAAAAGGCTAAACACAGACTCCTAAGAAGATGACTGGGACCGGCCCTTTCTTCCATCTGAGGGGATCCACACAGAGTTGTGGGGTTTTTTTTTTTTTGCCAAATATTAAACCCCCTGGCAGTTTATATCCATTTATATGGAGAGTGTTATATCCCGGGATGGCTTCCCATGAGGGGCTGAAACTAATAATTGTGGTAAATGAGCACATTTTGCAATGTTAGTTGAATTATTCAGTTTTTGAATAGCATACTATACAGATGCAAACAGTGACACACCAGCAGAGCATTCTGTACAATGGCTGTGTTAGGAGGTGAATTGGCACGCTGCCTTTTGAGCAGGAACGCAGTTCTTGCTGGCTTGGCATCAGGGGGTGTGGCCTAATATGCAAACAAGTGCCTGCTGGGCCTTTTCTATAAAAAAGCCCTGCTCTTAAGTCACACGCATGCACAACACCCAAGCTGCAGCAGGAGTGGAAAGCGACTCCCAGAGTCCTAATTTAAGCCTAGTGTGCTCAGTAGAGGCCTTCCTTGTGATTTGCATTTGGCGTTGATGGGCCAGAGCAATGAATCAGCCATGGAGCTCTTTGCATGCACACAGAGAGGTTCAAATCATGTCACCCCATTTTATATCCTGTCCTTCTTCCTTGGGCTTCTCCCATCATGCCACAGGCTTGTGCAATAGGTCGGGGCAACAGAGTAGCAGTGCCATCCTAAGCGGAGTTCCACCTTTCAAAGCCCTTTTATTTCAGTGGATTTACAAGGTGTAACTGTGCTTAGGACCAGATTTGGGCACTCCTCTCTGCTCCCAGTTACTCACCCAAACAAGCAAAAAAGCCAGTTTGGTGTAGTGGTTAAGTGCGTGGACTCTTATCGGGGAGAACTGGGTTTGCTTCCCCACTCCAGCTGGAATGGCCTTGGGTCAGCCATAGCTCTCATAGGAATTGTCCTTGAAAGGGGGAGCTGCTTGTAAGAGTTCTCTCAGCCCCAACTACCTCACAGGGTGTCTGTTGGGTGGGAGGGAGGTAATAGGAGATTGTGAGCTGCTCTGAGACTCCGTCCTTGAAAGGCCAGCTTCTGGGAGAGCTCTCTCAGCCCCACCTACCTCACAGGATATCTGTTGTGGGGGAGGAAGGGTGTGCTATAAATCCAATTATTTCTTCTTCTTCTTCCCATGCTATGTAGCACATTACTTGCTGAGTAAGTGGAACTGCCAGTTGTTCTGTTTGTATCCCTGTTGATGACAACAGCATGCCAATTTATGTTAACAACATGCAACTAGAATGTGAAAATTAGCTATGGCCCTCTGACCTGTGAGATATTTATTTGTGCAGCTTTCTGAGCAAGGAAACAGCCCACGATGCGTATAAACATTCAAAATGTGAAACGAATCGTGAGCATTTCTGGAATTTTGGACTAACTACCTCCCAACCTCAGTAGCTCCATCTGTTCCGAAAACCATAAGATTGACTTTAAAAGGGTAATATTTAAAATAAATAATCATATGTATTCACACATACAGCTTGCTTGCACACTGCAGCCTGCGTCAATGTGAACGCCTACATCAGAAAACCTTTTTTCCTCATAGAACTGGATTAGATTGTGCCAAAATGTCTGTATCTCCTTGTCAATGTTGTTTTCTTCTAGAGTCCATCAAGTTTCTATATTGGCCACCCTTAAAGACTATTCTTTTCCAAATTATGTCTTTTTAAAAAAATCATCCTGTATAAAGATGACATGTAAAAAGTCAAATAGAACAATTGTTGAGATCGACCAGGGCTATAATAAAGAATGGTTCTAGTTTCTGATGCTTTTGCTGCTTAGCCACTCAGAACAGCGGACAGGAACGTTCCCAGAATTCTAGTGTCCTCTTAGATTTCCTAATCCTTGACTCCATCATCAACCAAAAGGGAGCCTTCGACCATGAAATCAGAAGGAGACTGAGATTAGGGAGGGTAGCCATGAAGGAGCTAGAAAAGATAGTTCAGGCCTCAGATTCAGTGGGAACTCACAGGAGCACGGCTCCTGAACCTTTCTGAGAGTTCCACCTCGTCCATTGAATAGTATTGCAGCTGCATAACAATCCCTGGATGAACTCCAACACCTATTTTTCTAGAAAACAACCCCTACCTGTGCTGCATTTCACTGTGTGAGTACTATTTGCAAATTGTTTTGCTGCATCTCTAAGCTGCTTCCCTCTTGTAGCATTGGTGTATCTTACATGACACCTGCCAGGAGTTTTCTTGAGGTCAGTAAAAGGTGATGGCTGTGAGGGGTGTGGTGGGGAGTTGGCCTGAGGGAGTGGTGGTGTGGTGGACACTTTAACATGTTCGTGTGAAGGTTCACTTCCAAACGGCCCTCGAAAGGTCATGCACCGTTCCCCCCTGATCATTTGAATGCACAGTTTGTATACTGGCTTTTATGTAAAATCCTTACTGAATTTGTAGAGGGAGGTGAATTTTACCTCAGGACGCATTCAGTTACTTCAATAGGAAATGCTTACTGTTTAGAATGTTGCAGTAGACAAGTTGCACCTTTTAGACCAACTAAGTTTTATTCAGAATGTAAGCTTTCGTATGCCCTAAGCAGACTTCATCAGACAAAATTGGAATGGCAAGCCACCTTAAATATAGAGAAAGTGGACAGTGAGTTGGTATGTAGAGTCATGGGAATGTTTTTAGCAGATTAAAAGAATCACGAATTGGGGTCTGTGTTTGTTAGTGTTGTTAACTGAGCTGAAATAACAATGGAGGGTGATAAAAAGCAGGTTGATGTCATAGGTGTGAAGTGCCATAAATCTGGGTGTTATTCTGACTTTGTAAATTGTGGGTTTAAATGGAGGGCATTAGTATCTCAAGAATCTTCGTTCGCGAAGTCAAGCCGAGAGAGAGAGAGAGAGAGAGTATCTCAAGAGGTTATAACATCATTCTAGTTTGCCATTAGAAAAAAAGGGTACATTAAAATAAAGTGGGAGATGGGTTAGTATATGGAATAAGATAAACAGCCAATATCCCTATTTGAGTATATCAATACAAAAAAACCATTATTCTGATACACTGTTCTAAAAGAAATACCATATATTGGAATACTGTGGATGTATAGCTATACTCCAGGGGTGGCCAACAGTAGCCCTCCAGATGTTTTTTGCTTACAACTCCCATCAGCCCCAGCCATTGGCCATGCTGACTGGGGCTGATGGGAGTTGTAGGCAAAAAACATCTGGAGAGCTACCATTGGCCACCCCTGCTATACTCAGTGAGAGTTGGTTTAGCATATGTAATGAGGGTGAAGACCCAACAGGCTGCATATGCAAAAAACCTCTGTGTTCTAATTGTTTTGGGAGTGGGGGGAGGGATGATTTCCTGTAACTTTAACTCAGACCAGCCAGTCTCCACAGGAAGATTGGCAAGCCTAGTGAGCTTTAGGATGTTGGGGGTGATGTCCAATCAGGTGGGTTATGCAAATGACCTTTTGCTCACTTTTTCACACCCTTAGGAGAATTTCTTAAAATCCTCTCTTAGTGGCTGTCTACATCATGAGCATCTACATCTGCTCACGACCTGAGTTCCATCCCAGCAGAAGCTGGTTCAGGTAGTCGGCTCCAGGTCGACGCAGCCTTCCATCCTTCCGAGGTCGATAAAATGAGTACCCAGTTTGCTGGGGGGAAAGTGTAGATGACTGGGGAAGGCAATGGCAAACCACCCCGCAAAAAGTCTGCCGTGAAAACGTTGTGAAAGCAACGTCGCGCCAGGGTCGGAAATGACTGGTGCTTGCACAGGGGACTATCTTTACCTTTTTACATCATGAAAGGAATGTTTTCCCCATATTTCAAGTCTTTAGGTCCTGCCAAGTATATGCATGTCTACCAAGTTGTCTACAGCATGACCACCAGGGAAAATCAGACTGGTGTAGCATGACAGGACCTGTTATGTGTACACAAAATCCATTCATTGCCCCTTTTGGATGGCAACCACACATTTTGAAAGGATGGTGGTAGCATATACTCCAGATTTGTGTGGTTGGCAGCCTCCTGGTATGCTTGATTGTAACATATAAAGAGAGCTTTTGAGTGATGAACATGTGTGAATCTCAATGTGTGTTTATCTTAAAAATAAAAAGGGTTGGGGGGTGTATTAATGTAGCAGCTTGGAACTTCAATCTACTTTTACCTCAATTATAGTAGCTACTTTAGCAACCTAATAGCTCACACTAGCCTGAGCTCATTAGAGCCTGGACTCTAATCAGTGTCGGCCACGGTCAACACTTGGATGGAAGACCTCCAAGCAAGACGGGTCTCTAATGCAGAGGAAGGCAACAGCAAACCACCTCTGCTTCTCACTTGCCTTGAAAGCCAATTGCTGAGGTCATCATAAGTCAATTGCCACTTGATGGAACTAAATGCGCATGCAAACTTGCTGATTTAATTTTTAGGAGCACAAAGAGCTCAGGACAGTTAACTCCTAACATCTTGGCATGACTGCAAGAGTTCTGAACCATTTACGCCCTTGTCGCTGTGATCGCACACACTAAATAATGCACTCTCAATCCACTTCCAATGCACTTTCCAACTGGATTTCACTGTGTGAACTGGCAAAATCCAGTTGGAAAGTGCATTGAAAGTGCACTGTGTGTGTGTGATCACAGCCTATTAGCGTAGGGAAGCCTTCCCTTGAAGAACAACTGCTGCTCTTACAGCCGTTACACATGCTATGTATGCCCAGCAAACCCAAGTTTGCCACTCCAAGTATTTGTTCAACAGGGGGCCACAATCTATCCTGTTTCTCCAAAGACTGTGTCTGTAGACTAACTTGTGTTTTCAAATGTATTTGTCCCATATGAAGCATGTATTATTTAAAGCACATCAGGTGCGCATCTGAAAATTTAATATGCGAAGAGACCCCTTGTACTAACTGGGGAATAATCCATCTATTCTTAGTGGAATGCCCTGCATTCGGGTCACGTCCCAGTCCGGTGCTCCAAATGGACATGGCTATTATAAATGATCTAATTAATATAGCAGACCGTTCTTTCATTATTTAGACAGTGGGTTCCTCTTTGGCTCCAGCAGCCAAGAATTATGGCAGTCATATCCTCCTTGTTTTGGTATTCATGCCATTAATCCACTTCCTGTGGAGTCCATGACTTAATTAAATAAGCAAAAATACTATGTCAAAAGTAACTATTAGCCTGGTTGGAATTCCCCAGAGCTGGAAGATTCATGCGGAAAGGAACGATTCCTTCCGTCATTCTTCTCAGTTCTCTGAATATTACATTTAGGTATGAATTCATTCGTAAGTTTATTTGTGTATGTATTTATTTCATTCATGGCTTGCCTTTCTCTCCAGTGTGGCGAAAGGACCTAAAGCAGCTTACATCTTTCTCTTCCATTTTATCCTCACCACAACCCTGTGGTGTAGGTCAGGCTGAGAGTTTGTGATAGGCCCAAGGTCACCCAGCAGGCTTCCATGGCACAAGTGGGGATTTGAATCTGGGTCTCCTGGATACTAGTCTGAGACTCTTAACCACTACACCACTCACATACTCATACTTGTGCATGGAGGCCATACCTAAATTGGAACGTTCAGAGAACTGAGAAGAAAGGCTGAGAAGAGTGTTCCATGTTCCCATGAAGTTCCCAGCTCTGGGCGGAATTCCAGCTTGGCCAGTTGATGATGATATTGGATTTATATCCCACCCTATACTCTGAATCTCAGAGTCTGAGCGGTCACAATTTCCTTTTTCTCTCCCCCCCCCCCGCCACAACAGACACCCTGGGTGCGGTCAGACGTCCAAAAAACCCCGCTACGGGCATGAGTTGAGCCCGCAAGCATGTCGGATTTTACCCGGACGTTCACACATCCACATCTGTGAAGCGTGCTTAGCCCGTGCCCGTTCCACGCTGATGCGCCTTGCTCGCGGATTAATTTGCTAGTGCTTTTAATCCGGAACAAGACGCTTCCTGAGCGCTTCCTGAGCGCTCTGGAGCATCTGAACGGGCAATCGTTGCTGAGTCGCAGCAGTGCTTCCCGCCACAAACAAAATGCATATCACTGCGCCATCGAAGGAAGGAACTCAAAAAAATTGTTTATTAGCGGCTGTATTCCTAAGCTTAACTGGGGGGGGGGGGAGCTTCCGAAACGTGCGTGCCCGGCCTTTTTTTTTTTTTATATTTTAGTTTATTGCGTAATAGCGATATATCGAAATCTCGTATATATCGCCCATACTCGTAGCCGCCTCCCTGGGCGGCCGGGCTGTAGGCGGGGGGGGGGGGTCTGTCTTGCAAGAGGGGCTTATGGTCCATTGCTCAGGCAGGGCGAGCCGCCCTCCCCAAGCCGGAGAATCGGCAAACGTTGCTGAGCCAACTTTTTGCACCCGGCTTTTGCAACGGGAGGAAAGGCAGGAGGCGCCCAGGGAGCAGCGCTAGAGAGAGCTTGCAAAATAAAATAAAATAAAATAATAACCGGCGCTTGCAAAAAGATCCCACCCCACACACGCCCCACAAGGCAGAGGCAACGCTAATTCGATACAACGATATATCGAAACAAACAAACAAAAAGGTTTAAATAGCCGGAAACCCCGGAGGAGGAAGGATCTCGCAGGAGCTCAGCCGAGCCTCTCCCCGCACGCAGGGAATCCATGCGTCACCACCGCCGCCTCGGAGGGGCTGGCTCGCCTGGAGGGCTCCCGCTGCCGGCTGGGCTGGGGACTGGCCGGCCAGCCTTCCCCGACGCCTGGTCCCCTCCACTCGGGGATCGCCTCGCTCGCCTCGCGGACACGCTCTTCCCCCTGCTTCCCCTCCGCCTCCGCTCCTCCGGCGCTGAGCTGCCGGCGCTGAGCAGCACCTGAAGACCCCGCCTTCCCCGCGCCCCCCTCCCCTCTGCCTTCTCTGGCTGGATCAGCAGTGCCGCCGAGCTGCAGATATGAAGAGATCCGCTGCTCTTTTGCTAGTTCAGCCCTGCGCGGCAGCCCGGGGGAGCCCTCTTGCCCGCACCCCCCGGAGTTGGAGCCACGCTTGCCTGAAGCTCCGGGTCCCACATCTCTCCCTCCCCCCAGGCAAACAATTAGTTGTCTTAGACGGCTTCTAAATCTATGGAAAGATTGGAACTCAGGTCTCAAAGGCATCCAAAATGTCAAGCTGCCAGGGAAACAAAAAAAAAAAAAAAGGTTTAAATAGCCAGAACCCCCGCTACTGCAAATGCAGATTGCCGCCATCTGAAAGAAGTTCCGGAGGGCGCTGTGTGATCGAGCAGGGGACGGGATCAACACGGCATGCCATCGGAACAGTAAAGGAACAGCAGCTGTCTGATCGGGAAACAGGATGCGGCGGATTATCTGACATACGAAATAACGGCGCTTTAAAGATGGGTTGCTGATGGATTTAATGTAAGTGTGACCTCACCCAGGTAAGTGAGGCTAAGAGAGCTCTTACAGCAGCTGCCCTTTCAAGGACAACTTCTACGAAAGCTATGGCTGACCCAAGGCCATTCCAGCAGCTGCAAGTGGGGAATCAAACCTGGTTCTCCCAGATAAGAGTCCGCGCACTTAACCACTTAACCACTACACCAAACTGGCCAATTCATACTTCAGAACATAAGAGAAGCCATGTTGGATCAGGCCAATGGCCCATCCAGTCCAGCACTCTGTCACTTTTACATAGTATTTCCATTTTTGGAAGAGGGAGCGTGACAGTTTCCAGCAGCTCTCCTTCTCAGTGCATACCTGTTTTGCTCCACTTTGGCATTGACCCCCCCCCCCGACACACATACATAAAATGACAATAGGCTCCGTAAAGTGCAAAAGGAAGAGAAAGCAGGAAAGTCCCACTTCATGAAGTCTGCTTCATGTGGCGAACAGCTCTAGTTGGAGACAAGCTGTTCAGACCAATCAATTTACTGCCAACTGTGTTCAAGCTTTAGTTCTCCCCACCCCCACCAGTAATTAAATTGCAAGTGCTCACAAACTGATGCAGGATCGTAGCATTAAATTTATAGTTTCTTCCTGTTCTTGAAGAAAGAACTAGTCAAGGAGATGATTTTTACTACTCTGGCTTGGATGTAGGGTTGCCAGATCCAATTAAAAATATATAGGGACTTTAGGGGTGGAACCAGGAGACATTGGGGGTGGAGCCAGCAGCAAGGGTGTGACAAGCATCATTGAACTCCAAAGGGAGTTCTGGCCATCACATTTAAAGGGACCACACACCTTTGAAATGCCTTCCCTCCACTGGAAATAATGAAGGATAGGAGGCACCTTCTTTGGGGGCTCATAGGTCATGGTCCAGTCTTTTTGAAACTTGGAGGGAGCTTTGAAGAGAGACACCGGATGCTATGCTGCAAATTTGGTGCCTCTACCCCCCCCAAAAAACAGCCCCCCAGAGGAAAAAAAAATCTAGGCGCTTGAAGCAGCCTCTGCCTTTGAAATTGGAGTCAAGTAAGGATTTGTTTTCTTTTTAAAGATATATTTTAAAAATCCGCACACTTTGGTCTGTGCTGGTATGAGCGCTGAAGGATTCAGTATTTGGCTAATGTAAATGAAGTGCCTTGACCCAAGGAAGTCAGAGAAATCAATTGTGATGAGATCGGCCCGAGGGCAGCTCAAGATCACCAGGGTTCTATTAAGTACTGTCTGGCTGCCTCTACCCTAAATCCAGGCTTCAGTCATAGAACTGAGACAGGCCTGCCTCATGTCTCCTGACCTGTTGTGCTGCTATAGACTTCAAAGCCCACCCTGTTAAAAGATTTATTTTCCACCAACAGAATTTAGAGCTACTGAATTGTAAGAGATTGGGAAGCAGGGATTTCATTTACGTGCCTGAGATGAAGAATGACCACCTTCCAGCCCCAACATATTGCCACCAAGGAATTAAAGAGAGGAAAAAATAGCCTCTGCATAGTGTCAGTCTAGGAAGATCCCTTGTTCTCTGTGGTAAAGGCTACAAAGACTAGGTGAGAAGCCTCAAGTGTTATGAAGTTGACATCACATCCTTCTTAAACTCTGTCCTCCCCAGGCACTCTCCCCAAATCTCCTGGCATATGCCGAGGCAGTGTTGGATACCCTACTCGGACGCACCAAAAGATCAACTGCCCCACTGTTAAGGCATGCCAAATTATTGTATAATCTACGCTTCCTACTGATATATTCTAAACTGTGAGCAGTTGCATTGCTGGAGGAAAATGCTCCAGATATCTAGCACAAGGTACTCGTTGCAGCAGAAGCACCAAATCTACAACCAGTTTTTTCTAGGAGTTGCAGATAAGCATTCTGAACAAGTAAGAGGTTTAGTTTAAAAAGAAAGAGTCCAGAGCCACCTTAAAGACTAACACTTTTTATTTCACTACTGGCTTTTGTGAATCAGAGCTGACTTCATCAGATACATCTCTGTGTATGGTTCTTTTTTTCAGCATCTTTTTGTATTTGTGGGTGTATGCCTGGAAGTCATGGCAACTTCTGGTGACCCCTACTGGGCCATGGAGGACATTCAGAGAAGTGACTTAAAACAGCCTGCCTCTGCTTCCCACTCCTGGTATTCCTAGGAGGTTTCCCATCCAAGTACTTGCCAGAGTCAGCCCTGCTTAGCTTCTGAGATCTGATGAGATCGGCCTTGCCTGGGCTATCCAGGTCAGGGCTCTGTGTATACTTATTTCCAGGGGTTGTTTTGTAGAAAAATAGGTGGTGGAGCTTATTAGAACAACTCATTATCATATGCCTCCCCCAGCCAAAAAGCAACCCAATGCAAGAAAGGAAAGCTCCAGGCAAGCGAGGCCTGCTTCGGCTGGCTAGAGATCCATGTGTGGGTCAAAAAACCAGCAAGCCACCTACTGCCCAAAATCACATAAGAAGTGGAGAAAGGGTGGCATGGACTTCTCCAGGGGTTAATGAGGGCTGCTGGGGGTGTGGCAAAGCTCCTAGTGGCTGGCTGGCTGGCTGCTCTCCTAATTCAGGAGAGCAGCTGCACCTACTATTCAATGGACAAGATAAGTGGGGAGGAAGAGGGGCAACAGTCAGAAAGGTTCAGGAGCTGTGCTCCTGTGAGCTCCTGCTGAATCTAAGGCCTGGTTATTTCATAATTCTGTTTAACACTTTATGGTATTCCTTTGTGAGATATGAAGAAAATAGTTTGCAAAATGTATTGTTGGAGAATTGTCTCTTGGTCTTTTGTGTATGGTCCAGCTTGTTCATAACAACAGGCCCCTCCTTTGTCCATGTTCTTGCTTATGAGGTCAGGATTGTTTTGGAGGCTGTTCATGGCATCCCTTTTGCTGCAGTTGAGGTCATGCTATAAACCAGGGATGGCCAAACTTGCTTAACATAAGAGATACATAGAATAAATGCCAGATGTTTGAGAGCCACAAGACATGCATGTTAGATGTTTGAGAGCTGCAATAAGGAAGGAAGGGAGGGGTGGAAAGAAAGCAACTTTAACTTTAAAAGCATTCTCCAAGCCCCTGCCTGGCTTGGCTCAGAGAAGAGATTTAATGATAGAAATGCTTTCTCCAAGCCAGCTGATGGGGCAGTGGGTGCTTTGAGAGCCACACAATATGTGTGAAAGAGCCTCGTGTTTGGCTCCCGAGCCACAGTTTGGCCACCCCTGCTATAAGCTGTGCTGTTTGCTGATTAAATCTGGCTGGGGGAATAGAGACAAAAACCCATTCTAAGTGAAACTTGCAAACATTGGGTCCACACAGAGTTCTTTCTCTGCATCATGATGTTGTTAGCACTTGAAGATTGGTGTCTTGTTTGTTGGCAGACTGATGAGATGGTGTCTGTTTGGCAGTGGTTTACTGAGAAGATGTTTGCTCTGGAAAGGGCAGGAGACTTATAAGCTGGTCACTGTTCTGGATGGAGAATAAATTATGAGCAGTAGACTTTCACAATGCACAATAGCTAAAGGGGGCATAACTCAATGGTAGAGCTCCTGGTTTGCATGCAGAAGGCCCCAGGTTCAGTCCCTGGCATCTCCAGTTAAAAGGATCAGGAGGTAAGAAGTGTAAAAGACCTGGTCTGGAGTACTGCTTCCCATCAGAGTAGACAATACTGACCTTGATAGATGAAAGCTTCGTGTCAGACCCAGAGCCAAGGAAAAGACAAGTAGAGTTCAAGATCTTTATTTCAGCTTCATGCGCATACACACACGTTGTCTCTGTCAGTTCCTCTGACTTATAAACCTTTGGCCTGACCGTTGTAATTCAAGCCAAAGCGCACCAAGCAAAAGCGGGATTTTTGCACGTGGTTTTTGCTAATCTCTCATCACCACAGGTGCCCACTATCAGTTCATGGTTCTCATCTCCTCCAGCTCTTTAGCCTTGGTTACCTAGCAACTAGCCAATTCCCAGACATGCCATCCTCCCTCCAGATAAGCAACAAGTTACAGTTATATCAAAGGCATGGCAAGCGCAGCATAGCATTGAAGCACAGCATAGCATTATACAATTGAATACACATGACAAGAGGAACAAGATGGAGTGACTCTTGACACTTAATGGAAGGTGTGATGAACACACATGAGACTGCTAGTTTGGTGTAGTGGTTAAGAGCAGCGGACTCTAATCTGGAGAACTGGGTTTGATTTCCCACTCCTCCACATTCAGAGCTGTTCTCAAGAGCCCTCTCAGCCTCACCTACCTTCCAGGGTGTCTGTTGTGGGCAGAGGAAGGGAAAGGAGATTGTAAACTGCTCTGAGACTCCCAGTGGAGGGTGGGGTATAAATCCAATCTCCTCCTCCTCTTCCGAATCAGAGTGTTGGTCCATTAAAATTTGTATTGTCTGCTCAGGCTGGCAGCAGCTCTCCGTTGTCTCATGGAGAGGTCTTTCACATCACCTCCTCTCTGATCTTTTTAACTGGCAATGCTGGGGATTGAACCTGGGACCTTCCGCATGCCAAGCAGACGCCCTCCCACTGAGCCACTGCCCCTTCCCCTCACAGGGGAGCTCCATTTATAGAGATAGTTGAGCTTTCAATGGGGAGTGAGTAAAGAGCAATAGCATGGCGCAAAATAAAATAGCTAGCTGGTCTTTGGGGAACGATGAGCAATAGCCAGGGCTGTCCCTGCCACTGGGCAAACTAGGCAATTGCCTAGGGCGCTGGCCTTCTGGGGGCACCAGCCTTCTTGGGGCACCAAATTGTGTGCCCCCACGTGACTTGGTGATATCATCAGTGTCTGTGGCGGGAGGGTTTGTGTGTGCCAGAAGTTAACCTTGCCTAGAGTGTCTAGGGCCAGCCCTGGCAATAGCAAACATTTAATAGTTTTTTTAAATGTCCACCCAAACAGGTAGTGCTAATGTTTAGGATGACGGGCGTTGCCACGGATATAAAAATGCAAAAATCGAGTCCCTAAATTTAATCTCAGCGAGAACTCCCCAATTCCTACTGAGCATCTCCAGCAAAAGTTCCACGAGGGGCTGCAAGCTTTAACAAAATCAACAGATAGATTAATCAGCTGAGGGCTGTATAGGAGGCGAGGTGTTTGAGACAGAAAGGCCCATCCATCACAGGAGAAGCCGTCTCATCTGGACCTCAAGGCAAGCGCCGTTTCTGTCTTGTCTGGATTCATTTCTGGTCTGTTGTCCTTTCATCCATTGGACCAAAAGCTTCCAGGCTTCCAGAGACAGCTGCTCCAGGCTGTTTAATTAATGAAACACAGAGCTTGTGTGTCATCGGCCTACCGATCGCAACTGGCTCCCAACTTCAGCAATGGATGATTTCGCTCAGCAGTTTCTGATAAATGCTAAGCAGTGTGGATAATCATGCTGAGCCTTGCGGTATTTCACATGACAGGATCCAGGGAGCTGATATAGCACTGTAAGACAAAAAATTATTTAAAAGAGCTCGGGGGCAGCTTGGATGGGGTCTGGCTTAATTGTTTCAATTCTCTGTTTTGATTACCTGTTTTTATTTATCTGTTTCAGTGTGCTTCAATTAATTTAACAGATGAGTGTTTCTGTGTTTTACCTGAGAGCTAGTTTGGTGTAGTTGTTACGTGTGTAGACTCTTATCTGGGAGAACCAGGTTTGATTCCCCTCTCCTCCACTTGTACCTGCTGGAGTGGCCTTGGGTTAGCCATAGCTCTGGCAGAGGTTGTCCTTGAAAGGGCAGTTGCTGTGAGAGCCCTCTCAGCCCCACCCACCTCACAGGGTGTCTATTGTGGGGGGGAGAAGATATAGGAGATTGTAAGCCACTCTGAGTCTCTGATTCAGGGAGAAGGGCGGGGTATAAATCTGCAGCTCTTCTATTGTTGTTGGAACTTTTTTTTTTTTGAAAAAGAGGTGCTGGAACTCTCAAGAGGGAAAGGAAGGAGAAACACGTAGGAGCCCCCTCATGTTCTTTTAAATATTTTTCGAAAATTTTGTCTCCACAAGGAGGTTCCGGAACTCCATTCCACCACATTCTTCCAGGAAAAAAGCCCCGATTTTGACTATGAAGGCAAAAAGTGTACAATTCTGGTCATTGCACCTCAAAAAAGATACTATAGCTTTGGGAAAAGTGCAAAAAAGGACAACTAGAATGATTAAAGGGTTGGAACACGTTCTGTATGAAAAAAGGTTAAAATGCTTGGGGCTCCTTAGCTTGGAGAAACGTTGACTGAGGGGGTGATATGATAGAGGTTTACAAGATTATGCATGGGATAGAGAAGGTAAAAAAAGAAATCCTTTTCTCCCTTTCTTACAATACCAGAACACGTGGGCACTCAATGAAATTTCTGAGCAGTAAGGTTAGAACAGATAAAAGGAAATACTTCACTCAAAGAGTAATTAACACGTGGAAATCACTGCCACAGGAAGTGGTGGCAGTTACAGGCATAGCCAGCTTCAAGAGGGGATTAGATAAACATATGGAGCAGAGGACCATCATTGGCTATTAGCCACAGCATATTGTTGGAACTCTCTGTCTGGAGCAAGTGATGCTCTGTATTCTTGGTGCTTGGGAGGGGCAACAGTGGGAGGGCGTCTAGTGTCCTGGCCCTACTGATGGACCTCCTGATGGCACCTGGTTTTTTTGGCCACTGTGTGACACAGAGTGTTGGACTGGATGGACCATTGGCCTGATCCAACATGGCTTCCCTTATGGTTTTTTTAGAAAAATCCCAACCGGAACTCATTTGCATATTAGGCCATACCCCTGACATCACAATTGTTTTCTGTAGAAAAAGCCCAGCAGGAACTTATATGCGTATTAGGCCACACACCCTGACACGAAGCCAGCTGGAACTACGCTCCTGCTCAAAAAAAGCCCTGCCTCCTTCATAATTTAATATTTCTGGGGAGGGGGGAAGTTTTACCACATCACACACCTGCCATGTGTGATATCAACTTCCTTCTTCTTTCTGGCATCTCCAGCATCTTACATTCTATGTGACAGTCGCTTTGTGAAGGAGGTTTTGCCAATTAATTTCAAAGAATTTCCCTTCAGACGCATTATGAAAGATTACCAACACAAATCCAAATAAACATGTCAAAAGTAATGTGTTTTCCTATATATTTATTTCATGGGTTTCTGTGCACAATGAGATTTTTAAATGAGGGGGTTTTAATTTTATGAAAATGTGGTTCTCGTAGTGTAATGCAGCGTTCTGCTTTTTGAATTCCACAAATCATTTCTGAATATTGTTTTCGGAATACTCCTTTCCCAAATCATTCCTCAGCAGGGCTCCACATTAAAATTTTGCATCACCCCTGTGAAGCCATGTTCTTAGATTCTCAGAGCTGCATGGTGGCAGAAAAGTGCCGTCAAGTCGAGATGACTTGCGGCAACCTCGTGGCGTTTTGAAGGCAAGAGATGTTCAGAGGTGGTTTGCTACTGCCTGCCTCTGCGTCATGACCCTGGGCTTCCTTGGAGGCCTCCCATCCGTAGCCAGGGCTGACCCTGCTTAGCTTCCAAGATCTGATGGGATCAGGCTAGCCTGGAGGAAGAAAACACACCCAGATGCAGAAAGAAGTGATGAGTTCAGGGCTTTTTTTGTAGCAGGAGCTCCTTTGCATATTAGGCCACACACCCCTGATGTAGCCAATCCTCCAAGAGCTTACAGGACTCTTCGTTTAGGGCCTACTGTAAGCTCCAGTAAGATTGGCTACATCAGAGGTGTGTGGCCTAATATGCAAAGGAGTTCCTGCTCCAAAAAAAAGCCCTGGATGAGATGCAAGTGCTCATAACAAGTTATGATTATATAATCCACATATGCACTGATTTTGCACTAGGCTTGTTCTGGGTAGAGAGCCCTTTTGCTCCCGGGGCTTCTTTCGCACTAGACCTTTAATCCTGGTTTATCTCTGTCCCCAAGCTGACACTAAAAGCATAGAATCATAGAGTCATTGTTGGTTTATCTGATTCTATGATTCTAGTATAGATTGCCAGTTTGGGGACAGGGCTAAGCCAGGATTAAAGGTCTAGTGCGAAATTGGTCTCCATTTTTGCACAAGCTGCTCCGGAGCTGTGAGATGGCCTGCCACTTTTCCACAGCAAGCAAGATCCTCTTACAAGCAGTTTCTACTTGCCGTGGGAGAACGGCGAGCCAACTTGCAGTTCCGCAGCAGCTTGTGCGAAAATGGAGAGAAGCGCCGGGAGCAAAAGGGCTCTCCACTCGGAACAAGCCCTAGTGCGAAATTGGTCACAGTGTATGCTTGGTTTTTCTTTACATGTGGTATGCAATAATCAGGGCTTTTTTTGGTAGAAACCCCCCCAGCAGGAACTCATTTGTATATTAGGCCACACCCCCTGATGTCACCATTGTTTCACATAGGCCTTTTTTGTAGAAAAAGCCCAGCAGGAGTTCATTTACATATTAGGCCACACCTCCTGACACCAAGACAGCCGGAACTGCGTTCCTGAGTATTCCTGCTCAAAAAAAGCCCTGGGAATAATTCTCATGTTACATTAAGTGCATTTAGAGCTGAACACATGATATAAACCCTGCATTCAGGGCTTTTGAGCAGGAATGCACAGGAACACAGTTCCGGCTGGCTTGGCATCAGGGGTGTGTGGCCTAATATTCAAATGAGTTCATGCAGCACTTTTTCTACAAAAGAAGCCCTGTGTGAAACAATGGTGACATCAGGGTGTGTGGCCTAATAAGCAAATGAGTTCCTGCTGGGCTTCTTCTACAAAAGAAGCCCTGTGTGAAACATTGCTGACATCGGGGGTGGGGCCTAATATGCAAATGAGTTCCTTCTGGGCTTTTTATACACACAAAAGAGCCCTGCCTGCATTTTTCCAGGTACTGAATGCCAGTTTTGTAAAGTGAATGCACCTTTGGTCTTTTTCTTAGGATATATGTGTGCAGGAAATACACATGTTCTCTGTAACATGTGAACAAGACTAGAGAAAATAATGAGGGCCTGGGAGAAGAGGAGAGGGGCTGCAGCAAGCCAGTTTGCCCAAAGCCACTGTGAGGCCTCAGAAAAAAATTCCTCCATACTCAGCTAGGGGCCATTTATCCTTTTATTAGGGTCTAACTGTTATTGATCTCTTCTTTCTCTGTCTGTATAATTTATTATAAAATCCTAATAAAACTTCCTTTTTAAAAAAAGGAATGAAAAGAAGAATTTGACTCTACAAGTTGCAATAAATTCTGCCTTGCCTAAAGTGTGCTGTAAGGAAGAAGAAGTGACATCACAGCTCAGTAGGGTTGCCAGGTCCAATTCAAGAAATAGCTGGGGACTTTGGGGGTGGAGCCAGGAGACATTAGGGGTGGAGCCAGGAGCAAGGTTGTGACAAGCAAAATTGGACTCCAAAGGGAGTTCTGGCCATCACATTTAAAGGGACCACACACCTTTTAAATGCCTTCCCTCCACTGGAAATAATGAAGAATAGGGGCACCTTCTTTTAGGGCTTATTGAATTGGACCCCCTGGTCTAATCTTTTTTGAAACTTGGAGAGTGTTTTGAGGAGAGGTACTGAATGCTATGCTGCATATTTGGTGCCTCTACCTAAAAAACCTGCCCCCGAGCCCCAGATACCTGCAGATCTATTCTCTGTTATACCCTATGGGAATTGGACTCCATAGATAAAAATGGAGTGCCCAGCAGACATTTCCCTCCCTCCCCCCACTTTCTGATGACCCTGAAGCGGGAGGAAGGCCTCTAAACTGGGGGATCCCTTGCCCCAACTGGGGATTGACAACCCTAGAGCATAGTAGGGTTGCCACACAGAGTTGCCAGCTGAGCTTCCAGGTGGTTCCTGTTGGTTAATGGATAAATCTTTGTTACCGCGCTGTAAGAGAGTGAGAAGTGATTTCAATATTGAAGTTTGAGAAGCCAGGAAAAAGCCGATGTGCGAAACAGGACATTAAACCGGTTTTGCCTACTGCTGTGCAGGTTGAATATTTGAAATATTGGATGTTTATCCGAAAGTATTATTGCCTAATGGCAGGGAGAATACGCGTGAATGAAGACAAGAGTTGTGATTGTATTTCTTCCGCCTGAAGTGCATACTTGTATGGCGTTACGCTGATGTGCATTGGAAAGTGGAGTAAAATTAATTGGTATGGCATTGGGGAACTGTTATCATTATTAGAAGACATTGAGATTATATGTCTTTAACAGGCGCGTAACACACAGCCTAAGTGAGGGGCGGTGGCTCAGTGTTAGAGCATCTGCTTGGTAAGCAGAAGGTCCCAAGTTCAATCCCTGGCATCTCCAACTACAAAGGGCCCAGGCAAATAGGTGTGAAAAACCTTAGCTTGAAACCCTGGAGAGCCGCTGCCAGTCTGAGTAGACAATACTGACTTTGACGGACCAAGGGTCTGATTCAGTATAAGGCAGCTTCATATGTTTATGGTCATATATGTAAGGGTTTCTCCCCAGTCTCACTTTCCGTGTGACTCTTTTTTGGTAGCTTTCAGGTGGTGGCTGGAGATCCCCTGCTACTACGACTGATCTCTAAGGGAGAAGGTTAGGAAATGCCTGGAGATTTTGGGGGTGGAGCCTGTGGACGGTTGGGCTTGGTGAGGGCAAGGACCTCAGCAAGGTATGAGGCCATAGAGTCCACCCTCCAAAGCTGCAGTTTTCTCCAGCAGAACTGATTTTGGTTGTCTTATTGTAATAGCCTGCTGGGTGATCTTGGGCCAATCACACACTCTCAGTCTACCTCAGTGGGTTGTTGGGTATAAAACAGAGGAGAGGAGAATGATGTGAGCAGCTTCAGGTCCCCACTGGAGGAAAAGGCAGGGTATAAAAAAGTAAAATAGAGATCAATTGCAATTCTGGGATATCAGCAGGCCCCACTTGGAAGCTGGCAGGCCGAGAACACCCTCTTGAATTTTTTACTCCTCCCAATCAGCAGTCTGTCTAAATGTGGGAACACAATGCTATTTGAGTTATATCCAGGCAGGGTTCTCTTTTTTTTTTTTTCGTAGAAAAAGCCCAGCAGAAAGTCCTTTACATATTAGACCACACCCCCTGACATCACCATTGTTTCACACAGGGCTTTTTGTCGAAAAAGCCCAGCAGGAACTCCTTTGCGTATTCGGCCACACCTCTAGTGCCAGGCCAGCCAGAACTGTATTCCTGCTAAAAACAAAAACCCTGCATCCATGCTAATACCTAAATGGGCTCAAGGACATCTACCTGTGGAGCATGGTTTTCCCCACCTTCCCCTTCCTAAGCAGTCAAAAATGCCTCCCCAAGTCCTGTTCCTGGGGGACCTCCAGGAATAGAATTTCAGGTGGTATTTTGAGGTTGCCTTAAAAAGGGAGAGGTAGAAAGATGGACAAAAATAACTTGTGGGAATATTAACCTGGGTCTAAGCTTCCATTTGGGGAAACAAAAAGCTGTGTGGAAATAGCCGTTGCTGGGTGGGGGTGGGTGAGAAACCAGTGATATGAGGCAACACTGGACTGAGAGGAGTAGATGGTAAGGCTGTATTATGAATGAGATTTAACAAGGCCAGGGAGAGAGGCAGACGCGAAATAAATATTATGACTTCATAAGCCCATGCTGATGGTCTCAGCGACATTTTGTTCTTGCTTAATTTGTTTCATTTATCATTTTATTAGGCTCTGTTATTGATCTCTTCTTTCTCTGTATAATTTATTATAAAACCTTAATAAAACTCTTTGGTTTTTTTTTAAAAAAGAAGAAATAAAATGAAGAATTGGCTCTGCAAGCTTGCAGCAAATGCAGCCTTGCCTAGAGTGTGCTGTCAGGAAGGGGAAGTGACAGAGCGGAGCAAGGCTACCACACAGTTGCCAGCCTCCAGGGTGGGACTGGAGTTCTCCTGCTATGACAACAGATCTTCAGGTGACAGAGGCCAGCTCACCTGGAGAAAATGGCCACTTTGGAAGGTGGATCTATGGAAGGGGTGGGCAAATTTGCTTAACTCAAGAGCCACATTAAAATAAACGTCAGATGTTTGAGAGCTGCAAGACAGGAAGGAAGGAAGGAAGGAAGGAAGGAAGGAAGGAAGGAAGGAAGGAAGGAAGGAAGGAAGGAAGGAAGGAAGGAAGGAAGGAAGGAAGGAAGACAAATAGATGGGGGGAGAGGTGGAAAGAAAGCAACTTTAACTTTAAATGCATTCTCCAAGCTGTAAACTGGCTTGGCTGGGAGAAGTGATTTAAAAAAAGAAATCCCTGCTCCAAGTTGGCCGACAGGGTAGTGGGGGCTTCAAGAGCCACACAATATGTGTGAAAGAGCCACATGTGCTAATCTATGGCATTATGCCCCAAACTCTACCCTCCTTAGGCTCTATTCCCCAAATCTCCAGGTATTTCCCAACCTGGAGCTGGCAGTCCCCCCTGGCTACTGGTCTGTGTGTGGGGGGGTGCAGGTTTCCAGCTTCAGGTTGGAAACTCCTGGAGATTTGGTGGTAGAGCCTGGGGAGGACAGGGACCTCAGTGGGGTACAAGGCCACAGAGTCCACCCTCCAAAGCATCCATTTTCTCCAGGGGGACTGATCTCTGTAGTCTGGAGATGAGCTGAAATTCTGAGAGATCTCCAGGCCCCACCTGGAGCCTGGCATCCCTAGCAGAGAACAACAGCAGCTAATCCCTTATGGGAGGAGTGCAGAAAGGTGGAGGGCTTGGTGGGACACAGGAGGTCCAAGGAGATGAAGAGGCCTGGATCAGGGAGCAAGACCTACCTCTCAGAAACTCCCACAATGGCAATGGAGCCTGAGAAGGGCAAGATTTGAGGAGAGGAGAGACTTCAATGGGGTATATGTGCCATAGACCTTCCAAAGCAGCCATTTCCTCCAGGTGAAGTGATCTCTGTGGCCTGGAGATCAGGTGTAATAGCAAGAGATCACCAGTCATGGTGTCTGTCTGTCTGTCTATCTTTCTTCTTCTTCTTCTTCTTCTTCTTCTTCTTCTTCTTCTTCTTCTTCTTCTTCTTCTTCTTCTTCTTCACCTCTGTCTATCTGTTAATGTATCGATTTGTCTATCCAGGGCTTTTTTTTGCAGAAAAAGCCCAGCAGGAGGATCTCATTTGCATACTAGGCCACACCCCCTGATGTCAAGCCAGGTGGAACTGCATTCCTGCTCCAAAAAAAGCCCTGCATCTATTTGTCTTTCTGTCCATCGGTCCATCCATCTTTCTATCGTCTATCATCCGTCCAACATTGTCTGTCTGTCTTCATCATCATCTTCTTCTTCTATAATCTGTAATCTGTCTGTCTGTCAGCCTATCTCTCTCAAGATGGCCCAACAAGAGGGCTTTTGTCACTGCTTTGAAGAAGCCTGCCTCTTGAGAGGGCATCTGATGCTGATCAGACATGCTGCTAAATGCAGTTGACGAGATGTCTCGTGCCAGATGTTGCAGCTGTGGATCAGCTGCCTGGCATGCTGCTGCACTCAGGTTCACTGTGGTTAATGCCTTCCCCTTGGAGCTTCCACTGTGGCTGTTTTCTGACAGAGCGCGTTGTTAGCACATCTCAGTCTTGTTTGAAGCGACGCTGTGTTTTGCTGCAGATGCTGACGAGGTCAGGCCTGCATTTCAGGATTTAAATTAGTTTTAACTGTCATCATTTCCTCTCCCCAAGGCACCTGTGAGTTTTTCCATTTAGTAAGGGATGGCAACGGTTGATTCTGCCAGTGAATTCTCAGCAGAAACTACAATTCCCATGATTCTTTGGGAAAACTTACGATAGAGTAAGAGCAGGACTTTCTCCATTCTCCATTTACTAGGGATCACATTCCAGTGGAAGATTTCTCTTTCTCCTTGGTTTATATGGCACTGAATCCATTGTTCCTGGGAAGCTGCAGAAAATTAGGGGGAGTGGCTGGAGGTCTGAAAAAATGGAGCCCAGGTAAAACAGAACCTAGTGGTAACTGTTCAAAAGCATTATATGACTGGTCATGGGAAGAAGCTGGCTCTGTCTTCTTCCCCAGGGGCATAACTTAATGCCCACAAGAGTAAAATTTATAGCTAGGAATGGGTATTAACTGTATTTTTGCAGGGAGCAGAAAGCAGGGATTTAAATGGCTCTGAGTCATTTAACCGCCTGCTTTCTGCTCCCTGCTGAATGTTTGCAGGGAGTAGAAAGCAGGGTTTCTCCCCATGAATAGAGGCAGGGAGCAGAAAGCGGGGATTTAAATGGCTGCGAGTCATTTAATCCCCTGCTCTCTGCTAATTTTTGCAGGGAGCAGAAAGGAGGGGTTCTCCCTGCGAAAAGCAGAGGGGAACAGAAAGCAGGGGTTTAAATGCTTTCTGCTTTTCACAAACTGCCTTAAAATTTGTTGAAGTTCACGGCAGCTTTTCAGTTCAGTTTGTAAACCTCGAACCAGTCAAAATTAGTCACAAATGTAAGTTTATGAGCTACTTTGTGCCGACCCGTATTAATAGCAATGGGGTAAAACTTGACATTTGAACTCAAATGTGGTAGTGTTTCCCTAGGTATAATGTAGGGTTGCCAGTCTCCAGGTGGCAACTGGCCTCCCACTATTACAATTGATCCCCAGACAACCAAGATCAGTTCCTGGAGAAAATGGCAACTTTAGAGGGTGGAGTCTATGTCATTGTACCCTGCTGAGGTCTCTCCCCTCCCCAAACCCTATCTTCCTCAGACTCTGCTCCCCAAATTTCCAAGAATTTCCCAGTCCAGACCAGACAAATCTAGCAAAAAAAGGAATGTGGAGGAAGTGGAAGTCACACCAAAGGGACTTTTCAACAGGCTACCTTGAGAATGGAGGCAGTAGTTCCCCCAACCACCATATGTACCCGTTCTCAACCTAGATCTGAACCGCAACAAGTTCCTGTCCCACGGTTTGCAAATCTATTTATTTATTTATTTTTGGTTGATTTATATTCTGCCCCTTCCCATACGGGCTCAGGGTGGATCACAGTCATGGTAAAACAGTTAAAATACAACAATAAGTTAATAATGTATGAATAAAACATAACTCAAAAACTAAGAAATTACCATGCCCCAGGGCTTTTTTCAGCAGGAACTCACAGGAAGGCAGTTCCATCTGGGTTGGTGTCAGGGGGTGTGGCCTAATATGCAAATGAGCTCCTGGTGGGCTTTTTCTACAAGCAAAGCCCTGTGCGAAGCAATGGTGGCATCAGGGGGTGTGACTTAATATGGAAATGAGCTCCTGGTGGGCTTTTTTGTAGAAACAGAACATAAGAGAAGCCATGTTGAATCAGGCCAATGGCCCATCCAGTCCAACACTCTGTGTCACACAGTGGCCAAAAAATTATATATATAATATAATATAATATAATATAATATAATATAATATAATATAATATAATATAATATAATATAATATAATATAATATACACACACACTGTGGCTAATAGCCACTGATGGACCTCTGCTCCATATTTTTATCTAACCCCCTCTTGGAGCTGGCTATGCTTGTAGCTGCCACCACCTCCTGTGGCAGTGAATTCCACATGTTAATCACCCTTTGGGTGAAGAAGTACTTCCTTTTATCCATTTTAACCCGACTTCTAAGCAATTTCATGGAATGCCCATGAGTTCTTGTATTGTGAGAAAGGGAGAAAAGTACTTCTTTCTCTACTTTCTCCATTCCATGCATAATCTTGTAAACCTTTATCATGTCACCCCACAGTCGATGTTTCTCCAAGCTAAAGAGCCCCAAGCGTTTCAATCTTTTTTCATAGGGAAAGTGTTCCAACCCTTTAATCATTTTAGTTGCCCTTTTCTGGACTTTTTCCAATGCTATAATATCCTTTTTGAGGTGCGGTGACCAGAATTGTACACAGTACTCCAATTGAGACTGCACCATCGATTTATACAGGGGCATTATGATACTGGCTGATTTGTTTTCAGTTCCCTTCCTAATAATTCCCAGCATGGCGTTGGCCTTTTTTATTGCAAACGCACACTGTCTTGACATTTTCAGTGAGTCATCTACCACGACCCCAAGATCTCTCTCTTGGTCAGTCTCTGCCAGTTAACACCCCATCAACTTGTATTTGTAGCTGGGATTTTTGGCCCCAATGTGCATTACTTTGCACTTGGCCACATTGAACCTCATCTGCCATGTTGACGCCCACTCACCCAGCCTCAACAGATCCCTTTGGAGTGCCTCACAATCCTCTCTGGTTCTCACCACCCTGAACAATTTAGTGTCATCTGCAAACTTGGCCACTTCACCGCTCACTCCCAACTCCAAATCATTTATGAACAAGTTAAAGAGCATGGGACCCAGTACTGAGCCCTGCGGCACCCCACTGCTTACCGTCCTTCACTGCGAAGACTGCCAGGGTGTGCGCGTGTGGCCTAATATGCAAATGAGTTCCTGCTGGGTTTTTTCTGCAAAAAAAGCCATGCTATGCCCCAGCAAAGAGATGGTGGTTAGAAAAATGATACATAACGCTCCTTTGGTGATAGTCCTAGGGGACTGGGGGTGGGCCAGATTTCATGCAACATTGCATTTTTTTTTTTTGTGGAGCGTGTATGCAAATAGGAGTTGCACGTATAGGCTGGATGTGATGAAATGACATCTTTGGGGGTATTTTTCAAATTGCAGAGACCTTAAAATCCTCAGAAGTTATTGCCAAGGAGTTGCCAGCTCTGTTTGTGAACCGTGGAATGCTGCTCAGAATTCTATTTGAAGGCTGACCTATGCTAGTTTCAGAAGTACAGTAAAGAGCTCTCCAGACATTAGCAGCTTCATGGATGGTATTTGGTGAGGTCGTGCTGAAACACACTTGCCTAGTGACAGTTTCCACAGTAGATGGTGTTGGGAGTCTAGTTGTCAATCAAGCAGAAATGGCAAATGCTCTTGGTTGGAAAACCAGAAGTGGTATGCTATTTCTACATAAATACAGACTTCTGCTGTTTCCAGAGAGTGGCTGTTCACAAGTTGTCAATCTAGCTACATGCCATGTTGTTGTGGTTCAGTAGCAGAGTAGCTGCTGGCCCCAGGTTCAGTCCCTGGTATCTCCAGTCAGGTTGTAGGAAATTTGACAGACTTCTGCCCGAGACCCTGGAGAGCCGCTGTCAGTCTGAAGCAGGGGTGGCCAAATGTGCTTAATGTAAGAGCCACACAGAATAAACATTAGATGTTTGAGAGCTACAAGACATGAACATCAGATGAGAGCCGCGAGGGAGGGAGGACAATGTCGGAGCGGGAGTAGCAGAGTGAGGGAGATGACTTGCCCGACACAGGGCTTCAGGAAAGAAAATCAGGCCGACACGTGCAACTAGTGCCAAAGGGTGTATTAACATATATACACAACAAGTGCTCTCTTGTGCAGTCTATACAATATCACCTCCACGGACAAAGTGCTTCGCCTAACCACCATCTCACAGGGAGAGACCTGTGTGATGCACACACAGATCATATATAGTCCAAGCAGCCAATCCTGGCCGTGCTGACTCAGCAGATTGCATCACTTGGCTTCTGCCGGCTCAAGCCGGTCTGCTGATCAGGTCACTGTGACCTAGCCTGGCAGCTAGATCACCAGCTGTCATACTGTGGCTGTCAGACTGGGTTTATGTAGATTCTTGCTCCAACACACCTCCTAATCTATTTAAACCCAGTGCACCAAAACACTTTACACAGTTTACATACATGTCCACCAGCAACATTACAGTTCATATTTACGTAGCTCGGAACCCTTTCCGGAATTCGTTCAGGAACTCATCATGATTGTAAAACACATCATCGTGTTCCTGTTCAGCCAGCTCTTTCAGACGCTTGGCTTCAGCCTCCTTCTCCCTTGCCTCGCACTCTGCCACCCAGGCTTTCCATTTCTTAGCCTTTTCTTTTAACATTTCCTCAAATCCGGGTGGGTCTGGATTGACAGTCAGAGTGACATAGGGACACTTGTACCTAGCGGGACGTTGGCCTTTGGTGGACCTGGCAGACACCCGTGGCCCTGTGCTTGGACCAGCTTTGTCTTCTTCGGGTTGCTCTGTTCCCACCTCCTGGGCTGGTTGCTCTGCCCCTGTAATTGGGTGTTGAACCTCCTGACTCTCACACTTTACCTCCAGTTCCTGCATTTGAGGCTCTGCCTCCTGACTCTGCTCGTCAGGCTCTGTGCCAGCATTCGGCTCACCCTCTCCAGCCCCACTGGGTGCCACCTCCTGGGCTGGAGTTCTGGGCTGCGCTCCAACATCGTTATCGCTACTTGGCAGCAGGACAAATTGTTTCTGCAAGGAGTGCAACCTTGGCCAGCTGCTTTCTTCATTGAACTGGGCACTGTTACTAAGTGTTATCTTGCTTTTGCTATTGCAGAAACGATAACACCTGGCCCTTGGCTTGTAGCCCAGAAAAATTAGGCTCTCTGCCCGGACATCCCCCTCCCCGCTACTCGTGGAGTGGATGCCAACCCGAGCCCGTGACCCAAAGACTTTTAAAGAACTCAAATCTGGGGTCTTGTTCAACAGTAACCTGTAAGGCACATTTTTCACAGTATTACACCAAACCCTATTTTGCAAAAAAACAGCTGCATGTATGGTTTCTGCCCAATAGGTCATTGGCAGTTGTGCATCCTCTAACATGCAATACATCACATTCTGCAATACAGCCCCATGCCCATTTTCTCGGGGCGTTGCCGGGTTCGTCAGACGGTGGGCGATGCCCTTGTTCTCCAGCCAACGTTTCATCTGGTTAGATAAGAATTCCCCCCCTCTGTCGGTTTGTACAGCTAGGAGATTAACCCCTAATTGTCTCTCCACTGCTTTGACCCACTTGGTGAATGTCTTATACACCTCAGACTTATGCACCATGGTGAAAACCCACGCGTACCTCGTGTGGTCGTCGGTGGCCACCAAGCAGTATCTCCTCCCCGACAGACTCTTTGGCAATGGGCCAATAACGTCTAAATGGACTAGTTCCAGGGCTCGTGTGCTTTCCCTTGAGCTTTCTTTAGCAACAGCACACGCCTTGCTTTTGGTCTTCTTGCAGACCTGGCAATCCAAGTAACATTTGCAAGGATTTACTTTCAAACTAGGCACAAGCTCCAGGGTTTTCTTTAACGCCCTAAATCCGCAGTGCCCAAGTCTCCTATGGAGCAAATGTATACAATTATTGTGCACAGGCTCATTCGACACCTGAGCCACCTGGGCACAATCACTCTGGACCACATACAGTTTACCTTCCCTCTTTCCTGTCACAAGCAACTTTCCCCCACCTCCCAGGATTTTGCAGCAGGTTTTCTCAAATCTCACCTGGTATCCCTGGTCAAACAGTGTGCTAACACTCAACAGGTTAGACTGCAGTGAGGGTACATACAACACATTTTGCAACATACATTTCAGTGCAGGAAATTCCACATTGCCTGAGCAAACAGAATTGGCAGTGGTCCCATCAGCCAATCTCACATACTTATGCTCAGGACTGTCAATGTTTTTCAACAACTCCTTCTCGCAGCAGAGATGGCTCGTTGCCCCGGAGTCTAAAATCCAAGCAGACCCTGTGCTCTCTACTGCAGACGTGACCAGCCGGGTTGCTTCCTCACACGGGCTGGCGGTCCTCCGCTCTCGCCGCACACGCCCCCGCCTCTTCTCCCTCTCAGGGCAAGCTCGGAGCAGGTGCTGCGACGACCCGCATCCATAGCAGCGACGGACTGCAAACGCAGTCGGCTCCACTTCCTCCACCTTCGGACGCCTGCCAGCAGCAAAAGCTGGCTCATTCTTGGCTGTCTTCCCGGACACACCGATAACAGCACGCTGCCCGGCCGACACCCCCGGACAGCTCACGGCCGCAATTCTCTCTTGGAAGTCAAGCAGGTGGGCACAGACGTATTCCATGGTCAGGGTCGCTACGTCCACCGTCTCCAGAGAAGTTATCAGGGGAGTGTACTCAGGTGGCAACGACGACAGCAAAATGTACACTCTGTCGTCTGGAGCTACAGTCTTGCCTCTTGCCTCCAGCTCAACGAAACAGTCCGTTAGCCGTTTGATGTGATCTTTCACACACCCTCCAGCCGGCATAACGGTGCGGAACATCCTCCTTGTCAAGGCCATGAGGGAACCAGCAGTGGTGCTAACATGCACCGCACTCAACGCGTCCCAGGCAGCCTTGGGAGTGTCCTTCCCTCGCACATAAACCAGCTGGTCATCTCCTATAGACAGCACTATGTTGGCCAGTGCCTTATCCGATAACACAGTCTCGGCAGGAGATAAGTCAGCAGGGGGGTTACTCACGAACAGCCATTGCCCTTCACGCTTGAGGTAGTGTTGCATTCTCAGGCTCCACACCGCGTAGTTGGCTGAGGTGAGCTTCTCAACGGCTACTCCAAGCTGTTGCTGAGCCATCGTGCCGACTCCTCCTCACGGCTGGCTGCCGACGTCCCTCTGGCTCTCAAACAGAGAACGGTGGTGCTTCTGTGTCCTTCACCGGCGTTCCTCGCCTCCGGCTCTTTCCAACCTCACAGTCAGCTCAACTCTCAACTCTCTCCTCCGCGCAGCGGAACCGCCCTGGGCCCATAACCCTGTCGGAGCGGGAGTAGCAGAGTGAGGGAGATGACTTGCCCGACACAGGGCTTCAGGAAAGAAAATCAGGCCGACACGTGCAACTAGTGCCAAAGGGTGTATTAACATATATACACAACAAGTGCTCTCTTGTGCAGTCTATACAATATCACCTCCACGGACAAAGTGCTTCGCCTAACCACCATCTCACAGGGAGAGACCTGTGTGATGCACACACAGATCATATATAGTCCAAGCAGCCAATCCTGGCCGTGCTGACTCAGCAGATTGCATCACTTGGCTTCTGCCGGCTCAAGCCGGTCTGCTGATCAGGTCACTGTGACCTAGCCTGGCAGCTAGATCACCAGCTGTCATACTGTGGCTGTCAGACTGGGTTTATGTAGATTCTTGCTCCAACAGACAATAGATGAGGGGAGGGAGGGAGAGATGGAAAGAAAGCAACTTTAAATTTAAATACGTTCTCCAAGCTGCCAGCTGGCTTGGCGAAGTGATTTAAAGAGACAAATGCCTTCTCCGAGTCAGTTGACGGGGCGGTGGGAGCTTCAAGAGCCACACAATATGTGTGAAAGAGCCACATGTGGCTCTCGAACTGCAGTTTGGCCACCCCTGGTCTGAACAAACCATAATGGCCTTGATGATCTGATGGCCAGATTCAATATAAACTAACTTTTGTCTGTTCGTACATTGCTTTCTTGTGCATAAGCTTGAAAAGTAGGATATCCAAAACTGCAACAATATTATTAATGCTAGGCTCAATATGCTTCTTATACAAAATTGCTACATACATGAACCATGTCTTACAAAGTATACCAGAAGTCAATATATTCATAAATACATAAGTGTCTATTTTAGTTTAAAGCATGAATGCTGCCCCAATGGGGAAATTTCCCTGTCCACTGAAGTCTTTTGTCTTCACTTGTTAGGGTACAAAGACCTCTTCGAAAAATATACAGATACCATCCTGAACAAGGGGTCAACTGAGAACTTGTTTGGCATTTCACTTCTTCCCAGCAGGATCTCTGTAAAGATTTGTAAACTCCGCTTGAGTTGGTGAATGCCAGTTAGTGAATGAGAAAAATGGATTGGAAATTACACATTGCTTTACAAATCATTGCAGAGTTATGAATATTGCTGCATAAATTGGGAACTATAGATTGATATACAAATCTTTACAGAGGTCCTGCTGGGAAGAAGTGAAATATGTTCTTAGTCAACTCCTTGAGGAGTTCCAAGAGGTGCAGGGGGTGGGGGTGGGGAATGACTCTGAGAGGTGGTGGGGGGAGATCTTTTTCCTGCTTTTGCACCTCAGGATGGAAAAGCAGGAAAAAAGCCCCACCGTTCCATGGTCCAGTTCTGCACCCCTGCACTGGCAGCACCCTAGGTGATCGCCTAATTTGCCTAGTGGGTGGTCCGGCCCTGGTTCTCTCAGAGCTCTCTCAGCCCCACCGACCTCACAGTGTGTCTATTGTGGGGCGAGGAAGGAAAGGAGATTGTGGGGCAAGGAAGGAAAGCTGCTCTGAGACTGCAAGTGAAGGGTGGGGTATAAATCCGATCTCCTCCTCCTCAATCAGTGGTACACTGCAAGGAAGATGATTATTTACCTATCTTTCCCTGTGTTGTAATAGAAAGTTGAAAGGGAATTGGAGTCTGCCTTCATGACCTGGCCCAGTTCAAGGTATTTTGCTGCCCCTAGCAAAGTGCACCTAATGCTTCCTCCACTAGGTGGGCCCAGGAGGGCATGTCAATCACCTTCCCCACCACTAGTGGCCATGAGCAAGCAGCCCCCCCACCATGGCCCATTGGCACCTTCCACATCTATCTATCTATCTATCTATCTATCTATCTATCTATCTATCTATCTATCTATCTATCTATCTATCTATCTATCTATCTATCTATCTATCTATCTGTCTGTCTGTCTGTCTGTCTGTCTGTCTGTCTGTCTGTCTGTCTGTCTGTCTGTCTGTCTGTCTGTCTGTCTGTCTGTCTGTCTGTCTGTCTGTCTGTCTGTCTGTCTGTCTGTCTGCCTGCCTGCCTGCCTGCCTGCCTGCCTGCCTGCCTGCCTGCCTGCCTGCCTGCCTGCCTGCCTGCCTGCCTGCCTGCCTTAGTTCAGTTTATATCCCGCCCTCCCTGTCAAAGCAGGCTCAAGGCGACTTACATTCTCATGCATATGCATGCGTATAGACATATGATAGACATAAAACAATTTTTAAAAAACAGAGAAAATTTAAAATTTCAAGTGCTATGATCTTACATTCTATTATCTTGCTATTTCAGTTAGGTGTTCTCTGTAAAGCAGATCTTAGATGGTCTTCTCCTCTGCTGCTATAGAGCAGGTTTCAAGAGGTGGTCCAGATATTTTCGGAGGCTGTAGTAGCCAGCACTCTAGGTTGCGAATGCCTGATGGAATAGTGCCATCTTACAGGCCCTGTAGAACTGTACAAGCTGTACGACAGCACATTGTGCTGTCCCAAGTCGTGATTTATTTGTTTAGATATTTATAACCCTATTGTCTCTTACAACATTTTCCCTTCCTCACTTTTCTTCACAACCACCATCCTGTGAGGTAGGTTAGGCAAAGGGAGAGTGACTGGCCTAAGATCACCCATTTGAGCTTCTGTGGCAAAGTGGGGATTTGAACTTAAGTTTCCTAGATCCTACTCTGACACTCTAACCACAGTTCTATGCCGCTTGGGGGCAAGGGATCCACAGGTTTGGAAGCCCTCCCCTGCTTCAGGGTTATCAGAAAGGGGTGGTGGTGAATGTCCTTTGGAAACTCCATTATACCTTATGGAGATAGGGTTGCCAAGTCCCCTGTGGCTGCCGGTGGTGGACTTGCACATGCACAGTGTGTGCTGCGTGATGATGTCACCCAAAAGTGACACCATGCTGGGGACACTCTAGGAATTTGCAGGAAACTCTATGGTTTTGTGTAGGATTGCTCTAGCAATTTTGGGGAAAACTCTAGAGTCCCCTCCAAATTTCCAGAGCATCCCCATGTGAAACTATAGAGTTTTCCATGAATTCCTAGAGTGTCCCCATGCAATGTGTCCAGCGTGATACATCACTTCTGGGCACTGCATATATCACGTGGTGATGGAACCCTTGGGGGGGGGCAAGAATCCCCCTGGTGGCTTCCTCCCTGCCGGCAGGTTAGGGCCCGCCAAAGCAGGGGATTTTCTGCTCCTGGCAGGAACTTGGCAGCCCTATATGGAGACCAGTCTCCATAGTGTATAATGGAGATTGATCCAGAGGTATCTTAGACTCTAGGAGCGCTGTTTTTTGAGGTAGATGAACCAGAGATTCAGCATAGCATCTGATGTCTCTCCTCGAAAAACCCCTGAATTTCCAAAAGATTGGACCAGAAGGCCAAATTCTATGAGCCTCCAAATAAGGTGTTTCCAATAGAAGGAAGGCATTTAAAATAGGGTTGCCAATCCCCAGGTGGGGGCAGGGGATCCCCTGGTTTGGAGGCCCTCCCCCCGCTTCAGGGTCGTCTGAAAACAGGGGGAGGGGAGGGAAATGTCTGCTGGGAACTCTGTTATTGCCTATGGAGATTTGTTCCCATAGGAAATAATGGAGAATTGATCCGCGGGTATCTGGGGCTCTGGGGGGGGGCTTTTTTTTGAGGTAGAGGCACCAAATTTTCAGTACAGCATCTAGTGCCTCTCCCCAAAATATCCTCCAAGTTTCAAAACGATTGGACCAGGAGGTCTAATTCTATGAGCCCCAAAAGAAGGTGCCCCTATCCTTCATTATTTCCTATGGAAGGAAGGCATTGAAAAGGTGCCGTCCCTTTAAATGTGATCGCCGGAACTCCCTCCCGTCCCCCCGCTTTCTGACGACCCTAAAGTGGGGGGAGGGCCTCCAAACCGGGGGATCCCCTGCCCCCACCTGGGGATTGGCAACCCTAGTAGCTGCCAGTGTCCACCGCTGCTAGGCCCAGAACAGGGGCTGGAGTCCTCCTCCACCATAGCAGCCAGCTAGAGCCGTTTCCTGAAGTGAGTTGTCTGTGCATGTGCAGACAATGCAACTGCATTCTGGAGGAGGATTTTTTATTTAAGATTTTTCTGCACACTTGGAGAGTTTCCTTAGCGAGGAGGAAACCTCATTATCCTCCGTGTGGCCTCAGTCTGCAGATTTAGCTATCCATAGATCAGGGCTGCAGGTGGTTATTAGAATATAAGATGCATGAGGTGGTGAAAATGGATACAAGGAGCTTTTTCTCCATTTCCCTTGGGCTCACCCCATGAAATTTCTAGGAAATGGGTTCAATAGCCACAGCATATTGGTGGAACTCTCTGTCTGGGGCAGTGATGATCTGTATTCTTGGTGCTTGGGGGGGCATAGTGGGAGGGCTTCTAGTGCCCTGCCCCACTGGTGGACCTCCTGATGGCACCTGGTTTTTTTGGCCACTGTATGACACAGAGTGTTGGACTGGATGGGCCATTGGCCTGATCCAATATGGCTTCTCTTATGTTCTTATGTTTCTTGGGGGAACTTCTGTGTTCCCGTTCTAATATGAAACATTTCAGGCAGCTTTTAACTGAATTCAGCGGCCTGGTTCAGATGCATGCTGGGTGGTTATGATTCAGTTTAAAGACACCTGGGTTAAAGTTTTGACAAGATTATAAATCACCATATACCCACTGAGCAAACAATCAAAGGAAATATCCATTTTATGGTTGGAGTTTCCATCCTCTTGTTTGTAAGCATTAACATTGTTTTCTGGGAGTGACTGTACTACATTAGGTCTAGCAAAATGGGTATTTGGGATGTCTTGGTGGTTACATCTGGATACATAATTTATGACTTCAATTACATGCCCCTGTGGTCCTCCATTTATATGAATTCTCTTTAAATAAATGATGCTGTAGGGCTCTCCATAGTCAGCAGCTTCACCTTTACAACAGTGACATGCTCAAGCAATTACCTAAGATGTTTTGTAGGTATTAAGCCCAACAAAAAAAGAAATAGCTATTGCCCAAGGTGTTTTGGAGGTATTAGGCCCCATGAAAAGAAATCTCACTAGTCCCCTTTGTCTCCCAAAATTCTGGAAGAAAGGTCTGTAGCACCATGTTGGTATTACTGAAATGTTGCTTTCTTTCTTCCCCCCTCCTTTGAGGTAACTTCCTGGTCCTTATGACTATAGACATGTATTCAGAAGAGGATTAATGCCTTATACAAAAGGGTATGGCAATAAGTAGGGTTGCCAAGTCCAATTCAAGAAATATCTGGGGACTTTGGGGGTGGAGCCAGGAGACATTAGGGGCGGAGCCAGGAGCAAGGGTGTGACAAGCATAACTGAACTCCAAAGGGAATTCTGGCCATCACATTTAAAGGGACGGCCCAGACGCCCCCAAACGACCCCTCCTCCCCGCAGGAGCCACCGGAGGGGGGGGAGCAAGGCCAAAAGCGGCCAGCCCTGCCAGCCAGCCTGCCGCCCCACAGCGCCCGGCTGCCCCTGCCACTCACCGGGCCATGTTCTCTCTGGCGGCGCCACAACGCACACGACGCACACACGCATGACAAGGCGGGCTGCCTGCGGCCAGCTCTGCCTCTGGCCCGGATAAGGCGGTGCTGCCGAGCCGCCCCCGCTCCTTCTCTCTCACCTCTTCTTTCTCTCCCTTGCCCGCCTTCATGGCGTTCCGGCGCGTCGTGGCGGTGACAGCCGCTGCCTGTGGGCTGGCGGGCGGCTCAGCCCTCCTTTCTTCGCTCGCCATCGGGAAGCAGCAGCAGCAGCAGTTGGTCAGCAGCAGCAAGGCTGGCGGGGACGCGCCTGAACCGCTCTCAGCACCTCCTTCTCTGCGGCCGAAGGGGGCTCGGAGCCCAGCCCGGCCCAGACGTCCCCTCCTCCCCACGGGAGCTGCCGAAGGGGGGGGGGAGCAAGGCCAAAAGCGGCCAGAGGGCGGCCAGCCCGGGACAATCGCCGCGGTCCCGCCGCCCCTGCCACTCACCGGGCCACACTCCTTGGCGCCGTTTCACCCCCTCCCCCTGCTTCCAGTTTTTTGGAGAGCGGGGGAAGAGGCTGGAAATCCTGGGGTCCCCCGCCAGGGCAGGAGGGTTGGGAAGCCTAGCAATAAGCCATGACTTCTGGGGTCAAAATAACCCCAATTTCTTTGGTAGGGTTATTAATTAAAAACCATTACCTCCCGAATAAGCCTGTTCCACTGAGGTACTACTCTTACTGTCAAGAAATTCTTCCTGATGTTTTAAACCCTAAAATTCTTTTAACCTCTTGGTTCTGGTCTGACCTTCTGGAACAATAGAAAATATCTGAAGTCTGGAGACCATGAGGTAAATTAAGATGAAGGCTTAGTGAACACTCAGTATTGCTCTCTCACAAAAACTTAAATATCACTAATGGGGGGAAATGCAATGTGAAGAAGGAAAACTGGCCTGTGTGAAAGTCTTGACAGATTATAGTATCCTGGTGTATGGGAAGATTTTGATTGGAGAATGGATGCCGTGCCACGATTATCCCCTGGCCCTAATCCTACCCCTCCTTTACCCCTCATGTTGTAATACTATAAGCTTGTAAAGTCTCTGATCACTTTTCAACTGGAAAGAGTCATGGGGAGGATTAATTAGGATTGAAGGGGAAGTGCTTTGTCTTTTCCTAATTAATTACGCCTTCCCCAAGGCCTCTTCAGGTTGTGAGGAGAACACAGCCTGTAACAGTTTGTAGTATCTTAGAACGGGAGGGGTGAAATTAAAGTGTGAGGGGACTTGCTGTGAAGTCTGCATTTGTCACCCCAGCCCCCTCCCTACCAATTTCTTTCGTGCAGCAAGGGGAGCATAAGAAAACAATACTCTTCAGGGTTAGGGTTGCCAACAAGGCTGAAGAAAAATAAATGAGAATGGCCTCTCCCTTATGTGGAGGAAATTGCCATTAAGTTGTAGCTGACTTATGTCAGTCAGTCAGTCAAAAATTTTATTGTGTAGCCATTACAAAACAGAACATGAACAACAAAGCTCCCAATTAACACCTTAAAAGTTCCTCAGAAAGGCCAACCTTGAAAGATTTTCAAGGCAAAATATTCTTCAGAGGTGGTTTGCATTATCAGCCTCTGATATCTAGGGTTGCCAGGTTTTCCCCCTCCCCCAGCGTGCAGGGAGTCCCCCGGAGCACTGGAACAAACCTTCTGTGAATAGCAGTTTTACAAAGGAACAAAAGCAATGCCCCCACTTTTCCTTTTCCAAAAGAGAATATTAATCTAATTGTATTTAGAACATGGTTTATACCAGGGGTGGCCAAACTATGGCTCAGGAGCCACATGTCATTTTTCTCGCCCATATTGTGTGGCTCTTGAAGCCCCCACCACCCCATCAGCCGGCATGGAGAAGGCATTTGTCTCTTTAAATAACTTCTCCAAGCCAAGCCAGCCATGGCTCAGAGAATGTATTTAAAGTCACTTCCTTTCCACCTCTCCCTCCCCCCCTCTCCTCCCATCTATTTGCCTGTCTTTCTTGCAGCTCTCAAACATATGATGTTTATTTTATGTGGCTCTTATGTTAAGCAAGTTTGGCCACCCCTGGTTTATACTATTGTTCTTTTGACGCACCAAGTATTGCTATAAATAAGTCCCACTGATAGCCATCTACTACACTTAAAAAAAAATGATCCCAGATGCCCAGGGTAATGCTGGTCATCACTGCTTTGAGGCGGATTGGCCAGGGATCCTGGAGGATTTCTGCTTTCCTCTGGGTATAGAGCCAGGGTCAGTGGGGGAATGGGGGTGGGAGGAAATAGTTGTGAGTTTCCTGCCTTGTCCAGGGGGTGGACAAGATGACCCTTGAGGTCCCTTCCAGTTATGTTTTCTATATCCAGGATTTTTTTCTTCTAGGTGCCACATGTCAAGTGAACGGCATGTATTAACCTTTGCATAGCTGCACTGTCCTATCATTTCCTCCCTCCCCTAAGCAGATGCGTACACAGTCTCCTCCAAATGTACCGTGCATTATTGTGCCACAGATTCCTCTATAAGCCATCTCTGTTGGGTAATTTAAGTAATTTCTGTTGGATAATTACATAACCTGTTAACACTCAGAATACTTTATGATATGCTTACGAGCTGGATGAGAGCCATGTTTTCCCTGGCAACAATTCAGGAAGGTGAGACTTCTGTAATGTCAAGGTTAATGTCAAAAAAACATTAGTTTTAATATCTACATATTGCTTGCATTGTCAGAAATGCGGTTTTATTATTTTTTTTTAAACATCCAGATATTCGTGTTTGCATTTAGATCAGAGAGAGAGAGAGCATACAGGGTCATTTTTCTCGCCCATCGTAAATTATCTTTGCCAATCCTGTATTGGGATCTAAACAGAATTGAGTCTTGGGAAATGGTACAGCACACTGACAACCTTTTGCAATGGGTTGGGTTGGATTCTAGGAAGCCCGTTCCTTTCTGCACTCAGCTGTAGGTTTGCTAAGGAATCCACCGATAGCCTCAGCTGGCAATATGAGCCAGGATAACGTGCTGCCTATGGTATGATCAGGGCTTTTTTGGTAGAAAAAGCCCAGCAGGAACTCATTTGCATATTAGGCCACACCACCAGACATCACCATTGTTTCACACAGGACTTTATTTGTAGAAATAGCCCACCGGAATGTATTTGCAAATTAGGCCACACCCCCTGATGCTAAGCCAGCCGGAACTGTGTTCCTGCTCAAAAAAAAAGCCCTGGGTATGATAATGAAAATAAGAGCCCCGTGGCGCAGAGTGGTAAAGCTGCAGTACTGCAGTCCTAAGCTCTGCTCACGATCTGAGTTTGATCCTGGTGGAAGGTAGCTGGCTCAAGGTTGACTCAGCCTTCCATCCTTCCAAGGTCAGTAAAATGAGTCCCCAGCTTGCTTGGGAGGGAAAGTGTAGATGACTGGGGAAGGCAATGGCAAACCACCCCGTAAAAAGTCTGCCATGAAAACGACTGGAGCTTGCACAGGGGTCTACCTTTACCTTTATGATAATGAAAACCTCAAAACATCAAGGCCAGTACTGTCTACTTAGACTGGCAGCAGTCTCAGGCACAGATCTTTTACATTACCTCCTGCCTGGTGGTTTTTAACTAGAGCTGCCAGGGATCGAACCTGGTACTTTCTGCATGCCAAGCAGATGCTCTACCCCTGAGCCATAGTTGCAATCCCTTAGGAGAACTGAAACGCAAATGCCAAGCATTCCCATGCTCATTCTTTAACACATCCGCTTTGCTGGGGAGACCAAAATGCTTTTGGGAAACTGCAAAAAAATTTGCCTGTGGTCTGTGTAGGAGTATGAATTCAGATTTAAAAGGTAGAGATGGACTTGCAATTGTTGAGAGGAAAGATCAGCCCCCGTTAATAAGGCGTTTATATCTATCATTTTTGGTGGTTTGCTGCTTTTTTTTTTTTTAATTGCACTTGAGTTCATTCAGGAACTTCAGGCCTGTTGGGTTTCACCCACATAGCTATCATTGGGACATCTGCTACATTGTGTTAAGTACATTGCATGCTGTGGCTGGCACATGGAGGGCCCACAGATTTTGCCGTGCTGGTTCTGTAGAAGTCTAATGCTTTTTAATATGCTGAAGAGGAGACAAGCAAAGGAGACCACAGTCTTGGTGTAGTGAGTAAGAGCGGCAAACTCTAATCTGAAGAACTGGATCCCCCACTCCTCCACATGCAGGCAGCTGGGTGACCTTGGGTCAGTCACAAGTTCTCTCAAGAGCAGTTCTCCCAGAGCTCTCTCAGCCCCACCCGCCTCACAAGGTGTCTGTTATGGGGAGAGGAAAGGAAAGTGATTGTAAGCCACTCTGAGTGAAGGGCGAGGCATAAATCCAACTGTCCTCCTCTCCCTCCTCCTTTGTCTGCGGCAACCCCAGCAATGACCATCAACACTTTCCAGTGGACAGGTTTTGGCTGGGTTGGGACCTCTAAGCCATGGAATCTTGTGAGCAAAAATTTTACTTCATAAGGTACCAGCATTAAAGTTGTGAGCTACTGCATCAATTAGTTTGCTCTGGGGCCATTTTCCCTGAGCTAAGACAAAAATGTGTGAGTCAGAGGCTAAAAAACGATGAACTAGCTCACACTCCGCTTAGAGGGAACACTGGTTGCGACAGTAGTGTTTGGTCTGCAGCATGGGTGACGCAAGGGACATTGCCAGAGGAAGTCTACAGTATGCCTGAATTGTTACATGGATGCCCATGAGTCCTGGCCATCCTACATCTCTAATTCTGTAACCACTGTAGAGAAGTGCCTTGCATGGAAACATGGTTTTTTGCTTAGCAGTGACAGCACATTTCTCTCTGTGTTTCTGCCTGGACGGTTGCACACATGCACAGCATCAACGTATATTAACAGGTACCTGTGGTGGAAAGTAACATCAAGTCAAAACCATTTTTCAGTAACCCAGTAGGGTTTTCAAGGCAAGAAACAAACTGAGGTGTTTTGCCATTACTTGCCTCTGTGTTGCAACCCTGGACTTCCTTGGTGGTCTCCCATCTAAGTACTATTCAGGGCTGAAGCATGAAGCTGTCTTATGTTGGTCCATCAAAGTCAGTGTCATCTACTCAGACTGGCAGCAGTTCTCCAGTCTCAAGCAGAGGTCTTTCACATTGCCTACTTCCTGGTCCTTTTTAGTGGAGATACCAGGGATTGAACCTGGGACCTTCCGCATGCCAAGTAGATGCTCTACTAGTGAGCCACAGCCTCTCCCTGAAGCTTCTTAGCTTCTGAGATCTGATGAGATCAGGTCAAGATGGACAGCTACCTAGTAATAGCCAATATATTTTACCTAGACCCTTCACCTATGCCCTTTCTGTGCAGACTGAACTTACAAGCATCTATGTAAGCATTGCAGCAGGTAAGCAGATATCAGTCAGAGTCAAGTGACTGACAGAATGGTTCCTAGATGGAACAGTCTTCCTTGGGAGGTGGTGGCCTTTCCTCCTTTGGAAGTTTTTAAACAGAGACTAGATGGCCATCTGACGGCAATGCTGATGGCCCTGTTCACACAGCGTGTTGAGTCCGTGTTGAGTTAAACTGACCCGGTTCTGTTCCGAATATCTTTGTTCCGGATATTATCGATCAGACTGCCATACGGCAATTTGAATCACTCCGTGGTGAAACGGTCTTCTGCCATCCACACGACGGCACCATGCAGTTCTTTTTTTCTTCCACTATTATGCGCATGCGCGTAGGCTAAAACATTATGTGGTTATGCAGTTATGCACATATCGCTAAGTAGTAAAAAAAAAAAATGGCGACTGTATGGGATGTCTGAGGCTCCTTTTGCTCTGGGACAACCTTCAGACATCCGGAAGTTGGTTAATATCGCAGCAGAACTATACAGACGGAAAGAACTGAGGTGAAACCACAGAACTCAAAAAACACCACAAAGGAGCAGGTAACAAAATAATCCGGTTCCGAGAAGGATTGGCGGTGGGGCTACCACGAATTAATATGAGGCAGATGTTGCTGTCTGATCAGCCACTTTTAAATCCGGAAGGAAGCAGCAGAGACATTTGATTATACTGTGCGTCTGAACAGGGGCCATGAGAGGGAGTGCAGGAAGGGTTGCATCAGTGCTTAATTCTCGTGGCCCTTTCTTACATGCCCAGGGAAATGCTGATAGCCACTTTGGGGTCAGACAGCAATTTTTCTCCAGGCCAGTTTGGCCAGGGATCTTCGAGGATCAAACATTAAAAAGGTAAAGGTAGTCCCATGTGCAAGTACCAGTCGTTTCTGACTCTTGGGTGACCGCATCCCAATGTTTTCATGGCAGACATTTTACGGGGTGGTTTGCCACTGCCTTCCCCAGTCATCTACACTTTCCCGCGCCCCCCCCCCCAGCAAGCTGGGTACTCATTTTACCAACCTCAGAAGGATGGAAGGCTGAGTGAACCTTGAGCCAGCTACCTGAACCCAGCTTTCGCCGGGATCGAACTCAGGTCGTGAGCAGAGAGCTCAGACTGCAGTACTGCAGCTTTACCACTCTGTGCCACTACTGGGCCCTTAACAGGAGTTGAAAGACAGAGAACCTCTTGAAGTGAGCAACTGGAGAGCAAAATAGGGACAGGGGCTGAGTCATAGCCTTATACTGGGGAGGACCAAATAGCCAGTTCCTTGTGAGTGAACTCAGGGAAGGGACTGTGGCTCTGTGGCAGAGCATCTGCTTTGCATGCGGAAGGTTCCAGGTTCAATCCCCAGCATCTCCTGTTAAAACAACTGAGGTAATAGGTGATGCAAGTTGTTTGAGAGTGCTACCAGTTAGAGTAGATGGTACTGACCTTGATAGACCAAAGCTTCAGAAACCTCAGAAATGTTACTCATGACTGGAAGAATAGGTGCCAAGGATACATTTACTGGTTCTTGATAGAGAGAGAGAGAGAGAGGAGATCCTTAATACGAGGCTGCTTTGTGATATTAGAAGGGTAGAGTTGTCCATAGATCTCTCTAGCACGCTTCTTTTTCCTCCCCATTGTTAACCAATCCACTTAACTGGCTCCTTTGCTGAGATATCTTTAGAGTTCTCGGGGAAGCATAAGATAAGTTGAAGGTCGGTAGTAATAAAAACGTAAAACTTAGATGCAAAACTTGGACTTGAAACCAGGCTGAGCAGAACAGACAAAAGAACCCTGCTTCTGCAGAAGCCAAGGCAAACTAGAAATTGCTAAAAGAATAAAATAAAAACTCCTCTGTAGGCAGACAACCATCGAGCCAATGCCATCTTGACTCCCCCTAGTACGTGATATTCCAGTATCCCTATATTACCCATTTTGTAGCAAGGCATCTTCTAATTGTTATGAGGATTAGGGAGCATAAGGCTTACTCTTTTGGCAGATGATTCCTTTTTCTGTATGATAACAACTGCTTTCTCTGTGGTTTATGCTTATAATCTATGCCAGAGGTGGGGAGCGTCAGGCCCGAGGGCCATTTACGGCCCTCGAGATCACTTGGTCTGGCCTTTGGGAATTGCTTGGCCAAGCCCCCCCTCTCTCGTGGGCATTGTGAAGGACTGCTGCTGGGGTATGTGGCTGTCTTTAAAGGTCTGCTGGGAGCAGCTGAAGGGAGGGAGGGAGGGCTGGCAGGGGTGGGGGGCAGGATCCAACTACCACCAGTTCAATTTGCACGTGATTATCCCAGATGATGTGGCCTAGTATGCTAATGAGTGTGAGACCTGAAATGCTAATATTAGGGGATGTGGTCTAATATGCCTGGACCTAGGCATTTGCCTAGGGTGGATGGTCGGTGTGTGTGTGTGCGCTGAATTAGGCTCTCCCCATGTGACTTCAAATAGAAAAATAATTATTTGCATTAATTTTGCTGGCCTGAATTGTTCTCCCTTGACAGAGCACTGTTTTTTTTTTAAGTTGATGATTTTGTATGGCCTGTGAATGACGTTATAAATATCCAAATGGCCCTTGGCAGAAAAAAAGGTTCCCCACCCCTGATCTATGCTGATAAAGATACTGACTGACTGACTGACAGACAGACAGACTGGGTGCTTTCACATGACAACTGTTTGCAAGTGGATTTTGCTATTCTTACCCAGTAAAAATCCAGTTGCAAAGGGCATTATTTAGTGTGTGTGAACACACCCACTGACTGACTGACCACTTGACCAATGGTCTGACTCCCTCCAGCTATAGCAGCTTCAAGTGTTCACGTGGGAATGAATTAGTGAGCAAAGCCCTTGGGTAACCACTGAGAACTAGTTTGGTGTAGTGGTCAAGTGCACAGACTCTTATCTGGGAGAACCGGGTTTGACTCTTTCTGCTGATGTGACCTTGAGTCAGTCACAAGTTCTCTCAGAGCTGTTCTGCTCAAGAGCAGTTTCTGTCAGTGCTCTCTCAGCTGCTTCACAGGGTTACTGTTGTGGGGAGAGGAAATGAAAGGAGATTGTAATCCGCTCTGAGACTCCTTTGGGTAGTGAAGGATGGGGTATAAATCCAAACTCCTCCTCTTTTCCCTCTTCCTCTTTCCTTGCTCAATTCCAAACTTTGTTTAAAATTCCTGAATGGGATTTAGAGTGAGGAATTCACCTGAAGAAGCAAAGCCAGTTCATGCCTGGAAAGCAGGTTTAATAGTCACATCCAGTGACTGGGATCAGTACGCACAGGTTCTGTCCCTGGATCAATCATGATGGGCCATTTGCACAGTCACTGAGAATGGAGCGTCCACATGGTGAGGGGTCTCAGCTCGAAACTGGCTGCAGCCGCCCATGGAGAACCCCTTTTCAGCACCGCCAGCGTGGCTGCTCGCCTGCACCGTTGCCTCCCTGGTTTCTTCTGACATTTTCCCTTTCCCAACTCCTTCCTTTTTCTAGGCGACGCCAGAGGGTGAGTGGGCGGGTGATGGTGGCAGTAGTGCTGCTGAGAAGGCTGGAAAGGGGGGCTCTCTGAAACAGGCTATAGTGTCTCTTGGAACAGACAGCACCTACAAGCACCCGGAGGCTTCTGACCGCGCGGAGACTCTGTTCACATTATCCCATACAGACTTGATCCAGATGGCTGGCTTTGATGGCACCTGCCCCTTATTTAGGAGAGGAAAGTATAGACTTCAGGTTCACTCCCACCCTCCAGGTAGGAGGGTCACTTAAGAACTTGCAGTGATCAGTACACAGTGTTCCCTCTAAGCTGCAGAGTCTTGCGAGCAAAAATTCTACATTGTGAGCTACCGGCATTAAAGTTATGAGCTACTGCAACAATTGGTGTGCTCTGGGGTCATCCTTCCTGAGCTAAGACAAAACTGTAGGAGCTGGAGGCTAAAAATCTGTGCGCTAGCTCACCCTAACTCAGCTTAGAGGGAACACTGATCCGTAGTGATTAATGCTCCTTCTAAGCTGTGAGCAAAACTTCTACTTTGTGAGCTACTAACGTTGTGAGCTGCTGCATCAATCAATCTGCTCTGGGGCCATTTTTCCAGAGCTAAGACAAAAATGTGTGAGACAGAGGCTAAAAAACTGGGAGTTAGCTCACACTAACTCAGCTTAGAGGGAACACAGTGATCCTTCTTGATCAGCAGATATATGCCTGGATGGATGGACGGATCTGGGTCTACATCAGCAACTCACTTCTCTCTCAGTGTTTTTTGACTATAAAGTGCATACCAGTCAATGCCAGGGGAAAGTGGTGGGTCTTGGTAATGCTCCATGATGCCTGTGCTCAGCCTCCTCCAATTTGTTCCTGTCTCTGCACAGAACCCCCCCGGGCAGCTTGCCAGTCTGTGCCTTGCTGCTCTCTAGCTTGGTTTAAAAAAAAAAAAAGTGTGACAAAATCTGTTGTTTTAATTGCTTGGAAAACTTATGCCTGATGACAAAACTGAGGGGCTCAAGCTTGCAAACAACTCCTTGGTCCAAGGAGAGTTCCCGTTTCACCATTGATGTCTGAAAAATGCTGCCCCTGAACCTCTTTTCCCTGGGAAGTCCCAGCGTGGGGCAGTGGTTTGAGGGATAGACCCAGACAGGGCTTTTTTTAAATAGCAGGAACTCCTTTGCATATTAGGCCACACCTCCCTGATGTAGCCAATCCTCCAAGAGCTTACAGTAGGCCCTGTACGAAGAGTCCTGTAAGCTCTTGGAGGATTGGCTACATCAGTGGCTGTGTAGCCTAATATGCAAAGGAGCTCCTGCTACAAAGGAAGCCCTGGACCCAGGTTTGAAACCTCCTGCTGCAGGGTTGGACCAGTCAGTCTCTCCTAGCCTAACCTACCTCACAGAGCTGTTACTAGGATGAAATGGAGGAGGCAAGAATGGTGCTGTGAGGGCTTTCTGTAGCCTCAGAGGAGAGGAAATTAGGGCATCAATAAAAATCAATCCCTTCATGTTTTCCCTAGTATGTGTAGAAGTTTGGAGTGACTTTTTCAGCAGGAGAGAGATTTCAAATCAAGAAGCAGTTACAAAGCTTTTGGCAGACGCTGACCCAAGTGTCACTCTTATTTGGGCAAAAAATTTATCTATGGTTTTTAACAACTTCTTTTTTAAAATGGTAATTTTATACTCTGTACTTAGCAGTTTAGGAACATAAGAGACGCCATGCTGGATCAGGCCAATGGCCCATCCAGTCCAACACTCTGTGTCACACAGTGGCCAAAAAAACCCAGGTGCCATCAGGAGGTCCATCATTGGGGCCAGGACACTAGAAGCCCTCCCACTGTCCCCCCACTCCAAGCACCAAAAATACAGAGCATGACTGCCCCAGACAGAGAGTTCCAACATTACGCTAGTGGATTGGTTACTTTCTATATATCTGAACTATATTAATCTGTACTTCTGTACTTTTGAATTTTTTTGCTTACAACCTGTTGTTCTGTGAGCACGAAGTATAGAAGAAATGGCTACATGAGGAAATGGAGGAAAGGAAAAGGTTCAACAAGTCCCTTTTTCCCCCTGTGCCATTTATCTTTCACCATGAAGCAAACCCAGAGGCTACACTTGGACAGAAGAGGAGAAAGAGGAAGGGAAAGTTGTCATGAAGGGGAAAGGGAAGTTGGGTTGCCAGGTCTAATTCAAGAAATATCTGGGGACTTTGGGGGTGGAGCTAGGAGACTCTGAGAGTGGAGCTAGGAGACATTGGGAGCAAGGGTGGAGCCAGGTTCTGACAAGCATAATTTAACTCCAAAGGGAATTCTGGTCATCACATTTCAAGGGACTGCACACCATTGGAAATATTGAAGGATAGGAGCACCTTCTTTTGGGGCTCATAGAATGGGACCCCCTGGTCCAATCTTTTTGAAACTTGGAGGGTGTTTTGAAGAGAGGCATCAGATGCTATGCTGAAAATTTTGGTGCCTCTACCTCAAAAAACAGCCCCCCAAGTCCCATGGATCAATTCTCCATTATACCCTATGGGAATTGGTCTCTATAGGGAATAATAGTGTGCCCAGCAGACATTTCCTCCCCCACTGTTTTCTGATGACCCTGAAGTGGGGGGAGGGCCTCCAAACCAGGGGATCCCCTGCCCCCACCTGGGGATTAGCAACCCTAAAGGGAAATGTCCATGAAACTAAACATAATGTGCAATTCCATTTGCCAGCCCTGATCCATTTGTCATTCTTTACAGGGGAATAGAATCAGAATGTTTAAGAGACCCATCCCCGCCAATCTCTTGTAGTATTCCAAAAGATAAAATCAAGGCAGCTTTTCCATGATGTTCTTTTACGTCCACAACTTTTACATTTTGCAGTTAGAATTTATTCAGGTATAGCCGTGCAAATTGGGTAGCTAAACGAGATAAAATTTCAAATTGGTTATGCTGATGACTTGGTTTCTAGTTCTGCTCATGGAATCTAATCTGTTTCTGGGGCCGGTGTGGTTTTTCCACTGCGTTAGTAGAAATATTGCCAGCCTAGTGAGGCTCAGAAAGTTGGGCAACCAGGGAAGCTGGGCAAAGAGCAGCTCATTTGCTGGCTGCTTGTGCAGGCTGGGAGGGCTGCAAACAGGGGGGAAACCAATGGGGGAAAGCCAGCCTGGAGTCCCTAAAGGCATGGAAGTCCAGTGCCCACTTGGCCTATTTGTTAAGCCAGCTCTGTGTGCACTTTCTCAGGGCAGAAGCGGTTACTTAGCAAGGTAAAGACATAACATGAGCAAATTAATAATAAGGTGAAACTTGGATCCTTTGTCGCTACAATAATCATGGCAAGAGGCACTATTGACGCTAATCTGCAACAGGATTTTGGCCTACGGGTGGAAGGGCTGTAGCTCGTGCAAAAGGTCCCAGGGTCAATCCCCAGCATCTCTAGTTGAAAAGATCAGGTAGTAGGTGATAGAAAAGACTTTCACCTGAGACCTTGGAGAGCAGCTGCCAGCCTGAGTAGACAGTACTGTACTTGATGGGCCTCTGGTCTGAATTACTGTAAGGCAGTTTCATGAGTTCGTGGGCCTTAAAGGGGTCAGATTTGACAGTAGCAATCAAGATTGTGATAAATTGGCTAGACTTCTCACACACAACCAAGGCTTTTTTTTGTAGCAGGAACTCCCTTGCATATTAGGCTACACCCTCCTGATGTAGCCAATCTTCCAAGAGCTTACAGGGCTCTTAGTACAGGGCCTACTGTAAGCTCTTGGGAGGATTGGCTACATCAGGGGTGTGTGGTCTAGTATGCAGAGGAGCTCCTGCTATGATTGGTGTCATTGCTTTTTGAAAGATATAGGGAAAGTCTATCAGTGTCACCTTGTAGGGATGTGCCCAGGAATGGGGGATCCCCCGGTCTGGAGGCCCCAACCCACCAGCAGGGAGTAGGCTGCTGGGGGGATCCCAGCCCCCAAGGAGCCCTGTCACCGCACGCCATGCCCGGCACAATGACATCACTCAGAAGTGACATCATCACGCTGGGGACAATCACACCGGGGAAGCTCTAGGGCTCGCAGTAAAAACTCTATGGTACCCCAGTGCGATGCTCCAAGAATTGTGAGAAAACTCTATAGTATCGCAGCTCCTAGAGCATCCCTGGTGTGACATCCATCATGATGATGTCACTGACGTCATGATGATGTCACACACGCGAGACAACAGTCCCCCACTGCAGCAGCAGAGGGACTTGGCAACCCTGACCTAGAGCCTTAAAATCTGTGGATCTAAAATGATAGGGTGGGGAAGGCAATGGCAATGGGGAAGGCAATGGCAAACCACCCCGTAAAAAGTCTGCCATGAAAACAACGTGATATGATGTCACCCCAGAGTCAGAAACAGAGGGGACTACCTTTACCTTTTAAAAATGATAGTGATATGATGGGAAATGATGGAAGGATTGCCTAAAGTGAATTGGTTAAAATCAGAAAGGCCTGTGTTTCTCTAAAGTTTGCCTGGATGCTGCTTTGCATAAATTTCAACACACATTATCCAGATTGAACTGGAAGCTGTACATCCGCAAAGACTAGTACTTTGATCTAGCCCAAGGGTGGCCAAACTGTGGCTTGGGAGCCACACGTGGCTCTTTCACACATACTGTGTAGCTCTTGAAGCCCCCACCGCCCCATTGCACGGCTTGGAGAAGGCATTTGTCACTTTAAATCACATCTCCGAGCCAAGCCAGCCAGCAGCTTGGAGAATGCATTTAAAGTTGTTTTCTTTCAACATCTCCCTCCCTTCCCCCATCTATTTGCTTTCTTTCCTTCTTCTCTCCCTCCCTTGCAGCTCTCAAAAATCTGATGTTCATGTCTTGCAGCTCTCAAACATCTGATGTTTATTCTGTGTGGCTCTCACAATAAACAAGTTTTGCTCACCCCCATTTCTAGTCAATTAACTTTGATAGAATCAATATGTGCATTACCTACGTGTTGGATTTTGCAGTTTGGCTATTGTCCAATGAGTGAGTTGTTACTAGATGCAGGCAGTAGATGGCACCATAGCTGCAGACAGAAGCTTCCTAAACACAGTGCAAAGCCCTTTGGATTTACTGTAGGGGTGGAGGGGAAAACCTTTTTTTTTGCTTCACTGTGCTACTGGAAAATCATCCCCACGGGGGCTTCAGATATGGATTCTGGAACTACAAGAATACAGTTAGTGTTCTGACTGCCACATAAACTGTCCAATTTCAAGCCCCTTTTCCCATTCTGAAGTGTTAACAGTATTTATCCCACGCCAACGCAGCAGCATAGCTGGAAACTGGGGAGACGCGAGGCTATGGTGTTCGCTGTCACTGATCTCATGTGAAAGATGTAGAGATATCTGGGATTACAAATGGATTCAGTACTTCTCCCTTGGACCACATACTTAAAAAACACCTTTCTACTAAGGTGGTCTAACTGTGGAATAATCCCCCTTGCTGGGGCCATGCTCAGTCCAGAAAGATAATGGAACACGCCTGTGACAAAATGATATTATATGCAAATCATTATATTAGAAATAGGTGTATAGTGGCTTTCTATAAGCATGAAAATAACATGATGTGTCTGTTTTTCAGATATCTATACTATCTAGGGTTGCCAAGGCCAATTCAAGAAATATCTGGGGACTTTGGGGGTGGAGCCAGGAGACATTGTGGGTGGAGCCAAGAGCAAGAGTGTGACAAGCATGACTGAACTCCAAAGGGAGTTCTGGCCGTCATATTTAAAGGGACCACACACCTTTGAAATGCCTTCCCTCTACTGGAAATAATGAAGGATAGGGCCACCTTCTTTTGGGGCTCATAGAATTGGACTTCCTGGTTCAATCTTTTTGAAACTTGGAGGGTGTTTTGAGGAGAGTCATTGGATGCTATGTTGCAAACATGGTGCCTCTACCTCAAAACACAGTCCCCCCAGAGCCCCAGATACCCACAGATCAATTCTCCATTATACCCTATGGGAATTGGTCTGCATAGGAATAACAGAGTGCCCAGCAGACATTCCCCACCCCCCGCTTTCTGATGACCCTGAAGCAGGGGGAGAGCCTACAAACTGATGGATCCCCTGCCCCCGCCTGGCATCCTTAATACTATCCCATTTTTCAAAGTCAAAATGAGAAAGCAAATTCATTACAGATCATACAAAACAATTCAGAACGATGCAGGCCATCGAAAACTCATGATTGAAAAATGCCCAGTTTCTATCCATGGAGTGATAATTACTGGCAATAAGACTGGATTGCTCTGGTAATTAGTGATGACTTGGAGGGGGTAGCTGGTCATCAGAAATTACCAGAGCAGTCTGGTCTTATTATGAGTTTTCAGCTGTTCTGAATTGTTTTGTATGACCTGTAATGAATTTACCTTCTCATTTTGACTTCAGAAATCATGTTTGGGGTAGTACAGGTACTTGGAAAACAGACGCATTGTGATATTGTCATATGTTTATAGAAGATCGTTACGTAACTTTTCTAATATAATTTTTGCATGTAATATTTTGCCATGGTCTTTTTCCATTTTCTTTTTGGTCTACGTTAAACTGTGGTCCCTGTATATTTTCACATGCTTAGCCCAAATCACTTAGGACTTCTTACACTTCATTGCATCTGCCTGACTGTTCCACTCAACTAAGAGATTCTGAGCCTGGGAAATTTTTGGAGATTTGAGGGTGGTGTAGAGTTGCCAGTCCTCAATTGGTCCTCAACTCAAAGAAGACAAAAATACCACAGCTAAATTACTGGCATCTTGACAAAAATTAGAGAAAATACACAATTTATACACAAGTGGTGAGCATACAGTAAGTATGAAATTTTCAAACCTTCACAACAGACATCACTGCACTTTTAAACAAACCTGACTCATGACGAAAACCGCTTAAAGCTTCGATAGATGAAAAACAGTTCCAAATGGGGATAAACACCCCTCTTCACATGCCAGTGGAAATCGATAAGAACTCGAGTCTTTCCAATAATTCCTATAATGGGGCCACAGGCTGGAATCGGCCATTTCACTGTTGAGCTTCTTCGGATAGTTGAAGCGGGGTGCTGTTCTGTGCAAATTCATTTAACGCTCCTTCATTTACACATGCCGAGTCAGAGTAAGCTGGCTCCTCCCAGTAAACTGGACATCCTGGAGACTTTGGAGGTGGAGCCAGAAGACTTTGTGGACAGAACCAGGAGCAAGAGTGTGACAAGCATGATTGAATTCTGAAGGAAGTTTTGGCCATAACATTTAAAGGGACTGCCCATCTTTTAAATGCCTTCCCTCCATTTGGAAATAATGAAGGCACCAGATGCTATGCTGAAAATGTGGTGCCTCTGCCTTGAATAACAGGGGAGGGACGGTGGCTCAATGGTAGAGCATCTGCTTGGGAAGCAGAAGGTCCCAGATTCAATCCCTGGTATCTCCAAAAAAAGGGTCCAGGCAAATAGGTGTGAAAAACCTCAGCTTGAGACCCTGGAGAGCCACTGCCAGTCTGAGAAGACAATACTGACTTTGATGGACCAAGGGTCTGATTCAGTAGAAGGCAGCTTCATATGTTCATGTTCAACAGCCCCCCCTCCCACCCAGAGTCACATATACCCACAGATTAATTCTCCATTATACCCTATGGAATTGATCTCTATAGAGTATAATGGATTGCCCAGCAGACATTCAAACCCCCCCCCCCTACACCTTCTGATAACCCTAAAGTGGAGGGAGGGCCTCTAAACCAGGGGATCCCCTGCCCCCAACTGAGGATTGGTAACCCTAATGTTGCATAGAGTAGAAGCTTTTGTGAGTCACTGCTCACGGATGGATGGATAGATGGATGTATAGGATAGATGGATAAGATTTATCCAGGCAGACAGACAGACAGACAATCTGAAGAAGTGAGCAGTGAATCCCAAAAGCTCGCCCCCTGCCACAAATTTTGGTAGTCTTTAAGATGCTACTGGACTCTTACTCTTTTCTCCTGCTACAGACGCGGGCTACCCATCTTGATCTAACATCGATCACTTTGTCCATAATAAAAATGAGTGAATATGATAAAGTTAAGAAATGCTGACTTAATGGTAATCCAAGAGCACCGGCAAAAGCTTTAACAGTTCCTTTTTTGGACTGTGGAATGGTTTAAAACTTTAATGGATCGTTGCTAAGTAACTGGCAGAACACACAAGAGTTTAAGTCTTAGGACAATAAAGAACCTGGGATCCAGCACATTGCTATAAGGAAGGGAAAGGAGAAAGCCTGATCCCTAGACGCTTTTCTGTTGTTTCCTACTGCATTAAAGAACATCCCTGTAAAAGCTAGTTGTGAGTGCTTTGTATCTGCTAAGGATGTTTTATTGTGCCTTTCTTCCAAGGAGCCCAGGGGGAAATGCATACTTCTCTTCTCTTTTAGTCCCAGGGCTTTTTTTTGTAGCAGGAACTCCTTTGCATATTAGGCCACACACCCCTGATGTAGCCAATCCTCCAAGAGCTTACAGGGCTCTTAGTTCAGGGCCTACTGTAAGCTGCAGGAGGACTGGCTATATCATGGAGGTGTGGCCTAATATGCAAAGGAGTTCCTGCTACAAAAAAGCTCTGTCTCATCCTCATAACAACCCTGCAGACCGATTCCCATAGGGAATAATGGAGAATTGATCCTTAGGTATCTGAGGCTCGGCGGGGGGGGGGGGGGGGACTGCTTTTTAAGTTAGAGGCACCAAATGTTCAGCATGGCATCGGGTGCCTCTCCTCAAAACACCTTCCACGATTCAAAAGAATTGGACCCGGAGGTCCAATTCTATGAGCCCCAAAAGAAGGTGCCGCTATCCTTCATTATTTCCAATGGAGGGAAGTAATTTCAAAGGTGTGCAGTCCCTTTAAATGTAATGGCCAGAACTCCCTTTGGAGTTCAATTATGCTTGTCACAACCTTGCTCCTGGCTCCACCCCCAAAGTCTCCTAACTTCATCCCTAAAGTCTCCTGGCTCCACCCCCAAAGTCCCTAGATATTTATTGAATTCGACTTGGCAACCCTGGTTATTTCATTCAAAGGAAATCAAACCTGGTAGCATGAATCCTTGAATGTCAGTGCAGGGAGAACTTGGGATCATAGGTTTTAATGTTGCCCCCCCGCCCCCCAATACCTTGAGGTCCAACAAAAACATTTAAGGAGCAGCTCTGGATACTGTTTCCTGTTGCCCAGGGTGCGCTAGTGCTGTGGAAACAAACGTAGCAAAAGCTTTCATGGTTGGACAGCTGTTTAAATTTTTTGTATGCTTTTGTTGATCCGTGCTGTATCAAGAGGAACCTGAATTTTTATGGATACCATCTGGTATGGTAATGGCTAAAGGATAGTGTAATTTATCATCTTTTTGCCATAGCGGACAATACTCAAGCCCACTGCATCTAAGTAGAGAAGGGTATGTGAGTCAGATTGTAGGTCATTTTCTCTTCTGACTTATAGTGGTTCTCTTAGGTCCCTGGTTGAGGTCTTTCAGATCACATTGCTGACAGATCATTTTAACTGTAGTTGTTCTACCATTGAACCTTTTTTGCTGCATTGTGTCTCAAAAAACAGACCTCGAATTCAGCAGGAGCTCACAGGAGGGCAGTTCCTGAACCTTTCTGATGGTTCCCCGTCTTCCTTCCCATCTACCTTGTCCATGGAATAGCAGGTGCAGCTGCATAACAATCCCTGGATTAGGAGAGCGGGCAGCCAGCCAGCCACCAGGAACTTTGCCACAGCCCCAGCAGCCCTCACTAACCCCTAGAGAAGCCCATCCCATTCTTTCTCAACTTCTTATGTGATTTTGGGCAGTGGGTGACTTGCTGGCCTTTTGACTGTGGAGGGGGGGAAGCTCAGGAGAGCCCCAGGTGACCAAGGCCTGCTTGAGCTGGCTGGATCTCTAGCCGGCCTAAGCAGGCCTCACTTACTCGGGGCTCTCCTTTCTTGCATCAGGTTGCTTTCGGCTGGGAAGGGCATATGCTAATGAGTTATGCTAATGAGCTCCACCACCTATTTTTCTACAAAACAACCCTGCTCAAAAACACACACACCCCGCCGCAAAAAAAAAAAAAGCATGCAATGTTCACTTCTTTGGCACTCCTGGTGTAGCCAATCCTCCAAGAGCTTACAGGGCCTACTGTAAGCTCCAGGAGGATTGGCTACATCAGGGGTGTGTGGCCTAATATGCAAAGGAGCTCCTGCTATAAAAAAAGCCCTGGCCATACCCACCATCTTTTGCCATTTGCCGGGGGCGAAAGTTCACCCAATCCAGCAAGCAGTAGGGTTGCCAGCCTCCAGGTGGGGTCTGGGGATCTCCCATTTTTACAACTGATCTCCAGCTGGCAGAGATCAGCCCCAGTCATGATTGGTAGCAAATGCTGTAGCCTTGTCAGTGCCAAGGTCTATTCTGTGTAATATGTTGAAATGAGCATTGGCTGACTTCAGATAAATCACAGGGCGGTTAACATTCGTGCCTGGCCTCCCTAGCCAACCAGAGTGGTCATATTTGCCTGGATTGTCACTTGGCCCCCAGCCATGCCACAAGCTCAATTAACGTAAGCATTGCCAAAAGCTAGAGATGCACCATCATGTTTAATGGGCTGGGAGGAGGAGGCAAGATTAGCTGAGGGCAACATCTGGCCCCAGGGAAGGAAGCCATCGTTTTTTATATAATCATCAGTCAATTGCAAGTCCCAACCAGCCATGGGCCATGGCAGAGGACTGGTCACAGCTGGGAGGCCTGTCTGGTTGCTTGCACAGCTCAGAAATGGTCATCTGCATCTATACTTTATGGCATTCTGGGTGAGAGCACGACTGGGTGCTGTGGTCGAGGCTGGCCGGCCGCTTAGGCAATTCTAGTCTTCGGCAGAAGGGCAGGTAGCCTTGTTAGGCTGTTGCAGCCCAATAAAAGGCCATCTTTAAGGCCAACATGAAGAGCCCCGTGGCTCAGAGTGGTAAGCTGTAGTACTGCAGTCCAAACTCTGCTCACGACCTGAGTTCGATCCCTGTGGAGGCTGGGTTCCAGCTCAGTTGACTCAGCCTTCCATCCTTCTGAGGTTGGTAAAATGAGCACCCAGCTTGCTGGGGGTGAAACGTAGATGACTGGGGAAGGCAATGGCAAACCACCGCATAACAAAAAGTCTGGCAAGAAAACATCGTGATGTGACATCACCCAGGGCCAGATCGGGGTGGGAGGGGCAGACGCCCCGGACGCTGATGGAGGAGGGGCGCCAAATTGGGTATAGAGTCCATTGTATTCTATGGACCCTAAGACAGAATAGCCCATAAGGGGGAGTCATTTTTTAATTTTGCGCCCTCCTCAAAAAAATGTAGATCCGGTCCTGACATCACCCCATGGGTCAGTAATGACTCGGTGCTTGCACAGGGGGGCTACCTTTACCTTTAAAGGCTAACAACATTTATTTCAATGTGAGCTTTTGTGCAAGGCAGAGCTTGTGTCTCTGACTCATATGAAAGCTCATATTGAATTAAATGTTGCCTTGACCTGGATAGCCCAGGCAAGCCTGATCTCATCAGATCTTGGCAGCTAAGCAAGGCCAACTCTGGCAAGTACTCAGGTAGGAGACTTTGTTGGAATTCCAGCAGTCAAGAGGACAGGGTCACCAGTCACCTCTCTGAACATCTTCCAGGCCCCCAGTAGAGGTCAGTCACCTGTGGTCGCCATGACTTCTGGGTGCATGCATGCACACATACAAAAATATACCATTTTTTTTTAAAAAAATTGAATATTGTTAGACTTTAATGGGTTGCTGGACTTCTGTTTATCTCCAGGCTTTGCCCAGGATAGGAATGACCAGTTCCTGAATTCTCAGAGAGCCAGTTTGGCATAGTGGTTAAGCGTGTGGGCTCTTACCTAGGAGAACCGGGTTTGATTCCCCACTCCTCCACTTGCAGCTGCTGGAATGGCCTTCGGTCAGCCCTAGCTGTCACAGGAGTTGTCCTTGAAAGAGCAGCTTCTGGGAGAGTTCTCTCAGCCCCACCCACCTCACAGGGTATCTGTTGTGGGGGAAGATCTAGGAGATTGTAAGCCGCTCTGAGTCTCTGATTCAGAGAGAAGGGCGGGGTGTAAATCTGCAGTCGTCGTCTTCTTCAGGAGCAGGGGTCGTTTTGTAGAAAAATAAGTGGTGGAGCTCATCCAGGGATTGTTATGCAGCTGCACCTACTATTCAATGGACAAGGTGGGAAGGAGGAGGTGGAACTCTCAGAAAAGTTCAGGAGCTGTGCTCTTGTGAGCTCCTGCTGAATCTGAGGCTTGCTCAGGAGTAGCTGTATCTTCCAAATGATGGGCCAAGAGCCCAGAGGTGGATTTGGCCCACAAGCAGAGCCCTGCTCATGCTGTGTAACCCAGGCTGGTATGTCCTTGCTGTAAGATATCAGAGATCTGAAGCGCTCACACCCAACAAAATGAGCTTAAAAATGGAAGCTTATACCTTGAATAAAAGTTGTTTGGTCTTTTCCAACCAGTTGTTCTGAATGCATAGTCAGTAAATGAGGAAAGGCCTGGTGGCTGCTCCTGTAGGGTTTTGATGAGTCCTGGCATAGAAGAGTAAAGCACAAAGAAGCATGTGCTAAAATGGAATATTAGTCATTATCACACCTTTGCTAACTGCCGTGTATATTTGGCTCAAAAAAACCATTTTTTTTTTTTGCATATCATTATGGCCTTTTTAGACACCAAAGCTCGAATCAGCGTCAGATAGGGCTGCCACGTCCAATTCAAGAAATAACTGGAGACTTTGGGGGTGGGGCCAGGAGACTTTGGGGGTGGGGCCAGGAGACTTTGGGGGTGGGGCCAGGAGACTTTGGGGGTGGGGCCAGGAGACTTTGGGGGTGGGGCCAGAAGCAAGGGTGTGACAAGCATAATTGAACTCCAAAGGGCCATCATATTTAGAGGGAGCGCACACCTTTTAAATGCCTTCTCTCCATTGGAAATAATGGATAGGGGCACCTTCTTTTGGGGCTCATAGAATTGGACCTCCTGGTCCAATACTTTTGAAACTTGGAGGGTACTTTGGGGAGAGGCACTGGATGCTAGACTAAAAGTCTGGTGCCTCTACTTCAAAAAACAGCCCCCGTCCTGAGCCCCAGATACTTGTGGATCAATTCTCCATTATACTTCTATGGGAATCGGTTTGTATAGAGAATAAGAGTATCCAGGAGACATTTCCCTCCCCTCCCCCCTACTTTCTGATGACCCTGAAGCAGGGGGAGGGCCTCCAAACCGGGGGATCCCCCACCCCCATCTGGGGATTGGCAACCCTAGTGTAAGATGGAGTGACAGGGGAATGAAAAGTTCTAATATTTTGCTTTAGATGATAAAATTACACAAGGCCAATTCTTACTAAAAATTCACAGAAATGGCCTTGGTCACTAGTACTTCTGAATTATAGATTGTATCTTTTAGTGCAGAAGTACACATTAGAGCAGCACAGACATATTTTTCCTAAACTTGTGAACACTGGCGGATTTAGATGCTTGGGCAGATGTAAGGCTTTTTTAGTAGAAAAAGCCCAGCAGGAGCTTCACACTACCTTCCTCAGCGCACCCGCTGCGGTGGGCATGCTGGGGAAGGCTGAAGCCATCAGGGAGGTATTTAAAGATGTCCCCCATGCCTTCCCCAGCATGCCAGCCGGAACCTTGGCCAGTCCAGATAGAGCTCTGCTCCTGTGCGCTCCAGCCCAAAAAAAGCCCTGGCAGGTGGGCGTGGACAATTACTGGGTAGAATTGGTGGGCCGGATCAGATGCTTAAACATCCCCATGCTCAGCGATTCTCCCCTGCAAATGGCTCACCCCCACTCGTCACTAATTATTTCCCCCTGCAGCTGAAGTTGAGAGCCAGTTTGCCTAGTGGGTGAGCCAACCCTGACTCTTATTCACCCTTGATCATGTGAGGGCACATAGACAGTCTTGGTCGGTGTGCGCTCAGCAACTTGGTGATGATCCTGCATTTAGTATGTAAGGAGCTTGCCTTTGCTGCCTGCCTTAAAGGGAACAGTGCTGAGCAGGGAATTCTGATTTGTCAGCATGAGTGCATGTTTAGAATAAGTTTAAGGAGGACACAGGCCAAAACTCTACAACCTAAGGTTATTAGGTCTATAGGCTTCAAATGAATTATATTTATTTGTTCAAGCATCTCAGAAAGTGAACACCTCTAGCTCTATTCTACATCATTTTGGTGTCTCCCCCCCCACTTCCAAGAAACACTTCTCCCACACAGCCTCATGCTCCAAGATCAAGTGGTGATTTCCCTGCACCAAATTTCCCCTTGAGCTATGAGGTTAGGAATGAATGGTGGCACCATAGCTACTGTGTGAATTTGCTGTTTCTCAGCCATTACCCTAGCCCAGGTGTGGCCAAACTGTGGCTCGGGAGCCACATGTGGCTCTTTTGAATATACTTTGTGGCTCTCAAAGCCCCCACTGGCTTGGAGAAGGCATTTGTCTCTTTAAATCACTTCTCCAAGCCAAGCCAGCCAGGGGCTTGGAGAATTCATTTAAAATTGCTTTATTTCCATCTCTCCCTCCCTCCTCCATCTGTTCCCTCCCTCCCTCCCAGTTTGCTGTAGTGGTTAAGTGCATGGACTCTTGTGTGGGAGAACCAAGTTTGATTCCCCACTCCTCCACTTGCACCTGCTGGAATGGCCTTGAGTTAGCCGTAGCTCTGGCAGAGGTTGTCCTTGAAAAGGCAGCTGCTGTGAGAGCCCTCACAGGGTGTCTGTTGTGGGGGGAGAAGATACAGGAGATTGTAAGCCGCTCTGAGACTCTGATTCAAAGAGAAGGGCGGGGTATAAATCTGCAATTCTTCTTCTTCTTCTCCTTCTCCTTCCTTCCTTCTCTCCAACATCTGACATTCATGTCTTGCGGCTCTCCAACATCTGACATTTATTCTCTGTGGCTCTTACATTAAGCAAGCTTGGCCACCCGCTGCCCTGGCCCTTTGGAATGCTCACCCAGAATAAGGGAAGCCCCTCCCCACCCCGAAGAATAGCCTGCTCTGATAAGCAACACCAGCTATATTATTCAGATGTGCCCTTTTTGGGTGACAAACATTTATTTATTTTATTACTTTACATTTCTATCCCACCTGTCCTGAAACGGGCTCAGGCTGGGTCACATCAATAAAACAATTACATAATTTTAAAACAGCTAGCTAAAAACAACCAAACTGTCAATTTCCACGTTCACAATTTCAGACGATGGCCAAGTCAAAAGCCTAGACCCTGGCAGACAAAAGACAAATAGCAGTAATCAGGATTAATTCCTGCTCTAAACAGAGCTCACAATTGGGTCTGTGTGCAATCTGAAGATGAGTTATGCCCTTCTAAGTCCATTGAAATCCATGGGCTTCAAACAGTGCAATTCCATTTAGGATCACACCGGAAAAATTGTGGGGAATTATGTGCTGGAGGCATGGAGTGGTTAAATGGTTGGAAATATTGTCTGTTGGATTTGGATTGTTCATGGTTTATAGCACTTTGTTGCCTGCTGATTTTATGGGTGGCTGTTATGTAGGCTTCAGCTGCTACGGTCAGTGAGAAAGGCTGGGTATGAACATTTCAACAAACAAATTTTTAAAAATTACAGAACTGGCTTTCCAGCTCAGTTTCTTGGGGAAGGGGCCCTGGCCCAGTTGTAGAACATCTGCTTGGCATGCAGAAGGTTCCAGGGTCAATCCCCAGCAGCTCCTGCTGAAGGACCAGGTTGTAGGTGGTGTGAAAAACCTCAGCCTGAAACCCTGGAGAGCTGCTGCCAATCTGAGTAGACAATACTGACCTTGCTGGACCAATGGCCTGATTCAGTATAAAGCAAGTTCATGAGCATTCATGTGTGTGTTCTCCCACAGGGTTCTGGTGTATGTGCAGTGAGTACAGGGCGAACAAAAGCTGCTATGCAATGCAGGGTGTTTTTTTTGTGGTAGGAACTCCTTTGCATTTTAGGCCCTACACCCCTTAGTACAGTTTGGTGTAGTTGTTAAGTGTGCGGACTCTTATCTGGGAGAACCGGGTTTGATTCCCCACTCCTCCACTTGCACCTGCTGGAATGGCCTTGGGTCAGCCATAGCTCTGGCAGAGGTTGTCTTTGAAAGGGCAGCTGCTGTGAGAGCCCTCTCAGCCCCACCCACCTCACAGGGTGTCTGTTGTGGGGGAGGAAGGTAAAGGAGATTGTGAGTCGCTCTGAGACTCTTCGGAGTGGAGGGCGGGATATAAATCCAATATCTTCTTCTTCTTCTACAGTAGGTCCTGTACTAAGAGCCCTGTAAGCCCTTGGAGGATTGGCTACATAAGAGGGGTGTGGCCTAATACACAAAGGAATTCCTGCTACAAAAAAGCCCTGTTGCATCTGTTGCATCCCCCCCCACACACAAAAAAACCCCTCCCTCACTGCCAATACCCCAGTAACCATGTCAGTTGTAAAGGAAGAAAATGGGCCCTTCTCTTCAGCTGAAAGATAGGAATACAAACTTATTTCTTTTCTCCTGCTTCTTCTCCATGCAGGAAAAATACTTTCACAGGGGTCTGGTGTATCTGCAGTAAATAGCCTCTCTTTCCCCATCCTTGCTGTCCTTTGCACCCCTTCCATTCCTCGGATCCCTGGCTCAACTTTTCCTCCCTCTCTCCCTCCCTCCCTATTCTCTTTCTTTCTTTCTTTCTTTCTTTCTTTCTTTCTTTCTTTCTTTCTTTCTTTCTTTCTTTCTTTCTTTCTTTCTTTCTTTCTTTCTTCTTTCTTTCTTTTCCTTCCATGGTGCTACGCTGAGCAGTGTCGTTTGGAGCAGCCTTGTTTTATCTTCAGAGCAGCAACTGCGCAGTTCTTCAGAACAGTGAGAGAGTAATGTTTGCCTAGGGCTATTCTGTTATTCCATGGTTGAGAAAAGACTTGAACCACAGACCATGAGACCGCCCGGAACCTGCTTCAGCGGGGAGGGCAGGATATTAATCAAGTAAACCAAGCTAAAACTATGTTCATCCATGCCACTCTGGCAACTCTGTACTTTTTGCTGGGTTCTAACTCTCAAGATCCAGTAGCCAAGTGTGCCTCACACCTGGTTGTTGACCCGTGGGCCTCTTTGTAAAAGCAGCATGAGCAAGGGGAAAATATCCCTTCCCTGTTGCCACTAAAATACTCTCCTGGGCCATGGCCTAGATTCCCCTGGTGGTGAGGCCAACACTGCCCACATCTCTGTTTCAGGGGCAGCCTTAGTGATTCTGAGGCCTCAGGCAAAACTTGAAGATGGGGCCCCAAGACCACTCCGTTGTGGAGGAGGGCAGTTGGGCGTAGAGTGGCTGGGACCCATTTTACCACAGTACAGTAGGTCAGCTTCACTCTCAGGCTGCCTGAATTTCAGGCAGTGTAGCAAAAGAGGAGGAGGAGGATTTATAACTCGCTCTTCACTTGGAATCTCAGATTGACTTACAGTAGGGGTCCCAATCCTCCCGCTCTGGCGGGAGACGCCAGGTTTTCCAGTCTCTTCCCCCGCTCCCCCGAAAAACGGCAGCGGGGGGAGGGGAGGGGAGGGAAACGGCGCCTTCTGCAGATTCAGAAACGAATCTGACTCTGCAGAAGGAAGTTCTGAGAAAGAGGTGTGCGTGCGTGTGTGAAGCGGCACGTGCAGGTTTCTGTCGCATGCGCAGTGGCTGAGGCTCTGTTCGAGAGAGCGCGCCATGCCGTTGAGGCGCAGGCTGAGGGAAGGCGGGTCAGCCAGCTCGCGGCTGCCTGGCCTCGGTCTGTGGCGGCTCCGGCGCCCGCAGGACGTTCCAGAGTCCCCGGGGCTATGACCTGCCTCCCTGGCTTCCTCAGCGGTGGCTCTCCCTGCGCCGCCCTCCGCTCCCTAAGTTTCCCCTCCTCGCCTCCACCGGGCTCCCCGCGCCTTCCTCGGCGCAGTCGTCGCCCTCGCCACGGCACCTCAGCGCGGAATCAGTCGTCCCTGGGATCTGTGACTGTCAGCCATGAACACAGATGCCTGTCTCTTGATGAAATTAGATGGGGGTATGTGAAGAGAGCAAGCACACACACACACACACAGAGCTCTTATGGTTTTTTCTGTGTGCGACACGATAGTGATCTGTTTGGAAGCTACAATGCCTTTTAAAATTTAACTATGCCTCTCTTCCTATATTTCCTTCTGTATATAGTAGGCCAAGGGCTATTTTAAGTTTTAGATTTGGAAACATGTTTTCTTTCTGGCATGATTAGGGCTGTTTGTTTTCTGCCAGCTGCTGGTTAATATTTGGGCGGGGGGGGTTTAACATTAGAATAGGCAATAAGCAACTTTAGCTTGACATATATGTAAATGAAGAGTTATATGAAAATAGTCTGTGCCCTATTTTGTGCCCTCAGAGTTCTTGTTTCACATTCACAGTAGAGGAGCTTTTCCTTTATAGAGTGTCACAAGATTGCTAGAAACTATTTTAATAGCTATTTTTGCCATTTTGAATGTGAAGTAAGGTATAAAAACAGCAGGTTGGACCAGGGGGTCCAATTCTATGAGCCCCAAAAGAAGGTGCCCCTTTCCTTCATTATTTCCTATGGAAGGAAGGAATTGAAAAGGTGTGCTGTCACTTTAAATGTGATGGCCAGAACTCCCTTTGGAATTCAATTCTGCTTGTCACAGCCTTGATCTTGGCTCCACCCCTAATGTCTCCTGGCTCCACCCCCAAAGTCTCCTGGCTCCACCCCCAAAGTCCCCAGATATTTCTTGAATTGGACTTGGCAACCCTAACTTACAGCAGGGCTTTTTTTTGTAGCAGGAACTCCTTTGCATATTAGGATACCCCCCTCCCGATGTAGCCAATCCTCCATGAGCTTACAGTAGGCCCTGTACTAAGAGCCCTGTAAGCTTTTGGAGGATTGGCTACATCAGGGGTGTGTGGCCTAATATGCAAAGGAGTCCCTGCTACAAAAAAAAAAAAGCCCTGGCTTACAGTCTCCTTCCCTTCCTCTCTCCACAACAGACATCCTGCGAGGTAAGTGGAGCTGAGACAGCTCTGAGAGAACTGCTCTTCTGAGAACAATTCTCAGAGAACTGGGACTGACCCAAGGTCACCCAGCTGGAGCGGGAAGAAGAGTGGGGAATCAAACTTGGTTCTCCAGATAACAGAGTCTGCTGCTCTTAACCACTACACCAAACTGCCACCCTCCAGGTAAGGCCTGGAGATCTCCTACTATTACAATTGATCTCTGGGTGACAGAAATCAGTACCCCTTGAGAAAATGGCTGCTTTGGAGGGTGGACTCTATGGCATTGTACACTGCTGTAGTCCTTCCCCTCCCTAAACCCCACCACCTCTAGGCTCCACCTCCAAAGTCTCCAGGTATTTCCTGCCCAGAGCTGACAATCCTAGTTGGGGCTGCAGGCAGTGGGGCTGCCGGTGTGGGGCCTGTCTCCCAGTATGGGACCCAGGCTAGCTGCCCCAGCTGCCCCATGCCTAATACCACCTCTGCTCTACTGTTGGCTTACAGCATTCAGGATTAAAAATGGGCAGCACTGGCTCTCCTGGGGGGGGGGGGGGAGGGGCGGGCAGTCAATTGGATTCCGAGTTGTTGACTCATCTCCAGGTGAGCTGTTTTCCTTGATGCCATCAAAAGCATCAGCAAGGGTCCTGGTCTTTTCGAGGTCACTTCTTTAAAGCCCGGCGTCTGCAGCGGGCTTGCAGGCTTCTCTTTAGCCACCTGTAAACTCTTGCTGCTTCCCAACTCACCCCCCTCCCCTCTTGCTGCTTAGAAGTTGCCCGCTATGTCCGTGGAAACGGCGATTAAGCAGGCAGGTAGTCTGCAGCAATGAAGCAGTGGGAGTTTTCAGGAAAGCGAGAGGGACCTTTACATCCATCACAACAGCCAATTAAAACGGCACTCGCCCCGAGCACCCCGAGAGACACGGATGAGGCTCTGGTGGTGAAAAGCCCACCGCTTCCTCGAGATGATTATCCACGCTGCAGCTTGCATGCTAGAGTGCAAAGTCCAAAATAAAGGGCTGAGTCATAACAGTGGGTTTGGACATTGTCCTTAAATAAGGGGCCATTTCCTTATTATTTCTACAATGCCATCGGGGTCCCCAGTGCTTTGCCCCAGGAATCATATTCATCCTGCAACCACAAAATTTTGATCCACGGAATGAATGATGGTGAACGTGGATGCAGTCAGTTCCACCCAAGCCCTTTTTTGTAGCAAAAACTCCTTTGCATATTAGGCCACACACCCCTGATGTAGCCAATTCTCCTGGAGCTTACAGTAGGCCCTGTAAGCTCCTGGAGGACTGGCTACATCAGGTGTGCGGCTTAATATGCAAAGGAGTTCCTGCTACAAAAAAAGCCTTGGTTCCAACCAGTATCCATAACCTAATGAATGCCAACGAAAGGCCCACAAGAGAGTTACCTTCTCATGTAAAGTATGAAAGACAGCTAGTAGAATACGAACAGGCTTTGGCAGTTGTACAGACCTATCATTTAAATGGGGCAAGATACCAAGACCCCAATGCAATTGTGGTGCAGCCCACCAAACTATTTTCTATCTGTCTCAGGAATGCGGGCGTTGGGCTTTCCAGGGAGATGTGATGGAGCTCTTTGAACTCTCCCCAGCTGCCACTGAGTGAACTGAAAATGTAGATATTTGCAGGGGTGGAATTCTAGCAGGAGCTCCTTTGCATATTAGGCCACACACCCCTGATGTAGCCAATCTTCCAGGAGCTTACAAGGCTCTTTTTTGTAAGCTCTTGGAGAATTGGCTACATCAGGGAGGTGTGGCCTAATATGTAAAGGAGCTTCTGCTAGAATTCCACCCCTGGATATTAGTATTTAGGGGGATTCCCTGATTGGTCTGCATACCCACTGTATCAACTTGGTTATATATTCTATATTATTATATGCTTCTGTGTGTAACTGTAAAAGATAAAGGTCGTTCCCTATGCAAGCACCAAGTCATTACCAATGCATGGGGTAACGTCACATCCTGATGTTTTCTTGGCAGACTTTTATGGGGTGGTTTGCCATTGCCTTCCCCAGTCATCTACACTTTCCCCCCAGCAAGCTGGGTACTCATTTGACTGACCTCGGAAGGATGGAAGGCTGAGTCAGCCTTGAGCTGGCTACCTGAACCCAGCTTCCACTGGGATCTAACTCAGGTCGTGAGCAGAGCTTGGACTGCAGTACTGCAGCTTACCACTCTGTGCCACAGGGCTCTTGTGCAGTGGCAGACTGGGTCGAAAAATATTGGTTGCCAGGAGACAAAGGGGACCCACCCACAACTATAAGGCTATCATTTAATTGTTATAAGAAATAAATAAAATTTTCCAAAAAATACATGCGTGGAAAAAAGGTGTGATTAAAACTTTTGCGAAATAAATGTGTGTGTGTATATATATATATATTAGCAATTACAGTGTATATACATTGTACATTTTTCTGGCAGTATGCAGTAGATATTAAATGTAAATACAAGTTACATTTTCTCCAGGGGAGCTGACCTCTGCCAGCTGGAGATCAGTTGCAAAAGCGGGAGATCTCCAGGCCCCACCTGGAGGCTGGCAACCCTAAAACAATGCAAATTTTAGTTGCATTACAGTAATAATATTGGAACTTCTATTATATTTTCAAGCTACTAAAAGGACATTAACATTTTAAACATGTTGTCTAATGTTTAAGGGGGCCCACTTCATCCGGGCCATCGGGCAAGCTGACACCCTGGCCAGTCTGCCACTGCTCCTGTGTGTAACTCTGCCATTCAATAAATAAACCATCCTATTAAAACAGGCAGCGCTCTGCCACCCGGGAGCTTCCAGTCTGAATCCTGGCAGTAGTTATGGGAACACAGGAGAGGGATAACAGCCACAGTGATCTTGGACACTCAGCAAGGTCATCCCTGGCCAGTATCTGGATGGGAGACCTCCAAGGAATACCAGGGCTGTAACATGGAAGCAGGCAGTGGCAAACCTCTGAACATCTCATGCCTTGCAAACCCTGTGGTGTTGCCCTAAGTCAGCTGTGACTTAATGGCACTTTGTACCACCACCAAGAGCCATCAAGGTTGAATGCAAACCAACTGGCTCTCCACAGTGGTTTTATGCTGTCTTTGGATGCCCCTGGCTTGTTTTCAATGGCTGGTTTCATTTTTATATTGATAATTTATTATATTCTGATGGGTTTATGGTCTATTTACTTTTCAGTCAGCTCCAGCAGGAATCTGGAGCAGTGGCATATGAATCTGTCTTAAACGGAACCAGACCATTGGTCCTTCAAGGTCAGGATTGTCTACTCAGGCTAGTAGCAGGCCTCCTGGCAGAGGTCTTTCACATTACCCACAACCTGATCTTTTTATGTGAAGGTGCCAGGTATTGAACTTGGGACCTCTTGTATGCTGAGCAGCTGCTCTGCCACTGAGCTACAGCACCTTCCCAATACCATATGGATTCTCTGGTAGGAAGTGTGGGTGTGTATCGGGGGGAAACAGTCAACACTGAGCTACAGGTCTTGGAGGATTGGCTACATCAGGAGGGTGTGGCCTAATATGCAAAGGAGTTCCTGCAACAAAAAAAGCCCCGGTGCCATCCAGGACCATCCTCTGAGAGCTGGTGTGGTGTAGTGATTAGTGGTTAAGTGGTTAGTGTAGTGGTTAACAGAAAATCGTTTTGATTCCCCACTCCTCCTCCCCATGAAGCCAGCTAGGTTACCTTGGCCCAGTCACAGTTCTCTTTCAGAGCTCTTTCAGTCCCACCTACCTCAGAAGGTGCCTGTTGTGGGGAGAGGAGGAAGAGGAGGTGGGGAGAGGAAGAGGAGGCAATAGTAAGTCGCTCTGAGACTCCTTCGGATAGTGAAAAGCAGGGCATAGAAACCAACTCTTCTTCTTCTGTGCAAACTCAGTTGTCAACTTCATTTTCATTGAGGAAAGAGGAGTAAACGGTTATGTACATGCTCCAAGATGGATTTTGAGGGTGAATTTGAAGGGGGAGAGAGAGTGAGGGGTTCTTGGAGGGAGTTCTGAGACAGGGAGTGAGGGGTTCTCGGAGGGATTTCTGAGCTTATGGTACACTAAGGAAGGAAGGTCTGAGTTGCTAAAGAGAGCAGGAGGCCTTGGATAGCTGAGAGCAGCACAGCTGGAGCTGGCCAAGGGATCTCAACTGCAAGATGATGTTGAGCCCTGAATGCCTGTGTTTAAGTCCCATGGCTCTTTTTTGGCCCAGTTTCTACCTTCTTAAACAAAGGAGGCATCTAAGGGTTCCTTTCAGAGAGTCCGCTTCTGAAATGCTCTGTTTCATGTAAGTCTGTATAGTGCTTCTCTTGGGGATGAAATGGACCCAAAGCTAATTGGTTCAGGAAGCAGAAAGTAACCTCGCAACTGGCAATTGTTGCAGACTGTAAGAGCCCATGGAGGGAAGATGGCATGATAGAATCCAGTCTGGTCAGATCTCGGAAGCTAAGCAGGGTCTGCACTTGGATGGGAGCCCATCAGGGAAGGCTCTGCGGAGGAAGACAATGGCAAACACTTCTGCTTCTTACTTGCCTTACAATCCCCTTGCTGAGCCAACCGTAAGTCATGACTTGACAGCACACTCTTACATAAGAAGAAGCCAACTATACAAGACCCAGGCTGCAATCACACACACTAAATAATTTACTTTCGATCCACTTCCAATGCTCTTTCTGACAATCTTGCCGGTTCACTCAGTAAAAACCAGTTGGAAAGTGGATTGAAAGTGCATTATTTAGTATATGTGATCACAGCCTGTTGTGTGAACTGGCCACTTGGAAAGTGGATTGAAAGTGCATTATTTAGTGGGTGTGATCACAGCCTGTTGTGTTAACTGGCTACTTGGAAAATGCATTGAAAGTGGATTGAAAGTACATTATTTAGTGGGCGTGATCGCAGCCTCAGAGTTCATCTGGTACCAACTTCCCTCTCCAAAAGTCTCTCTCTCTCTCTCTCTCTCTGCTTTCTGGAAATTAAGAAGCCAGAAATGACAGCATTGTCCCTTCCCGGTTCTTTGCCCCTGACCAGCTGCTGATATTAAGATGCACGCTGCTTCTGAATAGGGAGGTTCCATTTAGCTATCATGGATAACACGGCTGAAACATAAACTCTGGTGCATTCACACTACACTAAACAATGTGTTTTATATCCCGATTTTTACTGTGTAAGAATAGCAAAAATACAGGACTGTTTTCCCACTCGCCTTATGCCGCTCTCACACTCCCCTTCTCTGTGAGGTTTCAGTTGGATTTCACACTATCTGCCCCGGGGCTGCAACTAGCTTTGCCTTTTTTGCGCCGCAAACAAAAACTGGTTTTTAGAAGATCTTGTTTGCTGCACGAAAGAGGCGGAGTGAGTTGCAGTCCCCGGGCAGATAGTGTGAAATCCAACGGAAGCCCCGCAGAGAAGAGGAGAGTGAGAGCGGCATAAGGCTAGTTCACACAACAGGCTGTGATCACACATCAGTCTAGATGTAAAACCCATTATTTAGTGTAGTGTAAATGCACCAATCAGGGCTTTTTTTGTAGCAGGAGCTCCTTTGCATATTAGGCCACACACCCCTGATGTAGCCAATTTTCCTGGAGCTTATAGTTGGCCCTGTATTTAGAGCCCTGTAAGCTCTTAGAGCCCCGTGGCACAGAGTGGTAAAGCTGCAGTACTGCAATCCAAGCTTTCTGCTCATGACCTGAGTTTGATCCTGGTGGAAGCTGGGTTCATGTAGCCAGCTCAAGACTGACTCAGCCTTCCATCCTCCTGAGGTTGGTAAAATTAGTACCCAGCTTGCTAGGGGGAAAGTGTAGATGACTGGGGAAGGCAATGACAAACCACCCCGTAAAAAGTCTGCCATGAAAATGTCGTGATGCAACGTCATCCCTGAGTTGGAAATGACTGGTGCTTGCACAGGACTACCTTTACCTTTAAGCTCCAGGAGGATTGGCTACTTCAGGGATGTGTGGCCTAATATGCAAAGGAGTTCCTGCGACAAAAAAAGCCCCGATAAACATTATTTTTAGACGGTGCTAGAAGCAAGCCATTAACAGCATTTTGACCACAAGTTGCCTACAATTTTGGCAGTACGTAATGCTGAAGTCTTTGACCAGAAACAGCAGATTTCTATGATCTGACTTCTCTTTTTGTTCTGCCGTTTTTACTATGTTGTATAATTTATGCTGGGAGGGAAGGCAGCATGGTATAGCCTGGTTTTGTCAGATCTGGGAAGCTAAGCAGGGTCTTTGCTTGGATGGGAGACCACCAAGGAAGGCTCTGCAGAGGAGGGCAACGGCAAACCACCTCTTGCCTTGAGAATTCCTTGCTGGGGTTGTTATAGTTCAGTTGCGACTTGGTGGCTTTTACGGAAGTATAAGAGCCTGTATGATGCCACGTCTGAATCCTGCCTGCTTCGTTTTCAAGATGCCAGCTCTTTCAGTCCTAAAGAAGCAGATCTCCATTGGATCTTAGGGTTTACTTTTCCAAGAATCCCCCCTCCCCCGTTCACCACATCCATCTTTGGAGTTCTGATATTGTTTTCCATAATTACATGATATTTTTTAAAAAAACAGGACGTCCCAGTCTTCTATCCTTATCATTCGTATGCCACAAATCACTAAACGGTCTCTACTTTTGCAAAAGAGAAGACAACCTCCCATTTCTAGAGTAGCCCCGATAAATCAGTCTACCCTAATCTGAATAGCCCAGGCTAGCCATAACTCATCAGATTTTGGAAGCTAAACAGGGTTGGCTCTGGTTAGAACATGGATGGGATGCCAACAAGGAAGTCCAAGGTTGCTATGTAGAGAAGAACGTCTGTATTTGTGTTGGTTTCTTGCCTTGTAAACCCTATGGGTTCGCCATAAATCCTCTGAGGCTTGACAGCACTTAAGCCACCATAGATATGTTCAGGGGTTTTTTTTTTTGTAGCAGGGACTCCTTTGCATATTTGGCCACACCCTCCTGATGTAGCCAATCCTCCAAGAGCTTATAGGGCTCTTCTTACAGGGCCTACTGTAAGCTCCAGGAGCATTGGCTACATCGGGGGGGGGGGCTAATATGCAAAGGAGTTCCTGCTACAAAAAAAGTCCTGGATTGTTCATCCGTTTGCATATTGCTTAAAACATTTAAGAAGCATTTCTTTTTTTCGGTTGGCATTGTGGATGCTTTTCAGGGTTCTGCTTTGGCATGCAAGATAAGAACCGTGGCTTGCGCTGTCTTCACTGTGTAGCAGCACAGCTGTGCAGACTGCATCATGCTGAGGCCCCCCCCCCCAGGTCCTGCTCTTAGCGAATCAGACCTTTAGCCCCTTCCTCCTGAGTGCTGTCGCTGGGTTTTACATGTCTGGTATTTGCAGACGGTTTCTGTTTTTTAAATGTGTGGAACTAGCAAAATGCCTCTCGCAAGGACTGAAGAGCCCTGACCTGGATGGACCAAGCTATAGCCGTATCTTGTCAGATCTGGGAAGCCAGGCTGATTAGCCCTTGGATGAAAGACCACCAAGGAAATCCAGGGCTTGCTACGCAGAGGCAAGAAATGGCAAACCACCGCTGGACGTCTCTTCCTTGAAAACCCTCTGGGCTCACTGTAAATTGGTTGAAGCTTGACAGCACTTCCCCCCCACTTTGTGACTGCAGAAGTGTGTTCAGAGGGACGTCTTGTGTAGTGCTGTGTTTGATTCCCCACTCCTCCACATGCAGCCAGATGGGCGACCTTCAGCCAGTCACCGTTCTCTCTCTCAGAACTCTCTCAGCGCCACCTACCTTGCATGCAGGGGTGGAATTCTAGCAGGAGCTCCTTTGCCTATTAGGCCACACACCCCTGATGTAGCCAATCCTCCAAGAGCTTACAAGGCTCTTTTTTGTAAGCTCTTGGAGGATTGGCTACATCAGGGATGTGTGGCCTAATAGGCAGAGGAGCTCCTGCTAGAATTCCACCCCTGCTCACACGGTGTCTGTTGTGGGGAGAGGAAGGGAAGGCGAACGTGAGCTGCTTTGAAGCTCCTTATAGTAGAGAAAAGCAGGGTATAAAACCTACTCTTCTTCATCTTCTTCTAGTACCAGAGTGGTGTTTATCAGTGAAAAAACTAAGACCCTTAGATGTCTGTATGTGTGCAGTATCTCTCTGTATAATTTTACTGGCTTGCAGGCTCTGAGTAACAGGTGTCAGAAGTCAGGCAAAGCAGAATTGTGCAGTCCAAGATCAGAGGTTCCAAAAGTCAGGCAAGTCAGAACAAGTGGCTTAGTGTCTTATTGTAAACATTGCGTCCACACCTAACAGCCTCTCTTGGCTAGTTTTATAGCCCCATGCCTAAAGGTCATGCTTTTGCAATCAGTTACTCAGAAACAATCCTGCAACTACTCATCTCCATTATCAGCAAGCAACTGGCATCATACCAGGAGGCGAGCATTTTGCCATCTTGTCTGTAGCTCTGATTTCTGCCTCCAACTGAGGAACTCTAAAGATGTAGGTGATACTGGTAGGCTGGGAATAGCCAACTGAGGTTCACCTGCTGAACCAGCAATAAAGCCAGTTGGTGGCTCTACACGAGCTGTTGGCTGTTACAAGCCTGCAGCTTATTTTCCTGCTGGTCAGCTTCTATTAACTCAAAGCTGGCTACACAAGAGTCCTCTTGTGAGCCCTGGCTGACTCATGACAGTATTCTGTCAAAAGATGTACAATGCACTTCCCTTCCCTAGTGGACCCTAATGCAGGGAATCCAAGGCCACTGATTCATGGGTACTTGATCTCCATCCTTAGCGGCCTCAGTTCCCCCAGCTGTGGAGACTCAAACCTTCGTCTAATATTCTACATATCTGGACTGAAAGTTTGCATAGCTTGGTGTAGAGGTAAAGTGTGCAGACTATTATCTGGGAGAACCTGGTTTGATTCCCCACTCCTCCACTTGCAGCTGCTGGAATGGCCTTGGGTCAGCCATAGCTCTGGCACAGTTGTCCTTGAAAGCGCAGCTTCTGTAAGAGCTCTCTCAGCCCCAACCACCTCACAGGGTGTCTGTTGTGGGGGAAGAAGATAAAGGAGATTGTGAGCTGCTCTGAGACTCCAATTCAGAGAGAAGGGCAGGGTATAAATCTATGGTCTTCTACTACTACAACAACAAAAGGTGTTCATTGAAGATGGCATTGCGGCCTCTGCATTTTAAAAGTGTGCCACAAGCATTATTTCTCTCACCTCATTCCTCTCCAGTGAACACCACGTAACACATAACAGGGCACTGATTTCTCCAGTTTATATTCTGTGCCTCTTTTTGGCTATCTCCTATGAATCCCACAATCCCATGCACTGTTTGAGTAGCAAGAAAGCTTTTTTTGTAGCAGGAACTTCTTTGCATATTAAGCCACACACCTCTGATGTTGCCAGTCCTCCAAAAGCTTACGGGGCTCTTAGCATAGGGCCTACTGTAAGCTCCAGGAGGATTGGCTACATCAGGGGTGTGTGGCCTAATATACAAAGGAACTGTGTATTAGTTATGAGGGTCAGATCTGACATAAATGAGACCTTGTTGGGCCAGGCCATATGTGTCATAAAACTAATGCCAGGTAGCAGCAATGTAAACTTTATAAAGGGAACAGACAAACACGAAATTTTTTTTAAAAGCTTAAAATGAAATATACTTAAAAGATTAGCACTCTTGCAATATTTTGTTTATTGAACAGTCTCTGATAACTGACACCACTTGCTCTGAATTATTGCATCGAAATCTGGAGACAATGCCTGTGCTGTAGCAATCTTAGGTACGCTGTTCAGGTGTTGTTCAGGTGTGTATCTGTAAGCTTTGAACTGTGAGGTTTGCCAAGTAAGACTCAGATATACTTCCACTATATGGATATAGGTGAAGCTTTATTGAATTGTTACAACTACAAAAACTCTCCTCTCTCCTGGAGAGGCCAGTTTGGTGTAGTGGTTAAGTGTGCAGACTCTTCTCTGGGAGAACCTGGTTTGATTCCCCACTCCTCCACTTGCAGCTGCTGGAATGGCCTCGGGTCAGCCATAGCTCTCATAGGAGTTGTCCTTGAAAGGGCAGCTGCTGTGAGAGCCCTCTCAGCCCCACCTACCTCACAGGGTGTCTGTTGTGGGAGGAGAAGATATAGGAGATTGTAAGCCACTCTGAGTCTCTGATTCAGAGAGACGGGTGGGGTATAAATCTGCAGTCATCTTCTTCTACAGAGGCATTGCTAAGTATAAAGACAGATAATACATGCACCCCTGAATAACCCAAAAGTGTAGGCTTCCCCCTCCCAGATCTGTCTAACATAAACACTCGAAAAGACAGTTCCCACTTAACAAACATTCCAAGAGATAGGTCAAGGAGATCACAGAATTTTATCTCTAAGGCAGCTTTCCTCCTTCAGGTCCAGATGGTGTTAGAAGATGAAGAAGCTAGAAGCTAGAAGATATTGGATTTTTATCCCGCCCTCCACTCAGAGCAGCTTACAATCTCCTATATCTTCTCCCCCCACAACAGACCCCTTGTGAGGTGGGTGGAGCTGAGAGGACTCTCACAGCAGCTGCCCTTTCAAGGACAACTCCTATGAGAGCTATGGCTGACCCAAGGCCATTCCAGCAGGTGCAAGTGAAGGAGTGGGGAATCAAACCCGGTTCTCCCAGATAAGAGTCTGCACACTTCACCACTACACCAAACCACTCTCACCAAACTGGTTAGGGGGAAGAGAATAATCACAGAAGAGTATTGACAGGCCTCTCACCAATCGTCCCCAGGAGGATTGGCTACATCAGGGGTGTGTGGCTTAATATGCAAAGGAGTTCCTGCTACAAAAAAAGCCCTGCCTAGTAGGATACATGGAATGTCACAAAACCAGTCTGTATTTTACTGTTATTTGGTGGGCTGGAAAAATACAACATGATCCTGAAGGACAGAATGCCGAATAGCAGCGCCGACAGCCATTAGCCATTAAAATTCACAAGCATATCAGTCTCCAGCCTGCCAACTCTTGCTCAAGGTCATGTGCCACAAAAGTGCCCAATGACAACCTCCCCCAGAGATGTTTTGCTGTGGGGATGTCTCTCCTGGACTTGGCAAAGTGCGTGAGCGTGTGCTCTTGGGAGGTGTATGGATCCGGAAGGGCATTTTCCCCCTTGGCTTTCAGTCGCTTCTCTGTGCCTCTGCAGCCATGCCAACCTCAGCAACTGACTGCCACTTGCCTGAGAGGGGAAGACGAAAGGAGTGTGAAGCAGTTTAACAGTGTGGCCTAATTAATTTGTAACTCACCTTTCTCCCTAGTGGGCACTCTCCTTTCCTCCATTATCCTTGCTACAACCCTGAGAGGTCACTTCAGTTGAGAGAGTGTGATTGGCCCAGGATTCCCCAGTGAGCTTCCCAGGCATGAGTGAGGATTCAAACCCGGGCCACCCAGATACTAATCTGCTGCTCTTAACAACTACACCACACTGGCTCTCTCTGTAGAGATACTCCCATGGATCCAGCCTGGAGCGGGGCGCGGTGGGCTAGACTAGGATCTGAGATACCCCAGTTTTGAAAACCCACTCTGCCATGGAAGCTTGCTGGGTGCCCGTGGACCACTCCAAGGCTAACCTACCTTGCAGGGTTCAAGAGGGGATTGGATAAGCATATGGAGCAGAGGTCCATCAGCAGCTATTAGCCACAGGGTATAGATGGAACTCTCTTTCTGTGGCAAGTGATGCTCTGTATTCTTGGTGCAACAGTGGGAGGACTTCTGGTGTCCTGGCCCCACTGGTGGGCCTCCTGATGGCACCTGGTTTTTTGGCCACTGTGTGACACAGTGTTGGAAGGGGAGGGCCATTGACCTGATCCAACATGGCTTCTCTTATGTTCTTATGTGAGGATGCAGTAGAGAGGAGAATGATTCCTTTTGCCATCAAGTCAAGCTGACTTCCGGCAGCAACCCCTAGTGGGACTTGAAGGCAAGAGACATTTCAGAGGTAGTTTAACAAGGCCTGCCTCTATATCACTACCCTGCTGTTCCTTGGAGGTCGCCCATCCAAATACTAGCCAGGGACAACCTTTCTTAGCTTCCAAGATCTGATGAGATTGGGCTTGTCTGGGCTATCCAGGTCAGGGCAACGGAGAGGAGAATGACTAGGCTGCTTTGAGTCTTCATTGGGGAGAAAGGGAGGGTCTAAAGGAAATTAAATACCGGTACATCCGTATTTTGTGGACTCCAGCATGAGGAATGGGGGTGGGCTGAGCTGGGCATACCGCTTGGAAGCAGGTGATGCCCAAATGTCATTTTGGACTAGATCTCAGCTCATCCAGCCCCATCTTAAGCAGAATCACTCCCCTTCCACCCCACTGGCTTCGGAAGGGTGAAACTCTGTAAGAAGAGGGGGCGGCAATGTTTCTTCTAAGCGGCGGAGTCTTGTGAGCAAAAAATGCTACTTTGTGAGCTACTGGCATGAAAGTGGTGAGCGACTGCATAAATTAGTTTGCTGTGGGGCCATTTTTCCTGCACTAAGACAAAAATGTGTGAGCCGGAGGCTTAAAAAACTGTGAGGTAGACTCACACTAACTCCGCTTAGAGCCTCTCAAGTGGTTGGGTTGGGGTGGTCCAAACTGTGTGTGTGTGGGGGGGGGGCAATACAAGACACTAGTCCAATCTCCCTCCAATAAAGGGTTCAGGAATGGTCCATAAGGAACTGGAGACCTACCACAGGCTCCCTGAATGACCAGCAAGGAGAGAACCACTAATCAGGCTGGTGGGGGTGGGGGGCATGACTGGCAGGCCATTTCTTTGTTCCTTGCAGACCCCCCCCCTCCGCTGCTTTCCGACCCTCCCTTGGCAGGGCTGATCTGGTTGCTACAGAGAAACCAGGATGGCTGGACGGAACAGTGTGTTTGAGAGAGAGAGAGAGACTGACTACTTGAACAGCATTTTGCAATCTCGCAGGCGCAGAGGCTTAGACATTTCTCTCCCCCCCCCCACACCAAGCAATTTTCTTTCATTCTCTTGTGAAAAGGAACGTGTGTGGGAGTGGGGGGGTGGGGTGGAGGCTTCTTCCTTCTCTGCCCCCCCCCCCAAAAAAAAAATAACAGGGAAGGGGAAAAAAGAGACCCTTTCCTTGCCAAGTAGGAGGAAGTTAAAGCGCTCGGGCTTCCTAACTCACCCGGGAGTGGGCTGCTGCAACCTGTTTCCCCCACCTTCTCCTCGCGCGCTCGCCCAATTGCAGTTTTCTCGCCTGCCTGACGGGCAGATGGCAAAAGGCGGCGTGGCAGCGGCGACAGCCCCTTCCCCCCCTGTCTGCCTGGGACGGTCACCCCAGCGCCTCTAGATTGAGGGGGGCGGGGGGAGTCCAGACAAGAAGCTTCGGGTGGGGAGAAGCACCCTGGGGGGTGGGGTGGGGGGTGGTTTTGGGTTGCCTGTAAAACAAAGCCAGGATTGAGGAGGAGGAGGAGGAGGAGGAGGAGGAGAAAGGATGCGTCTGATTTAAAGCCCAGCCTCGGTGCGGAGAGCTTGCACGGCAAAGGCAAGGGACAGAATCGGAGCTCCTGGGGGGAAAAAAAGCAACCCCAAGGGGTGGAAAGACGCACACCGCCGGCTACCTTTCTAGGACGGTTCTTTGCCAAAATCGACCATGGTGTTTTGCTTTCTGGGCTGATCGGGTTTTGTTTTTTAAACCGGCGGGGGCTCCCCCCCCTCCCAAAAAAGAAGGGATTTTTTTTTTAAAGATAGATATATATATTTTTTAGAAAAGCCATGTTTTGCATGGAAAAGGATCGCACGCCTCGCTGCTGAGCCTGGCACCCAGAGGCATGGAGGAGTCGTGGGACGCGCGGCTTTGAAAAGCGAGGGGAGGAAAGGAGAAAAGGGGGGGGGGCGCCGCTCGCTCTCCCGGGACTGCCACCCCCTCGCCGCCGCCCCCCCCCAAGCCACCCTCTGCCTGCTCTGCTACTTCGTGGGGACCCCGCGAAAGGCGTGCCTCGGTCGGATCACCCCCCTCTCTCTTTGCCTTCCAGGATGGCTCGCTTCGGCGAGGCGATGGCCGGCCGGCTGGGCTCGGGCGAGGGCTCAGCCGAGCAGAGCCGGAGCCGTCCCGGCGCCCCGGCTCCGACGGGGGGCACCCCGGGCGCCTACAAGCAGACGAAAGCCCAGCGGGCTCGGACCATGGCCCTGTACAACCCCATCCCCGTCCGCCAGAACTGCTTCACCGTCAACCGATCCCTCTTCATCTTCGGGGAAGACAACATGGTCAGGAAATACGCCAAGAAGCTCATCGACTGGCCATATCCTTTTCTCCCCCTCCCCTTCCCCCTTCTTCCTCCCCCAGCGGTTTTCTGGACACCTTGCAACAGCTCCGCCTCAAGGTAAGCCGCTCCCGAGGAGCCCCACCGCGGCCAAGCTTCCAAGAGCAGGGCGCCGCCGGTGGCTCTAGCGCGCACCCCCCTCCCCTCCGCCTTCCCCGCCTCGATTCCTGGCTTCCCTGCTCTCTCGCTCTCTTTCCCCGGCTCTCCTGCTCTTTCAGGGGGCTGGGCTTGCCAGGGGCAGGCGGGCTCTCTTCAGGCAGGGCTCTGGAGAAGAGGTTGTCTCCTGGCTCCAGCCGGATCCGGAAGGCTACAGGTTCTCCAGCGAGATCTCTCCCTGAGAGACACCTGTGCAAAGGGGGACTGAAGCAGCAGCTTTCCCCAGGGCCACAGGAAACTCAGCAGATGTGCCTTGGCAGAAGCCTATTGGGATACGTTTCCCGGCCTTTGGTCGGGAATGCGCGTTCAATAGGAACTGCAGCGGGTTGGAGCGACTTGGGGTGTGCTGGCAAGGACTAGGCAAGCTTTCGGACCTCACAGAGCTCTCGGGCAGGCTGAGGGACGCTGGTGTCGAACCTGACCCGCTTTACAGAACTCAGTTAATGGGGATTAGCGCCGTGTTAGTGGCTGATACAGTGACACAAGCAGAGCAAATTCTAGGTCCCATTTCCATTTAAAGACCCTCTTATCCATACGTTTTGGAGAGATATAGATGTAAATGTCTAGGTGTCTCTTGTTTTGTTTTAAAAAATCCAGAAATTCTATCATTTCCTTCCTCTGTGAGTAACAAATACTTGATTTTTTTTAAAAAAAATTACATGTTAGCTTTGAAAGTAAACCAGAGCACAAGCATAACTTTTGAGACCAACGTGTCACACACCTTCTTGTTCTTCTGTACCAGCACCAATGTTCCCTCTAAGCTGCACAGCCTTGTGAGCAAAAGTCTACTTTGTGAGCTACCGGCATTAAAGTTGTGAACTACTGGCATTAAAGTTGTGAGCTGTTGCATAAATTATTGTGCACTGGGGTCATCCTTCCTGAGCTAAGGCAAAAATGTGTGAGCTGGAGGCTGAAAATCTGTGAGCTAGCTCACGCTAACTCAGCGTAGAGGGAGCACTGACCAGCACCCCTACAGAATTAAAGAAGGAGACATTGAATCCCCTGAGGTATCTCCTGCCCTTCATTTGGAACTTTCAGTGCCCTTGTTGAGAGAGGATGGTCATTATTCTAGGACTGAATTACCCTCCCCAAAGAGTTAGGAAACTGGACACCTGAACCTGGGAGCTGAATCCAGCTGCGGCTGCACCCATCCCCCTGAGTTCAGCATTAATAATTCTGTTGCCATGAACTAATCAAAGCTACCCCCCCTTCTTTTGGAGTCCAATGCATAAGATGCTGATGCATAGCATAAGTGCCTTAGCTACCTTAAGCCCACCTACGCCCACCATTTCTCCCTGCCAGGCTTTTGTATTGCAGATTTCTGACTCTAGCAACGCTGACAAATAGCTCTTTTAGCTGTTCTTCTCACACCTATGCCACCACGTTGGTGGGGTCTTGTCCCTCTTCGCCCCATCATTGAACAGAGAAGGCTGAGTCCTCATCAGCATTAGAGGAGGTAGCCAGCAGCCCCCAGCCAGCTCCAGTGCTCAAAAGGAAGAAGGCTTTCCTTTCAGCACCACGGACAGCTCCTTGGCTTCTCTCTTGGGCGCATGCTCACAATCTCTCAATACTGGCCAAGTTTCTTGAGTGCACTTTGGTTAGCCTTTTGTGTGCACTGTGAAAGGGGAATTAAAGTATTTAAAGTCTTAGGTTTTCTGTTCCCCCGCCCTTCCAATCACAGGTTTATATCTGGCCTGCGATTCTAATTTGAGTTCCTGATTATGGGCAGTGAACTAAGAAGTGACTGAGTTCCACCTTGATGCATTCAGAGTGAAGGGGAATGTGGTATTGTGTGTGCGCTGTTACCCTTTCTGCTGTTTTCAGTGTGCTGTCACCTTCACCTAAGACTTGGCATCTTTCTTGCTATAGTGGTTTGATATATGTGTTGGTTAAGGGTTAGCAGGAACTCCTTTGCATATAAGGCCACGCACCCCCTGATGTAGCCAGTCCTCCTGGAACATACAGTAGGCCCTGTAGAAAGAGCCCTGTAAGCTCTTGGAGGATTGGATACATCAGGAGGGTGTGGCCTAATATGCAAAGGAGTTCCCCACTATTTAAAAAAGCCCTGGTGTTGGCAATTAAGGAGGGAGAACCTGTCTTGTTATAATATTGCCCATGCTCTATCACAGTGTCTCCGTATACTTACAGTACTGTTTCCTGTACGGGCCTGTCAGCAGAACTTAAACAATCCAGTACTCAAAGTGAAAGCTCTGCTTGATTCTCTCAGCATTCGTGGACTTGACCATGGGAGAAAGTTGGGTGGATCCTATCCCTGCCCTTCAATTCTTCTGAGCAAAGTTTATTGCTTGATTGAAATATTTATGCCCCGGCAAGCTTGAAGATCTTCCTTCAGTCAAAGGAGCCTTTCTTCAACTTAAGTGGCTCTTGCATTGGACAAAAAGCCATGTATACTGGAGGGTGGATGAACACAGTGAAGCTGCCTTCTGCTGAATCAGACCCTTGGGCCATCAAGGTTGGTACTGTCTATTCAGACTGGCAGCGGCTCTCCAGGGTCTCAGACAGAGCTCATTCACACCACCTGATCCTTTTTACTGGAGATTCCAGGGACTGAACACGAGATCGTCTGCATGCCAAGCAATACTCCCTCTAAGCCAGGGGTATCAAACATCTGGCCCGGGGGCCGAATCAGGCCCCCAGAGGGCTCCTTTCAAGCCCCCGAATGACTGGCTGTCATCTGCTTCCTTCTCCCTCTCTCTTCCTTCCTTCTGCATTACAGCTTGTTTTGCAAGGCTTGCTCAATTGCACAGGAGCTACAGAGCAAAACCTCTGTTTTCTCCATTTGCTGAGGCTCCTCCCTTGGGGAGGAAGAGCTTGCTTTGCCAGGCTATCACAATTGCACAGCAGAGCTACTGAGCTAAGCCTTCTATTGGCTAAGGCTCTTCCCTCTCACGGTCCCGTGGGGAAGGAAGGAAAGAGCCAGAGCTTCCTTTGCCCAGTTCCCTGGATCTCATGGGAGAAATGCAAAGAAAGCACCTTTAAGACCAACAAGTGCTACTGTTTTAAGTTTTTTAAAAAAATCTTTAACTGTGTTTGTCTGTGTCCTTTACCAAGTTTGTATCTCTGCTAATCTTAAATGGCTCAGCCCAACATGGCCTGGCTCAACAAGGTCTCATTTATGTCAGATTCAGCCCTCATAACAAATGAGTTTGGCACACTTGCTCTATGCTGTGTCTTGTGAGCAAAAATCATTCTCTGTGAGCTAATAGCATTAAAGTTGTGAGCTACTGCATAAACTAGTTTGCTCTGGGGCTGTCCTTCCTGAGCTGGGACAAAAATGTGTGAGTTGAAGGCTAAAAAACTGTGATCCAGCTCACACCAACTCAGCTTAAAGGGAATATTAGGGTCTCTTTCGCTGAGCCACAGCCCTTCCAATGCTGGATACACCCCAGAAAAAAAGGTATATTTTAGGACATAACTGGGAAATGGTTTTAAATCTGCCTCTTTTTCATAGAGATGGCGATGTTCAAGGCAAAACCACTCTCTGTTTGCCCCTAGCTTTCAACCCCTTTACTTTTCTCCAGTAGAATCTCTGGGGATCAGTCCTGGTCTAATCATATTTCCATACCTGGCCATGCTAACGGGACAGAAACCAGGATCTGGCTTTTATTAGGCATGGAGATGCTCACACTCACCACTGGCATACACTTTTGCTGCTGTACCCAACCCCAGATGCGTACTCTTCTATTGTCCAGCACCACTATATCTCAGCTGCTTTCCCACAACTGCCCAAAATGTCTTGTTAGGCACTACTAGAGAGGCAGGGCAGGACAGGGGGTCCATCCAGTGCATGAAGATTCACGGAACAATTCTGTGGCTTCTCAACAAATCAGCACACCAGGATGAAAACCTAATTGAGCCCTAGGCAGCTGTATTGATAGATATCAAAATGCAAAAACAGTAGCTATGTAACGCCTTTTACAAAGACTGCAAAACAGAGCACAGGCTTTCAAGTTCACCAGAACTCTCAATCAGATTGGATGTGGGTTTTTTTTTTAAGGATGGCAGGAGAAAATGAGATCTTTCAGGTCAGGAGCTTAACACCACTCTTGACATTGTCATCTGCAGAGTGATCTGCTGGCTTGGGGAGGACCTGTGGCTCAGTGGTAGAGCTCCTGCTTGGCATTCAAAAGGTTCCAGGTTCAATCCCCAGCATCTCCAGTTTAAAAGGGTCAGATAGTGGGAGATGCAAAAGACTTCTGACTGAAACCCTGGGGAGCAGCTGCCAGTGTGAGTAGACCAGGGGTGTCAAACATGCTGTCCGGGGGCTAAATCAGGCCCCCAGAGGGCTCCTATCAGGCCACCGAGCAACTGGCTGTCATCTGCTTCCTTCTCCCTCTCTCTTGTTTCCTTCTGCATCACAGCTTGCTTTTCAAGGCTTGCTCAATCACACAGGAGCTACAGAGCAGAGTCTCTATTTTCCCCATTGGCTGAGATTCCTCCCTTGGGAAGGAAGGGCGGGAGGGAGAGCTTGCTTTGCTAGGCTGTCTCAGTCGCACAGCAGAACTACTGAGCCAAGCCTCTCTTCCTTCTGTTGGCTGAGGCTCCTTCCCCTCCTAATCCCCTGGGGAAGGAATGAAAGAGACAGAGCTTCCTTTGCCCACTTCTCTGCATTGCACAGGAGAGATACAAAGAAAGTACCTTTAAGACCAACAAGTGCTAATGTTTTAAGCATGTTTTATTATTTAATTGTTTGTCTGTGTCTTTTATAAAGTTTATATCTCTGGTACCTAATCTTAAATGGTTGCACATGTAGCCCAGCCCAACATTGCCTGCCCCGACAAGGTCACATTTATGTCAGATCCGGCCCTCATGAGTTCGACACCCCTGGAGTAGACAGTACTGATGGTCAGATTCAATGGATCAATGATCTGATTCCATATGAGGCAGTTTCCTCTGTGGCTTTGGTGGGCTCGGTGTGGCTGCCTGGTATCAGGTTGTGCCCTTGCCACGCTGGGAAAAACAAAGCAAGGAAAGAAGGACATTCACTTGAATAGGTAACAACCAACAGTTGATCAATTATCTGAGAGACATTTTCCCTGTACTTTTGGCACAGTTGTCACAGAGCCATTCTCCTCTCCAGGGCTTTTTTTGTAGCAGGAACAACTTTGCATATTAGGCCACACCCTACTGATGTAGCCAATTCTCCTGGAGCTTACAGTCAGCCCTGTAAGCTCTTGGAGGATTGACTACATCAGGGGTGTGTGGCTTAATACGCAAAGGAGTTCCTGCTAAGAAAAAAAAAAAGCCCTGTTCCTCTCCATTATATAGCTTCACATAGAACTTTGTGAGACACACACGAAAAAGGTAACTGTAGCATCAAGAGGTTTTTACAGCACCAGGCTGGGGAAGGGGAACCCTTGAGTTATGGCCATAATGGAAATTGTTCTCTCGATGAGGCATCGCTTAGTCCTCATCTAGTCCTGAGAAATCAGATGCTGTGTGGGTGGTGCTGTGAACTCTGGAGGCTGAGCATTAGCCTAGCGAGCGATCCACAGCGGTGTGTGCCAAAAGCCTTACAGTCTTCATCAGGCGCAGAGGGGAACAGGGGTGTGCAACATCTGCTCCCGTGACTAGCAAGCAGTTCGAAGTTCCTGGACTGGCCAAGTTTGATGTAAATACTAGGAGTCTTGCCTAGAAGAGGAGCAGTGGCTGAGTGGAGAGCATGGCTTTGGAGGCAGAAGGGCCCAATTCAGTCCACAACATCTCCAGTTTAAAGAGGAAGAAGCAGTAGGACTCAGGGTTGTCAAACTCATTTGTTATGGAGGCTGGTTCTGACATAAATTTATTTATTTATTTATTTTTATTTATATATTTTATTTTATTTATATCCCACCCTCCCTGCCAAGGCAGGCTCAGGGCGGCTCACAATATAAAAACACAACAACAATTCAAATCAATAAATATTATAAAATACACATTCAATAAGTAAAACAGAGAAATTAATTTTGTAAATGAGACCTTGTTGGGCCAGGCCGGGCTCTGTCAGGCCAGGCCATGTGTCTACCTCTTTAAGATTAGGTATCAGAGATATAAACTTTTTAAAGGACACAGACAAATGCAACTAAGGTTTTTTTTTTTTTTTTAAAAAAAACCCTTAAAACATACGTAAAATATTAGCACTTGTTGGTCTTAAAGGTGCTTTCATTGTATTTCTCCCATGGGATCCAGGGAACTGGTCAAAGGTAGCTCTGGCTCTTTCCTTCCTTTCCCAGGGGACCAGGAGGGGGAGGAGCCTCAGCCAATGGAAAAAATCGAGGTTTTGCTCTGTAGCTCCTGTGCGATTGAGCAAGCCTTGTAAAGCCAGCTGAGATGCAGAAGGAAGCAAGAGAGAGGGAGAAGAAAGCAGACAACAGCCACGTGCTTGGGGAATGATATAATAATAATAATAATAATAATAATAATAATAATAATAATAATAATAATAATAATAATAATAATAATAATATTTAATTTGTATCCCGCCCTCCCCACTAAAGCAGGCGCAGGGTTGCTCACATAGTATTACATAGAATACAAGGATTACAATAATAAAAACAACTATTACACAATATTTTACAATTCACTTATATATACTATTACATTAAAACCATCATTAAATGATGATTAAAATCATCAAATTCAATTCCAGCATTCTCGATGCTACATTCTTGGTGTTTCTCATCTTACAGTTTTTTGTGACAACAGTACAATAAAATCCACATTAGGGAAAGGCCAGCTGAAAGAGGGTAGTCTTGCAGGCAATTGTTCAAGACTCCGCAGGGCCTGAGCCTCCTCTGGTAATTGGTTCCACCAGTGGGGAGCTGTGATCGAAAAGGCCTTGTAGCTTTCAGTCTGACCTCCTTCGGTCCAGGGATTGTCAGTAGATTTTGCGAACCAGATCTCAGTACCCTCTGGGGCACATATGAGGAGAGACGGTCCCTAAGGCAGTCAGGTCCTCGGCGATATAGGGCTTTAAAGGTAATAACCAGCACCTTGTAATGAATCCGGTACACAATTGGCAGCCTGTGCAGTTCCCGCAGCCTCAGCTGTATGTGCTCCCACTTAGGGAGACCCGGTAGCAGCCTGGCTGCCGTGTTCTGCACTAGCTGCAGTTTCCGGGTTCGGCACAAGGGCAGCCCCATGTAGAGGGCATTACAGTAGTCCAACCTCAAGGTTACCGTTGCATGGATCACTGTTGCTAGGTCGTCGCACTCCAGGAAGGGGGCCAACTGCCTCACCCACCTAAGATGAAAAAAGGTGGATTTAGCAGTGACTGCTATCTGGGTCTCCATTGACAGGGAAGGCTCCAGTAGCACCCCCAAGCTGTTGACCTTGCGTGCCGTTTTCAATGGCGCACCATCAAAAGCTGGTAGGGGGATTTCCCTTCCCAGGCCACCACGGCTCAGGCAAAGAACCTCTGTCTTTGCTGGATTCAACTTCAACCTACTCAGCCTGAGCATTCCTGCCACAGCTTGCAACGCCAGGTCCAGATTTTTTGGGACGCAGCCAGGCCGGGCATCCATCAGTAGATAGAGCTGAGTGTCATCAGCATATTGGTGACAACCCAGCCCATACCTCCGGGCAATCTGGGCAAGGGGGTGTATGTAGATGTTAAACAACATCGGGGAGAGCACCGCCCCCTGTGGCACCCCACAATTAAGTGGATGCCTCTGGGACAGCTCTCCCCCAATTGCCACCCTTTGTCCCCGACCATCAAGGAAAGAGGAAAGCCACTGCAAGGCCAACCCCTGAATCCCTGTGTCAGTAACCGATGGTCAATTGTATCGAACGCAACCGATAGGTCTAACAACATCAGCACTGCCGAGCCGCCTTGATCCAGATGCCGCTGCAGGTCATCCACCAGGGCAACCAGCACTGTTTCCGTCCCATGACCCGGACGAAAGCCGGACTGGTGAGGATCTAGGACAGAAGCATCATCCAGAAAACTCTGCAACTGTAACTCTCTCAATAATTTTGCCCAAAAAGGGCAAATTTGAGACCGGATGGTAGTGAGCCAATTCTGCTGGATCTGATATAGCCTTTTTCAGGAGAAAGCAGACCTCAGCCTCTTTAAGAGGCATTGGAAAATGCCCCTCCGAGAGGGATCTATTTATGATGTCCCGTATTGGACACCTAAGCTCCCTCTGGCAAGCTTTAATTAGCCAGGAGGGTCATGGGTCCAGATCACAAGTTGTTGGGCGTACAGTAGAGAGGATTCTGTCAACTTCCTCCGAGCTGAGTGTGTCGAAGCGATCCAAAACTGGACCAGAAGACAGGCACGGGGCCTCGAGTTCACATACTGTGTCCAATGTGGCGGGGAGGTCATGGTGAAGCGACGAGATCTTATCTGCAAAATTTTTTGCAAAAGCCTCACAGCCTATCTCTAATTCCCTAGCATTTGGCCTGCCTTGCAGCAGTGTTGTAAGATTCCGAATTGTCCTAAACAATTGCGCCGGGTGCGAATTTGCAGACGCAATCTTGGCTGCAAAGTAAGTCTTCTTTGTGGCTTTGACTGCCATCTCACAAGGCCTCATAAACTCTCTATGAGATGTTCTAGTCGCTTCATCTCGAGTACGGCGCCATTGCCTCTCTAACCGTCTGAGCCCTTGTTTCAGGTGTCGCAGCTCCAGGGTGTACCATGGAGTTAGCTTAATACAAGGGCGCAGAGGGTGTCGAAGTGTGATCTCATCGATGACTCTGGAGACCCAGCCATGCCAGGACTCAACCAGATCATCAAGAGAATCATCAGGGGGACAGGGATCCCGTAGAGCCATTTGGAACCGCTCAGGGTTCATCAGACTCTGTTGGCGAGCCAAAATAAGCTCGCTGCCCAAACAGGCATGGGGTGGAACATCCACATGAGCCTTGAAGGCATAGTGGTCCGACCATGGCACCGCCTCTGCAGTAATATCGTCCACCAAAACCCCGGCCACAAAGACCAAATCTAACATGTGCTCCACCTGGTGAGTGGAGCACATGTTAGATTTGGGAGAGTCCCAAATTGGGACTCTCCCAAATCCCATGGCGACATTGGGAGAGTCCCAATGTCGCCATGGATGACACTAGGTCCATCGGCTGACTGGAGGCCACATCATCATCATGGACATTGAAGTCACCCAGGATCACAAGCCTTGGGTACTCCATTGCCCAGCCTGCTATGGCCTCGATTAGAGATGGTAAGGCGCTGGCTGATGCGTAAGACAGACGGTACACCAACCATATCGCCAACCCCTCCCCAACGTCCCATGCCAGACCGGCACATTCAATACCATTGATCTCCAGGGCCGGGAGAGCCCTAAAGGAGTAAGCCTGTTGTGTGAATAGAAGCCCTATGGGGGCCTGATTTGGCCCCCGGGCTGCATGTTTGACACCCTTGCAGTTGGTGATCTGAAAGACGTTTACCCTAAGACCTTGGAGAGCCATTGTCAGTCCAAGTAGGCAATACTGACCTTGATATACCAACTATCTGTTTCAGTCTAAGGCAGCTTCATATGTTCAACACCGTAGAATTCCATAGAATAGGTCACTGCAACAACAGTACAACCGTGGAGAATTAATAAAATATGTTAACAAACCATTTAATTACTAACAAGAACCACCTATACTAAATAACATCAAAATACATAATAAGTTGAATTGCATTCACAATTATACAATCTATTCTATGTTAAGGTGTAAATTGATACACAGCCTCTTCAATATAAAGGGGCAAACTTCAAAGAATCTCAAAAAGTCTAATCACACTTCGTCCCCATTAAGACTTCCAGTTTGCACCTTAACATAGAATAAATAGGTTATATAATTGTGAGTGTAATTGAACGTATGATGTATTTTGATGTTATTTAGTAGAGGTAGTTATTGCTAGTAATTAAATGGTTTGTTAATATATTTCATTCATTCTCCACAGTTGTATTGTTGTTGCATTGAGCTTCGTGTGCTGAGCAGTCAGGTTAGAACTGATAAAAGGAAGTCCTTCTTCACCCAAAGGGTGATTAGCACATGGAATTCACTGTCACAGGAGGTGGTGGCGGCTGCAAGCATAGACAGCTTCAAGAGGGGATTGGATAAGCATATGGAGCAGAGGTCTATCAGTGGCTATTAGCCACAGCGTATTGTTGGAACTCTCTGTCTGGGGCAGTGATGCTCTGTATTCTTGGTACTTGGGAGGGGCAACAATGTGAGGACTTCTAGTATCCTGGCCCCACTGGTGGACCTCCTGATGGCACTTGTGTGTTTTTTTGGCCACTGTGTGACGCAGAGTGTTGGACTGGATGGGCCATTGGTCTGATCCAACATGGCTTCTCTTATATTCTTATGTGTTGCATGTTACACCTCAACTAACTTTTTATTGGGGAATACTAATATTTCTTAGCTCAAAATGGTGAGAGGTGAGGTCTACGAGAGGTGAGGTGAGCAAGGATCTCTGTCAATGTTTACGGAGAAAGACCACTGAAAATCCTTTGGTTAATAATAGATTTTATTATAGGTATTGGTTTTCAAATAGTTATATCCCAATCAAACAATTTCTAGCAAACAAGAGGAATACAGTGGTTAACTGAATAAGTGTGGATGGGGGAGAGGTGATACAATACCTAGATCTTGCAGAGTAGGTTCAGTCAGAGGAAACACGCCTCTGGAGGGAGATTTCTCTTGAGAAGAAGGGGGGGTTGAAGGCAGGAAGGGATGGAGGGAGGAGAGGATGGAGAAATCTAATCCTGACAGGTAGGATTGCCTGTTTTCTAGGGTAAATTACGTCACATCAAGCGATTCAATTACCCAATGAGGAAGCAGAGTGTCACACCAATGGAAAATCCGAGTGTCATATGTTGAATATCCAATCAGAGATCATTGTGTCATAGTCCCATGCCCCCAATTGAGGAATTTTAATTACACTGGCCAAATGACTTTTTATGGCCCTGTTTTTCCAAACTGTTTCCTTTGAAGCTCCCCAAAAGTGATAGATTTCTCCCTTAATGTCAAACATGGATAGGCATCCATCAAGTGTTCAGGAGATTGGTTGACTTTGATAGCCTTAGCAGTAATTAAAGAAAAAATAGAAATTTTGTTAAAAGTCAGATTCCCTGGCAGAAATGTGAGACCAGTTTACAGGTATACCACACATTCACAACAAGATGGCCACTTAACTTTTAGCCTTTGAGTTTCTGCTGTCTTGCCCTGAAGAATAACCGAACATATATATACAAACCATTTGTTTGTGTTGCAGGGGTTCTGGTAACCCTTATATTGTTTTTTTGTTTTGATAACAGGACTTAAAAGGTTGCCAAAAGAAGTGAAGGAACTTTTACAGCTCTGCCCACTATGTGTCCCTCTCTGGGCCTGGAATTCTTCATTTCCAGGAACAGAAAGATGGATGCTCTTTAGCCTTTCAGCACAGTCACCACGTTTGCCCAGCCTGTGAACCAGACTTGACAACATTCCAGCCTGCCTGGGGCCTAGAAGGAACTGGATTTGTAATAATGATAATAATAAAATTTTATTTATATCCCGCCCTCCCCACCGAGGCGGGCTCAGGGCGGCTAACAACATTTCATAAAATTATACAGAGTTTAAAATCACATTAACTTTAAAACATTCCAGTTAACCAAGTATTATACAGATTTCCAGGTGCTAATTCCATTTATAAATGATAATAGCGAAAGTCACCCAACAGCGGTCTCTCAGCCAGCAAAGGCCATCCTGAAAAGGGTGGTTTTGCAGGCCCTGCGGAACTGGTCAAGGCACCGCAGGGCTCGCACTTCTTCCGGGAGCTGGTTCCATAGGTGTGGAGCTGTGATGGAGAAGGCCCGTGTACGGGTGTTTTGGAGTTTGGCCTCCTTTGGTCCAGGGATAGTCAGCTGGTTCTTCCCTGCTGACCTCAGTGCTCTCTGGGGTTCGTATGGGGAGAGACGGTCCCTCAGGTAGGCAGGTCCTCAGCCATATAGGGCTAAAAGGTAAAAGGGAGATTTGTCTCCCTTATGTGCAAGAAAGACCATTCGAATTCAAATGGGCATTTCTGTATCATATTAATATTCTAGGGTTACATTGCAATATCACATTCCAGGGGTGCATGGCTTGGGAATCAGTACAGGGGTGTCTTTCTGGATATCAAGCAGAGCATTAGTTCCTGCTGTTGTGCATGTTATGTTCTGTCAGCTGACCCCAGAAACTCTGGACTGGAATCTCTGGATTGAAGGACATCACTCCAGGTCTGGATTCAAGTTCTGTCCCCGGTGTATTTATCCTAATTTATTTCTTGAAAATATGAATGTATTTTACTTTCTCCTGGGCACTCCTGTTTTTTAGGGAACTGTCCCATGTGGCACTCCACTTGGCTTGTGTGCAGAAAGTCTCAGGTTCAACCCCTGCTATCACCAGTTAAAAGGATGAAGTAAGAAGTGATGTGAAGGCTGTCTGCTTGAGATGCTGGAGAGTGGCTGCTTGTCAGAGTAGATATGACCTTCTAGGCCAAGGGTCTGATTCAGGATATGGCAGACTAGATAAGAGGATGTGGCTCACTATTAGAGCATCTGATCGGCATTCAGAAGGTCCCAGGAAGGTACCTGTCTAACAGGAGGTTGGCTTAATTCCACTAGTGGGTGGATAACGTGGGAAAGAAGAGTAAGAAAATTCAAAATCACAACAGGAATTATTTTTTTCCTTGGCATCCAAATGAACTTGATTTATACTTACACCACTGTAGAAGATTGCAAACCTGAATTGGAGTAATAAAAACCTGAGGTCTTCATATGGACCACTTGGGCTACAAAAATTGCAGCGTGGGACTCATAATTGCCTGGTGTCGGGAGTTTTCGATTTTGACATAAATTAGATAAGAGGAAATGGCTCAGTAATAGAGCATCTGATCTGCATGCAGAAGGTCCCATTTAGTGATTGGCATGAACTGAAAAAGCACCAAAAGTTGTGATGAACCAGCCTGTTCATGGTTTGTGAATTTCTGTTTGTGCCATCCCAGCTCCCCATGAAGCTAGCAGGGAGGTTTTGTGTGGTTTGTGTTGGCAGACATGTTGGCACCAGTGGCAGGGCTTAGATAAGTCATTTTAAAGTGAGAGACCTCTGCCTGAGACTCTGGAGAGCCACTACCAGTCAAGGTAGACAGTACTGTCCTTGAATAGACCAAGGGTTTGACTCCAAATAACGCATGTGTTCAAGGTCCCATATGCAGGGGTGACCAGTGGTAGCTCTCCAGATGTTTTTTGTCTACAACTCCCATCAGCCATTGGCTATGCTGGCTGGGGCTGATGGGAGTTGTAGGCAAAAAACATCTGGAGAGCTACCATTGGCCACCTGTCATTCTCTCAGTGGGGGCCCCACCTGTTGCTTTCGGTCGGCGGCTGTCTTGTAGACCTCCTTAGTCTGTTGGAGTTGCTCTCAGAGTCATGGGTTAGGCAGAGCACGTCGGCCCAGAGGGGTCCCGGAGGCACATATAAGCGCCCATGGTGCAGGAGGAGACCTTGGTGGGTAGAGAGGTCCCCAGCCGGGCCATCTTGCATTTCCAGGAAGCGTTGCTGAGCCCAGGGGTCTTGGGCATGGCTGGCCTGGATGTCTGCAGCCAAGGTTGGGCGAGTTGTGGTGGCAGCGAAGACCGAAGGTGCAAGGATGAGCCCAGTTGGGGTCTCCTCCTTTAGAGGCACAGCGTACTCTGGTTTTCGGGAGAGGGCGTCCACTTTCCGGTTCTGGTTCTGCAGGATGCAGGTAATCCGGAAGTCAAACTGGGAAAAGAAGAGAGACCACCGGGTCTGATCCTGGGTGAGGCGTCGAACAGTCTGTAGATGCTCCAGGTTCCAGTGGTCAGTCAGGACCTGGATGGGGTGGTGGGCCCCTTCAAGGTGATGCCTCCAAACCTCGAAGGTGGACTTGATGGGCAGGAGTTCCCGCTCCCAGATGGTGTAGTTGCACTCTGCGGGCATCAGCTGCCACAAGTAGTATGTGAAGGTTGTAGCGGCTGGGAGGGGTCCTCCCGCTGGGATAGCACTGTGCCAAGGGCCACACTGGAGGCATCGGTCTCTATTGTGAACGGCAGCTGCGGGTCTGGGTAACGCAGGAGTGACTTGGTGGTTAAGCATGTTTTCAGGGTGGTGAAGGCATGGTCTGCCTCTGGAGTCCAGTGAAATGGTGCTTTGGACCGGAGGAGCTGGGTCAGAGGCGTGGTTACATCAGCGTAGGCAGGGATGAACTGACGGAAATAATTGGAAAAGCCAAGGAACCGTTGCATGTCCTTGCAGTTCCACAGCATCTGCCAGGTCAGGACCACCTTGACTTTTTTGGGGTCCATCCGAGTCCCATGGGGTGAGACGATGTGGCCAAGGAACTCGACTGCTGTTAAGTCGAAGGCACACTTCTCTAGCTTGGCGTAGAGACCATGCTCGTGCAGGTATTGCAGGACCTGACGGACATGCCCTGCATGCTGGGCGGGGCTTTGGGAATAAATTAAAATGTCATCTAAATAAATGATTACAAAGCGGTCAAGCAGGTCGTGGAAGATGTCATTCATCAGCCTTTGGAAGACAGCGGGGGCGTTGGTCAAGCCAAAGGGCATCACAAGATACTCGTACTGGCCATAGCGGATCCCAAAAGCCGTCTTCCATTAGTCTCCTGTGCGGATCCGCACCAAGTTGTACGAACCCCGGAGGTCCAGCTTGGTAGGACTTGGCCCCCTTAAGGCGATCCAGTAGTTCTAGGATCAGTGGCAACGGGTAGCGGTCTCAGACAGTGATTTTGTTTAGGGCCCGGTAGTCATTAGGGCCGGAGCCTTTCTTTTTGACAAAGAGAACAGGGGTGGACAGCGGGGACGTGGATGGCCGGATGAAACCCTGTTCCAGGTTTTTGGCAAGGAAGTCTGCAGGGCTGATAGCTCTGGTTCGGACATGGGGTAGAGCCACCCCATAGGCAGGGGTGCCCCTGGTACCAAATTGATGGCTCAGTCATAAGGCCGGGGAGCTGGTCGACCCCCTTTTCCTCAAAGACATCGGCAAAGTCTGTGTAGGCCGGGGGAAGTAGAGGACCAGCAGCCGGGGTGGCGGTGGCCAGGGTGGCTGACCAGTCCTGGTGTGGTCAAGGGTTCTTGAAGCTCAGCTTCCCCTGTGCCCAGTCCACGAGGGGGTTGTGCTTTACAAGCCAGGAGAGTCCCAGAATGAGGAAAAACGGGTCATGCGAGCAACATCAAATTGTACCTGCTCGTGATGATGTTGGATCTGGAGCGTGACCGGATGGGTTTCCTGGGTCACTGGACTGGAGCAGAGATGCACCTGTCAATGGCTTCGACCAGGTTGGGGTGTCTTTGTCCTGCACCGGAATCTGGTGTTGTTTCACAAAGGCCACGTCAATGAAGCAGCGGGCGGCCCCGGACTCGACCATGGCGTAGACGAACAGCCAGCACCTATCTGGCAAGCCGAGTATGACCAGTACAAGGAACGGGCCTTGGCTGGTAACGCAGGGTTCAGGGGACCCGACTAGGTGCCCCAAGTTGGGGGGTCCACTCAGACTTGGGGCTGTTTTTTACTGGTGGCGGTGGCACGGTACTAGGCTCGGTGCGCTTGGAGGGGCAGCCGGAGGAGAAGTGCTCCGCCCCTCCACAGTACAGGCAGAGATTCTGAGAGCGGCGCAGTGCTTTTTCCTCGGGGGGGAGCCACGGCCGTGCAGCCCCAAGTGGGGCTGGTGTGCATCAGGATTGTCACTGTCGCTAGGTGGCAGGGCAGCTGAGAGGGAGGGGCGCTGCTTCGCGTTTGGCGGTGGCCTTCCGGGCAGCCATCGATGTGGAGACACAGTGTGATTAGGCCTTGCAGCGTGGCCGGTCAGCCTACTCATGCCAGCTCATCAAGGACTTTGTCAGCCAGCCCCTCCATATACTGGTCCATGAGGACAGCCTCATTCCAGGCCAAGTCTTGGGCCAGAAGCTTGAACTCAGTGGAGTACTGGGAAACCGAGTCTACCCTACTTCAGGGTCCAGATCTTCCGACTGGCGGTGGCTGCTTGCTGGGGGTTAGCGAAAGCTACCGCCATATGCTCCAGAAAGCCCTGGTAGTCAGTCAGCAGGGGCGATGGGGCTAGAAGCAAGGGAGTAGCCTATTTAGCTGCCTGCCCCTTTAAGAGGCTGACAATGAAGCATACCTTGGTCTTGTCATTGCGGAGGTCTCTGGCACTGTGCCAGGAATGCAGGAAACTCCTCCACCTTCCTAGCGAACTTCTCTGGGGGAAGCACCGGGCACATGGGTGGGGCAGTAACAGTGGCTTGCTGATGATGCAGGTGAGCCACCATTTGAGTGAGGTGTTGTACTTAAGTGAGCAAGGCTGCCAGCTGCCCAGAGCCTCCACTTGCGTCCTCATCCATCTTGTGGAGTGAGTGTGTGGGTGGAAGCAATCTGTCACGTTCTCAAGGTGCAGGCAGGCAGGAGTCCAAAGCCAGTCCAAGGTCAAAGTCCAGGAAGTAAAGCAGGAGCCAAGTCAGCAATACAGAATCACAAACCGGAATCAGAAGACAATGGCCAAAAGGTCAGGGTGCCAAGGAAATCAAGCAGGTCAGGATCAGGAAGGAGCGGGGATGCAAGTCAGAGAATAGACTTGTTGCTTCCACAAGGTTACCAGTTCCTGGGTGGGAGCTATATGGGAGTCTCAATCAGCCTGCTCCCTGGGTGGCAGTGACTCTGTTAGAACTCAGGGCTGAGAGAACTGAAGCATTGGCAGGCCTCATGTCTTTGCTCTGAAAGTTCTTTCTGGAGCCTGCTTCGAACCTTTGAGATGGGAGGAGGAGAGCTTGGAGGAGATTGATCGTCAACAGCTGACACTGGTGCCTGGAGAGTGATTGATGGGCCAGCTGCTGTTTGGTCAGTTGAGGAACTGGCTGGCAGCTCTTCCAGGTCTGTTACCTCTTCCAGCTCCTCCTTGTCAGGGCTCATGACACCACCCCTGCCATATGGTATCCTTCTCTCTCCCTGTGCTTTTCCAATTGGAGAGCTCCGCAACTGAGAATTAAATGTGCACGGCCCTGTGCTTCTTGAGTGAAAAACAAAGCAGGACATAAGTGTTGTCTCTATTGATTTATAAAGCTGTTGTTGCAAAAAGTGGTCATGATCACTGCCACAGGAGGTGGTGCCAGCTACAAGCATAGACAGCTTCAAGAGGGGATTGGATCAACATATAGAGCAGAGGTCCATCAGTGGCTATTAGCCACGGGGTATTGATGGAACTTTCTGTCTGAGGCAGTGATACTCTGTATTCTTGGTGCTTGTGAGGAGGGGCAACAGTGGGTGGGCTTCTAGTGTCCTGGCTCCACTGATGGACCTCCTGATGGCACCTGGTTTTTTTGGCCACTGAGTGACACAGAGTGTTGGACTGGGTGGGCCATTGGCCTGATCCAACATGGCTTCTCTTATGTTCTTAACACAGTACAAATGCATAAGAAGCTGCAATGTTGCCAATGCGTTATTGGTGAAGGAGGGGGAAGGGAACTGAACCCACTTGCCTTCATCCTTCCTGGGGGGGGGGGAATTCCTAGCTTGGGCTACTGCCGTATCAAAGCTCCAAATGTGCGTACTGAGATGCAGAGCTGGGAAATTGTACATGCAGCATTGGTTCATGCCTATGATTCCTCATCCACCTGGGAACAGGCCCTGAGAATTCTGCCTCCAGATGTGCAAAGCTGGTAACATTTCTGGGAAGTCTGATTTTCAAAAGTAGTATTAATACAATTCCCCCCCCCCCATTAAAAAGGCGGAGTGACGTTGCATTCACAACGTTTTCACGGCAGTCCGCTTGCAGAGAGGGTGGGATAAAAGTCTAATGTAAATAAAATAAATAAATAAAAATTATGGGGTGGTTTGCCATTGCCTTCCCCAGTCATCTACACTTTCCCCCCAAGCAAGCTGGGTACTCATTTTACCGACCTCGGAAGGATGGAAGGCTGAGTCAACCTGGAGCCAGCTACCTGAACCAGCTTCTGCTGGGATCGAACTCAGACTCGTGAGCAGAGAATTCAGACTGCAGTACTACAGCTTTACCACTGTGCCCCATGGGGCTCTCCCCCCCCTTAGTTATCCCCCCCCTTAGTTATTTTTAAAAACAGCAAAATGGACATCTTTAGGATGAGTGTGGCATGTCAGTCAACCTGTTGGCACAATTGGGTGCAGGAGTCGTTTTGTAGAAGAATAGGTGGTGGAGCTCACCCAGAGATTGTTATGCAGCTGCACCAACTATTCAATGGACAAGGTGGGAAGGAGGAGGTGGAACTCTCAGAAAGGTTCAGGAGCTGTGCTCCTGCGAGCTCCCGCTGAATCCAAGGCCTGATCGGGTGCTATCTGTGGCATTTCCCTGTTCCTGACTCAGTTGTCTCTCAACTAATCCATTTGCTTGACCCCTTGAACCAAATAGAAACAGGGCAGAACCCAGCTTGATCCTCTCAATATTATTCAATCCATTCACCTAAATAGCCCTAACCTGGGTTCCTGTTCTTGGTGTGATGCTAGAAGGCATATACATTCACACACACACAAACACACACACATGTCCGAGTTGCAGCCAAGTTGCAGCACAGGAACTGTATCCCGACCCACACTGTTGATTATGCCTGGCCTCTCCGCTCCTTCCTCCTGCCCTGGAAATGGCTGCTTTCTCACCTGGCAGGCATCTCTCCCAGTGGGAAGTCCGAGAGAGCCAATTCTTAAAGCAGTCCTTCAGGGCTTTTTGTGTTAGGCGTGGGCTTTATTTTAGAATATTAAATCATTTTTTAAAAGCTAAGAACCTTCCCGTGGCTTTGGCAGAATGGCAGTCAGTGGAGGCGATCCAATGCAACTCCCTCCTGCAAAGACCCATGGAAACAAACGGGCTCTTTGACAAGTCTCTTTGACTTCAGTGGGGCACGTGGTGGAAATGTTCCCCGGCGCCCAGGGCTGGTGGAACACCATGCGAACGTAACTCACTGGCTGTGCTCTTGTGGCACTTATGGAACATTCCAGGTGTTTGGGTTTTTAAGCTGGGAAGAAGAAGACTGTAGATTTATACCCTGCCCTTCTCTCTGAATCAGAGACTCAGAGCGGCTTACAATCTCCTATATCTTCTCCCCTCACAACAGACACCCTTTGAGGTGGGTGGAGCTGAGAGGGCTCTCACAGCAGCTGCCCTTTCAAGGACAACTCCTGTGATAGCTATGGCTGACCCAAGGCCATTCCAGCAGCTGCAAGTGGAGGAGTGGGGTATCAAACCCGGTTCTCCCAGATAAGAGTATGCACACTTAACCATTACACCAAACTGGCTCTCTCACCTGGCAGGCGTTTCTCCCAGTGGGAAGTGCAAGAGAGGCAGTGCGTGAAACCCATTTAGATGCTCCTTGTGGCATCCAAGTCCAGCAATTCACACAGTTGGGTGCCCCCAGAAGGCCAGCATCCTAGGCAGTCACCTAGTTTGCCTAGTGGCAGGACCAGCCCTGTTCACACATGTTGCACAGGGGTGCTGAATGGTACAGAAAAGTTATGCTGAGTTGGTTTTACAGCTGCAGGGATCACAGTCTGTTTCATGCGCTTATATTGGGGCAGAGTATGAGTCACAGCCGTTTGCTGCCAGACAATGATTTGCCTGAATCTTGGTCCAAAGGACGCACCCCCCACCCCAAAGTAAATTTCATTAGAAAGAAAAAGTCATTTTCAAATGTTTTTAGGCATTGTTCTGATAAATACGCTATTCTGATGTTGGGACACATAGGAAACAAAACTATCAAAAGCTATAATTTAAGATAGTTGAATGGAACCTCCCTATCCAGTGATGGCATGCCTGTAGATACATGATGCTAAGGCAGAACAAGAGAGGGAGGGCAGTTGGTTTTGTTGCCCTACAGGTGGGCTTCTTGAAAGCAGGGCTTTTTTGTAGCAGGAACCCCTTTGCATATTAGGCCACACACCCCTGGTGTATCCAATCCTCCAAGAGCTTACAGGGATCTTAGTACAGGGTCTACTGTAAGCTCCAGGAGGATTGGCTACAACAGGGGGGTGTGGCCTAATATGCAAAGCAGTTCCTGCTAGAAAGAAAGCCCTGTTTGAAAGCATCTGACTGGTCTCTTCTGGAAACAGAATGCAGGTCTGGATGGACCCTAGGATTAACCCAGAGGGATTGGTGTGGTGGTTAAGTGTGCAGACTCTTATTTGGGAGAACCGGGTTTGATTCCCCACTCCTCCACTTACAGCTGCTGGAATGGCCTTGGGTTAGCCATAGCTATCGCAGGAGTTGTCCTTGAAAGGGCAACTGATGTGAGAACCCTCTCAGCCCCACCCACTTCACAGGGTGTTTGTTGTGGGGGAAGAACATTAAGGAGATTGTAAGCTGCTCTGAGTCTCTTTCAGAGAGAAGGGGAGGGTATAAATGCAGTCTCCTCCTCCTCCTCCTCCTTTTCCTCTTAATATTGGGGTGTTCAGAAACGAGGAAAGGAAACATTTCAAAGTGACGTCTAAAAAACTACCCCCAACTTGGCTAAGTAAAGTTGAAGGCAGTAAAACCAGAGGAAGACCCAGCATGAGACAGATTGACTCCGTCAAGAAAGCCACGACCCTCAGTTTGTAAGACTTGAATACAACTGTTGATGAATGAGAGGATATTTTGGAGGTCCTTAATTCATAGGGTAGCTATAAGTCAGAAGTGACTTGATGGCACATAACACACATGCTGTGCTGCACATTTGCACAGATGTTACACTGGTACGGTGTGTGTTGGGAAGTGGGTCATCTTTTATTGTATATTTTCCAACCATAAAAGTTTCCATAATCATTTCATCATGAAAGTAAAATATGAGCTACTTCCAGTCGGTGCTTTTTTTTGTAGAAAAAGCCCAGCAGGAAGTCATTTGCATATTAGGCCACACCCCCTGATGTCGCCAGTGTTCTGCACAGGAATTTTTTTTAGAAAAAGCTCTGCAGGAACTCATTTGCATATTAGAAGAAGAAGAATTGCAGATTTATACCCTGCCCTTCTCTCTGAATCAAAGACTCAGAGTGGCTTACAATCTCCTTTATCTTCTCCCCCCACAACAGACACCCTGTGAGGTGGGTGGGGCTGAGAGGGCTCTCACAGCAGCTGCCCTTTCAAGGACAACCTCTGCAATAGCTATGGCTAACCCAAGGCCATTCCAGCAGCTGCAAGTGGAGGAGTGGGGAATGAAACCGTGCACTTAACCACTACACCAAACTGGCTCTCACCCCCTGATGTCACCAGTGTTCTGCACAGGAATTTTTTGTAGAAAAAGCTCAGCAGGAACTTATTTGCATATTAGGCCACACACCCTGGCACCAAGCCAGCCGGAGCTGCTTTCCTGTGCGTTCCTGATAAAAAAAAAGCCCTGCTTCCAGTACTGTGCCAGCAAACTGCCTGCTCCCCAAAAGCCTTGAGGTGCCGTGTAGATTTATTTGAATTGTGCATTTTCTTCTAAAAGGATTGCGTGTCTCTCTGTACTGACGTGATGAGGTGTCTGAGCAGACATGTGCATGCTAGCATTCCCCTGCCAAAAAAAGAGAGAACTACACCGTGCAATTCTTTTTGGGTGCCAACCATTTATTAGCGCCTTGAGTTTCACTGCCAAGAATTTGCCATAGGTATTAGTCATCTACAGCGTGTGTATGTTGCTGAAAGGATCTGTTACTTTTCTGTGTTATTAATAACAATCCGTTTTTCTCTGCCTTCTGGCGAGCCTGTGAACCTCTCTGCTCGGTCTAAATTGGACGCACCAAGAATGGCGCTCGATGTGGAATGCCCACATGGTACTTCCCACTAATCCACGAGGAGCGACATGTTCTTGTGAAAGTCCTGTGAAGCTGAATAGTGCTTCGGCAGGATAACATCTGTCTGGGTTTTGGCCTGTGGATCAGATCCATTTTGCTCCTACTCTACTGTTGTGCGTGTTAAAGTACTGTTAAATCACTTCTGATTCATGGTGACCAGGGCTTTTTTTGTAGCAGGAACTCCTTTGCCTATTAGGCTACACCCCCCTGAAGTAGCCAATCCTCCAAGAGCATACAGGGCTCTTAGTACAGGACCTACTGTAAGCTCCAGGAGGATTGACTACATCAGGGTGTGTGGCCTAATAGGCAAAGGAGTTCATGCTACAAAAAAAGCCCTGAAGGTGACCCTATGAATTAAAGACCTCTCAAATGTCCCATCGTCAACAGCCTTTCTCAGGTTTTGCAAACTAATGGTTGTGGTTTGGTGTAATGGAGAGCCAGTTTGGTGTAATGGTTAAGTGTGCGGACTCTTATCTGGGAGAACCGGGTTTGATTCCCCACTCCTCCACTTGCACCTGCTAGCATGGCCTTGGGTCCGCCATAGCTCTGGCAGAGGTTGTCCTTGAAAGGGCAGCTGCTGTGAGAGCCCTCTCCAGCCCCACCCACCTCACAGGGTGTCTGTTGTGGGGGAGGAAGGTAAAGGAGATTGTGAGCCGCTCTGAGACTCTTTGGAGTGGAGGGCGGGATATAAATCCAATATCTTCTTCTTCCTTGACTGAGTCCATCCATCTCATGTTGGGTCCTCCTCTTTTCCTAGCACGGTTGCCTTTTCCAGTGACTCTTGTCTTCTCATCATGGGACCAAAGTACGATAGCTTCAGTTTAGTCACGTAATAATACTGCATTTATTTTGCTGTTCTCTAATTTTGGAATCCGGTTTCGTTGCATTGTTTTTGGTGTGCTGCATTTGTAAAGTGCTGTCAAGTTGCAGCTGCCTCATGGCCACGCCCCCGTGTAGGGCACTGGTGGCCATACTGAGGCTCAGGAGCCACGTGCGGCTCTTTCACATGTTGTGTGGCTCTCAAAACTGTCACTGCCCTGTTGGTTGGCTTGGAGAACGCATTTCTCTTTTTAAATCCAAGTCTTCAAGCCAAGCCCAGATGGTGACTTGAAGAATGCATTTAAAGTTGCTTTATTTCCACCTTTTCCCCTCCTCCTTCTATTTTCCTTCCTTCCTTCCTTCTGACCTACCTACCTACCTACTGCTGATGTTCACATCTTGTGGCCTTCAAACATCTGACGTTTATTCTATGTGGCTCTTAGGTTAAGCAAGTATGGCTATTCCTGCCATAGGGTTTTCAAGACAAGAGACAATCAGAGGGTGTTTGCCTTTGCCTGCCTCTGTGTAGCAACCCTGGACTGCTTTGCTGGACTCTCATCCAAGTATTAACCAGGGCCGACCCTGCTTAGCTTCTGGGGTCTTATAAGATCCAACTAGCCTGGGCCATCCAGGCAAAGGTGTATGCTAAATCTCCCCCCCCCCCCTTTTAAATTCTGTAATCTGCCTCAAGACTCAGCAAGGAAAGTGGATGATGTGTGTGTTTGTGTGTTATGTGCTGTCAAGCTGGTTACAGCTTCTGGCAACCCTATGAATTAACTACCTTCAAAACTTCCAACATTAACAGCCTTATTAGGGTTTGTAGAATCTTTCGGGCTCAAGTGCCGTGTTCTACTGGAGAAAGTTTTTCTTCCAGACGTTTCGTTCTCAGCTGCGGAGAACATCCTCAGTGGCGTTGCAGCCGGAGCAGGCGTTCTGACCTTCTTGGCTGCTGTGCATTGAGCAGCAACTCAATGCACAGCAGCCAAGAAGGTCAGAACGCCTGCTCCGGCTGCAACGCCACTGAAAATGTTCTCCGCAGCTGAGAACGAAACGTCTGGAAGAAAAACTTTCTCCAGTAGAACACGGCACTTGAGCCCGAAAGATTCTACAAACCCTAATGATGATGCCAGCCGTGAAAACCTGAAATCTTTGATTAACAGCCTTACTCCGGACTTGCAAATTGAGGGCTGCGGCTTCCTTGACGAAGTCCATCCATCTCATGTTGGGTCTTCCTCTTTTCCTACTGCCTTTCACTTTTCTTAGCATTATTGTCTTTTCCAATGACTCTTGTCTTCTCATAATGCGACCAAAATATGATAGCCTCAGTTCAGTCGCTTTAGCTTCTAGGGAGGCTTGATGGGGTGTGAACTGGCAGAGACTGATCAAGAGAGAGATCTTGGGGTCGTGGTAGATAACTCACTGAAAATGTCAAGATAGTGTGCGTTTGCAATAAAAAAGGTCAGCGCCATGCTGGGAATTATTAGGAAGGGAATTGAAAACAAATCAGCCAGTATCATAATGCCCCTGTATAAATCGATGGTGCGGTCTCATTTGGAGTACTGTGTGCAGTTCTGGTCGCCGCACCTCAAAAAGGATATTATAGCATTGGAGAAAGTCCAGCAAAGGGCAACTAGAATGATAAAAGGGCTGGAACACTTTCCCTATGAAGAAAGGTTGAAACGCTTGGGACTCTTTAGCTTGGAGAAACATCGACTGCGGGGTGACATGATAGAGGTTTACAAGATAATGCATGGGATGGCAAAAGTAGAGAAAGAAGTACTTTTCTCCCTTTCTTACAATACAAGAACTCGTGGGCATTCGATGAAATTGCTGAGCAGACAGGTTAAAACGGATAAAAGGAAGTACTTCTTCACCCAAAGGGTGATTAACATGTGGAATTCACTGCCACAGGAGGTGGCGGCGGCCACAAGCATAGCCACCTTCAAGAGGGGCTTAGATAAAAATATGGAGCAGAGGTCCATCAGTGGCTATTAGCCACAGTGTGTGTGTGTGTATAATTTTTTTTGGCCACTGTGTGACACAGAGTGTTGAACTGGATGGGCCATTGGCCTGATCTAACATGGCTTCTCTTATGTTCTTATGATTTGATCCTAGAATCCACTTATTTGTCTTTTTGGGGATCCATAAAACTCTCCTTCAACACTGTATTTCAAATGAATTGGCTTTCTCCCTGTTTGCTTTCTTTATTGTCCAGCTGTTACACCCAGGGCTTTTTTGTTGTTGCAGGAACTCCTTTGCATATTAGGCCGCACCCTCTGATGTAGCCAATCCTCCTGGAGCTTACAGTAGGCCCTGTACTAAAAACCCTTGTAAGCTCTTGGAAGATTGACTACATCAAGGGGTGTGTGGCCTAATATGCAAAGGAGTTCCTGCTACAACAAAAAAGCCCTGGTTACACTCTAGGTTCATGGTCAGACACATCTGATGCCTTTAGTTAAAGTCAGAATCTGCCATAGCTGCTTCGTAGTAGGACCACCCCTTCTCCTTAGATACATAAATGCAGGGCTTTTTTTGAGCAGTTCCGGCTGGCTTGGCATCAGAGGGTGTGGCCTGAAATGCAAATGAGCTGCTGATGGGCTTTTTCTACAAAATAGCCCTGTGTGAAACAATGCTGATGTCAGGGGTGTGGCCTAATATGCAAATGAGTTCCTGCTGGGCTTTTTCTACCAAAAAACCCAATGCGTAAATGTATGAAACTATCTTATACTGCTGTGCTTTCTGACTGACTTTCCCAGTCCAAATTCTATGATCTTGGGGGGTCCTGGCAGTTGAACCTTATGTGCACGAAACTCTGTTTCTGCTATGATGTTCCTGATCCATGTGAATGATCAGAGGAGTGAATTCTCCTTGGAAGTGCTTAAAGTTAATAAAGAGCATATTATTGCTGGCAAGCATGTTCTTTTCCCCTAGGAGTCAGATCACTTACCTGCCTTCATGGTTGTATAGTTATGCTAAAGTATCTGTCAGTTCATTTTAGGTGCTGGATTCGGTATGCAATATTGATGCATCTGAACAACTGCAGAGGTGTCTGATTTGCACATTTCTCTCACAACTTGACGGCTGGCCTCTCATCCCTTGCTGCTCATCTGTCACCCCCTGATTTTAAAATGACACATTGTTTTCTGTGGTAAAAGTTGTCCTCCACTGCAGAATGCTAGGAGCTTCCATTCATGCAAGACCAGCATCTTTCAATGAATTGAAAAGCTCCTAAAGCCAGGGGAAAGGATCACCTCCATAATAGACAAAAGAAAGGTTTAAGATCCAAGTCCAAATTTGGGATTTTTTTTAGTTGAGACTTGCTATTTGTGTGTCTCTGTGTGACTTTGATGTTTGTCCATAAACTCAGCTAAACTTTTAATTAGTTCTTGCACTCATTTCTTGAGTAGATGTCAGTGACTATTTGGGTGTGAAAAGTAGCCAATGAAGTCTGTCTGATGTCACTTATTTAAAGAATGCACAAAGAGAGGGATGAACTGTGCTTTATAAGTTGGTAAATTCAATAACTTGAACAAGCATGACATCAGGGGTTATTGCTTCTTGCCCAGTAACTTAGATGATTTACAGTGGAAGCCTAACCTGAGTTACACCCTTCTAAGGCCACTGTCTCCAATGCACGTAGAAGGGTGTTGCACTGTTTACGGTCATGCTGCTTGTCTTTGGATTAGATTAAAGTAGAATCAAGCTGCAATGACCAAAAAGCTATTGTGCAGGTGCAAACCAAGGAGACTGAACAGAATAAATTCATGTGCTGATAGTGGAGAGCCACTTTGGTGTAGTGGTTCACTGCACAGACTCTTTATCTGGGAGAACTGGGTTTGATTTCCCCACTCCTCCACTTGCACCTGCTGGAATGGCCTTGGGTCAGTGACAGCTCTCACAGAGTTGTCCTTGAAAGGGCAGCTTCTGTGAGAGCTCTCTCAGCCCCACCTACCTCACAGGGTGTTCGTTGTGGGGGAGGAAGATAAAGGAGATTGTGAGCTGCTCTGAGACTCTGAGATTCAGAGTGAAGGGTAGGATATAAATTCAGTGTTATTGTCGTCTTCTGCTTTTTGTAATCTGCAGTGTCCCTGCTAACATAGGCTTGATTGGTGTCAATCTCGTTGTGTTTCTGTTAATGGCATCAGAACTTCCCTGCTTTACACAGTTAAAGACTAGCTCAGAGAATCAAATGTTATTCTCACCAATGAACCAATAGGCACATATCAAACAAGTCCAAGCCAATACTCCCTCTAAGCTATGGAGTCTTGTGAGCAAAAATTCTACTTTGTGAGCTAATGGCATTAAAATTGTGAGCTACCGCATGAATTAGTTTGCTCTGGGGTCATTTTCCCTGAGCTAAGTTTGAAAAAAGTGTGAGTCAGAGGCTAAAAAACTGTGAGCTAGCTCACACTAATTCAGCTCAGAGGGAACACTGGCTAATACTTAATATGTTTGAAATTAAATGCTGAAATGAAAGTATGTAGCTTAGTTAATCATCCCCTAACTATTCATAAGGAGTTTTGAGAGTCTGATCTCCTTAATTCTTCTGTCAACACAAACCCTTACTCTCTGTTCAGATGTCAGCCTCCAACTTAATTAAAAAAGATAAAAACTCTAATTTCTGCCTCAACATATAAAATCCCTGCATAGGTGTTTGCCTCCTTTTTTCTTGAGAGCTCATGAACTAGAAAGCCTTTGGTGGGATCCTCTAATATGTATTTATGGTGCCTTCAGATTGTTCCAGCATAAACAGGGGACATTTAATTGCTAATTTGCAGAGACATTTTTCCTATGGGTGAAATCAGAAGGTTTGCAGCGAATCATTTTTGGTGCAAGAGAACAGGGCCGGCCTTAGACTGTCTGGCACCCTAGGCAAGGCTAACTTCTGCTGTCCCCCCCCCCACCCCTCCTGCACTGATAACATCACTGAGTCACATGGGGGGCACCCAGTTTGTCACTCCCAGAAGGCTGGCGCCCTAGGCAATTGCCTAGTTTGCCTAGCGGCAGGGCCAGCCCTGCAAGAGGGAAGCTTTAGGTAAGTGTTCCTAGTCCCATTATGCATTCTGCTGGATGCAAGGGACCCATGAGAGAATGCAGGGAAGAGGCAATCCCTTTTGCTTCCACCCTCTCTTCACCACTAATGCGCACAGTGAGGGCGTCCACCAAACCGCATCTGGGACATATCAACGGTGCCTTCCCATCCCTTCCCTGTTGCCTCCCCCCACTCTTTGTCTTCCTGCCCCATGCCTGCTGCCCCATGCTTGCCTGCCTTGCTAACCTCATTAGCATTGCAAAGAGAGGACAGAAGCAGCTGGTGGGAGGAGGAAAGCTGGACTGCACTTTCCCTCCCCACCTGTTCCAGGAGGCCATGGGTGCATTTTTGCATGGCATCTCTGGTTGCTATAGCAACAAAAAAACCCCTTCCTCCACCACAGAGGTCACCTGGAGACCTAGAGCAGGGTAAGAGAGTGCAAGAGACGAAGGAGCCACTGGAAGGAGGGATGGAATTAAAGAGGGCTGTGCAGGGTTCCTCCTTACTTTCATAGCTCTTGCAGGAGCTGTATTTACTAACCTTGGTGTCAAGGCAAAGAGAGGCACATAATGATGCAAAGAGTGGTCAGTGATTTATATGTTACATGTGAGTTTCCCTCTCTCACTGGGGTAAAAAAATAATTCCCCAACCCAGGGCTTTTTTTGAGCAGGAATGCAGCGAAACGCAGCTCGAGCTGGCTTGGTGTCAGGGGGTATGGCTTAATATGCAAATTATTTCCTGCTGGGCCTTTTCTACAAAAAAGTCCCTTGTGAAACAGTGGTGATGTCAGTGGCTGTGGTCTAATATGCAAATGAGTTCCTGCTGGGCTTTTTCTGCAAAAAAACAAAAAAAGCCCTGCCCTAACCTTTCCCAATGCTGATCTTATGGGGAATGTTATTCCCAGCTTTTGTTTTTTTTAAAAAGTTTCCTTCTATCATGGTCATGTCAAGTGCATTCATATGTATTTTATCTTTCTGTGTAAAAGAAGTATTAAGAGTTTTAAGAAAGACATGTGTAATATCTGTCTCACGGCTCTCAAACACCTCATGTTTATTCTGTGTGGCTCTTATGTTAAGCAAGTTTGATCACCCCTGGTGTAGACTAAAAGGGTTCTTTTTAAAAAGATTCTGGTCCAGTTGACCCTGATGTTTGATTCCATTAGATCTTGAAGCTGCGGCCTCACATAGGACGAGACCGCTGCCTCCTGCGTCCATTCAGTTTGAGCTAAAGCAGAAAAGTGGGTTGACTTAGGACAGAGCTAACTTTACTGACGTTCTCCTAATGAGGGGGCACCGTAATTGCCTACTATTATCAGATAATATAGCCATGCCTGCTTATTTTCTCTTTTGTAATTGTACAGTGGGGCAGTCACTTTTAGTGTCTTTTAAACACCTCTCGACAAGTTGTATGCGACTCCTCTCTGCAGTCTTTTGAAGACTGCAAGTCTGAATACTCCTTTCCGCACAATCTTTCAAGCAGTACTTATTTGTACAGGGAGTCCTAGATCTCATTGAGGGAGAGCGTTTGTTGGGAAGGAGGGGCACTGCTTTCATTCATAGATGTGAGGGTTTTTTTCTACTGGGTTCTGAGTTAAGGAATGTACTGTTTCAAGCTATGGCATAGGGCTTATTTTGTAGCAGGAACTCCTTTGCATATTAGACCACACACCCCTGATGTAGCTCCAAGAGCTTACCGGGCTCTTCCTACAGGGTCTACTGTAAGCTCTTGGAGGATTGGCTACATCAGGGGTGTGTGGCCTAATATGCAAATGAGTTCCTGCTACAAAATAAGCCCTGTCTGTGGGTATAGTGGGCTGTACTAGTAAATGCTCACCTTACCTACAAAGAAATACCCTGTCTGTAGAAAGTCAGCATTTTTCAAGGAAAAGGCTAAACTGAACCCTTTTCCTTGCCAGGTTAGCTTTCTAACACAGAGGGGGAGACAACCCTGTCCGGAGAGAAACATTCTTAACCTATCACCCACATCCTGTTGTGAGACTTCCCTGTAGGGATGCCAACCTCCAGGTGGGACCTGGGGATCCCCTGGAATTACGGCTCATCTTCAGACATACAGAGATCAGTTCTCCTGTAGAAAATGGATCCTTTGGAGGGTGGATTCTATGCCATTCTACCCTACTGAGGTCCCTGTCCTCCCCAGACTCCACTTCCAAATCTCCAGGAGTTTCACTTCAAGATCTCCAGGCTGGAGATGGCAAACCTATACCTCCCCACCAATGCTCCCAATAAGCTGTGGAGTCTGGTGAGCAAAAATTCTACTTCATGAGCTCCTGGCACTGAAGTTGTAAACGAGCGATTTGGCTACTGTATAAATTAGTTTGCTCTGGGGCCATCCTTCCTGAGCGAAGACAAAAACGTATGAGCCGGAGGCTAAAAAACTGTGAGCTGGGTCACACTAACTCAGCTTCGAGGGAACCCTGCTCCCCACCCATGGCTGGTGGCCGGGGAGGTCTTGGCAAGTCTACTCTCCAAATACTTCTGTACTTTTCTGCTGTTGATAGGAACTATCCTTGATGCCGACTGGCATCGGGAAGAATAAGAATCAACTGGGGATCGTGATGGTGGCGGATTCAGTACTGGGTTGGCTTCATCCCAATCCAGTTGACTAGGTAATAGGGACAAAAATAACCGGGAAGTGATGATTCAGATCTGTATATCTGCTAGTTAAATCTGTAATTATACCAGCAGGGCCTGTGCAGTTCTGCTTTCCAATGTAAATAGAGGGTGATACATAGGTTGAAAATATGAGACAATAGACCTTCCCCCCCCCCCCCCAGGGGAGCAAGCGGATCTCTGGGCATTTCAAGCCTGGAAGCTGAATTTAGTGGCATCCGCTGTTTTTCGCTGCCAGTGTGTGGTAGAAGAACAGGCCATTTTTATTCCTGCAGTATCTATGAATAGGGTTGCCAGCTCTGAGCTGGGAAATACCTGGAGATTTGGGGGGGGGGGGGGAGGTAGAACCTGAAGAAGGTGGGGTTTGGGGAGGTGAGGGACTTCAGCAAGGTACAATTATGATTACCAGGTGTGGGGTGGAAGGGAGCTTTCCAGGAGTGGGGGCGGAGCGACGCTGCATGGCGACACTCTGGTTTTTGGGGAAACTCTATTTTAAAATTAGGCTCAAACCATAGAGTTTTGCCCCAAACCAGAGCATCGTCATGCAATGCCCCCAGCAGGATGACATCACTATAGCGTGATGTCATCACACCGGGGACATTGTTCAAGGTCCTAGCTGTTGGGGATGGGGCAGGAGCCTGCAAAATCAGGGGATCGCCTGCTCCCACCTGGGGACTGGCAACCGTAGGTCCAATGTAATGGAGTCCATCCTCCGAAGCAGCCATTTTCTGCAGGGGAACTGATCTCTGTAGTCTGGAGATCAATTGTAAAAGTGGAAGATCTCCAGGCCCCTCCCTAGGCTTCCCAACCCCCCCCCTCCGCCCTGGCGGGGGACCCCAGGATTTGCAGCCTCCTCCCCCACTCTCCAAAAATCTGGAAGCGGGGGGTGGGGGACGGGAACGGTGCCAGTCTCCCCCATTGTCTCCTCCGCTGTCACCCGCCAGCCCTTGCCTCGATCAGGGCATGACTAACGCTCACTTGCCTACTCACGTCCCTTCCAACCTTCAGTTGCTCGGCCAGTGCAACAAGACGTGTCCAGACAAAGGAGCAGTGTGCCTGGAGCCACTGCGTGCCCTACTATATCCCCGCGTGCCGGGTCCTAGTGCCTGCCGTTTTCTCAGACTCTTCCTCGGTCCCAGTGCTCACAGGCTCGGCCTTAATTATTCCAACTCTGCCCACAACCCAGCCTACAAGTTGCTGAGGCCTGACCCCCGCCCTTCTGCTATTCATTAACAAGTTGGCGTTGGGAGTTAGCAGTAGGGTTGCCAATCCCTAGGTGGGGGCAGGGGATACCCCGGTTTGGAGGCCCTCCCTCCCCCACTTCAGGGTCATCAGAAAGAGAGGGGAGGGAAGGGAAATGTCTGCTGGGAACTCTGTTATTCCCTATGAAGATTTATTCCCATAGAAAATCATGGAGAATTGATCCGTGGGTATCTAGGGCTCTGGAGGGGGGCTGTTTTTTGGGGTAAATGCACCAAATTTTCCATATAGCATCAAGTGCCTCTCCCCAAAATACCTCCCAAGTTTCAAAAAGATTGGACCAGGGGGGGCCAATTCTATGAGCCCCAAAAGATGGTGCCCCTATCCTTCATTATTTCCTATGGAAGGAAGGAATTGAAAAGGTCTGCCGTCCCTTTAAATGTGATGGCCAGAATTCCCTTTGGGGTTCAATTATGCTTGTCACAGCCTTGATCTTGGCTCCACCCCTAATGTCTCCTGGCTCCACCCCCAAAGTCTCCTGGCTCCACCCCCAAAGTCCCCAGATATTTCTTGAATTGGACTTGGCAACCCTACCCCTCCCAGAGGTTATAGAAAAAAAGGAGGCCCCCTGAGTTTGAGCAAAACTATAATAGAAGAAACGTAAGGGTGAAACTATACTATCAAAACATATATATGTAATAGGAGAAACCTTTTGGCCTCTACTTCTGAGTAGACTCTACTTCTGAATAATCTAAGATGAACAATATAAATGTGCACACAGGCACTTTAATATTCCAAAGCTTCCACCTTTAAACAGACTGCAATATGAAACACCAGAGTGCACGCAGGCACTTAGACATAACCACTTTTCCCAAACAGTCTGCACTAAAATGAATTCAAACAGTCTGCAGAAAACTAAATCAAAGTGCACACAGGCACTTTTTGAAGGTTAAGTGTCTGCTATTGACTCATAAATCAAAATGAGAAAACAGTCTGTAATGAATTCTTTCATCCAGATTGCACACTTTAGGTACTTTAAGAAACAAATTATCCCACTTCAACAGTCTTGCATGTTCAGTCCACTATTGTTTCAGTGAGGTGTAGGATAAAGAATAAGTTCATCCACATAAGGCCAGTCCACGTTACCTCGTGTCAAACGTTTCGTTGCCTTTTTAAAGACTGATGGCTTTTAAGTGGAACCCCAAAATCCTGTCTCTTCCTCACAAGGCTCTAGCTCAGGGGTGGCCAATGGTAGCTCTCCAGATGTTTTTTTGCCTACAACGCCCATCAGCCCCAGCCAGCATGGCCAATGGCTGGGGCTGATGGGAGTTGTAGGCAAAAAACATCTGGAGAGCTACCGTTGGCCACCCATGCTCTAACTCATTCTTTGTAAGGATGGAGTGGGTTCTCCTGGCTATGAAGGATATTGGATGTTTTTTGAAAAATCCTTTGAAACCTGAATGCAAAAAGCTCTGATGCAAACTCAGGAGCCCTTTCCACCTCTTTTCTTCTGGGCTGTTTTTGTTTTTCTGTCAGCCGAGAAGTAGTTGGTGACCAGACCTCACGTCCTGATTTCATTTTCATGGCTGCTTGGAAAGTTACAATTTGGTTAGGCTCAAAGCTGGGAAGCGCGACCCATCCGTTATCTGCTCAATTCATCTTCTATTAATCATATTTGACCGCACTGAGAGGCCCAAAACAAATGTTCTGGTTTTATAAAGGGTAAGCAGAGAGCGATGGATACTTCAGTGAATTATGCCTTGGCAGTACAGGGCTTTTACCAGGGTTGTGTGGTGTAGATGGATGGGCCAAATCCTTCATTGCACAAGGGAAATGCACGGACTTCGTCTAGAGAAATATTTCAAGTTAATTTCACAGAGCAGACTGCTACTGGCAAGGGGGGCGGGGTTTATCAGTAGGGTCGTGTGTGTGGTTCACAGTTTCATGCAAGGAACACAAGGAGAAGAAAGTATCAGAATACAAATCTTTATACTTTTGACTTCCATTGTGGTAAAGTGGTCAGAGGCCCAGATTAGAATCTGCACTCTGCAACGTTTGACTTCCAGTGTGGCAGTGTGGTCGGAGGCCCAGATTAGAATCTGCACTCTGCAACGTTTGACTTCCAGTGTGGTAGAGTGGTCGGAGGCCCAGATTAGAATCTGCACTCTGCAACGTTTGACTTCCAGTGTGGCAGAGTGGTCGGAGGCCCAGATTAGAATCTGCACTCTGCAACGTTTGACTTCCAGTGTGGTAGAGTGGTCGGAGGCCCAGATTAAAACCTGCACTCTGCAGCGTTTGACTTCCAGTGTGGTAGAGTGGTCGGAGGCCCAGATTAGAATCTGTACTCTGCAACGTTTGACTTCCAGTATGGTAGAGTGGTTGGAGGCACAGATTAGAATCTGCACTCTGCAACGTTTGATTTCCAGTGTGGCAGAGTGGTCGGAGGCCCAGATTAAAATCTGCACTCTGCAACGTTGGACTTCCAGTGTGGTAGAGTGGTCGGAGGCCCAGATTAGAATCTGCACTCTGCAACGTTTGACTTCCAGTGTGGTAGAGTGGTCGGAGGCCCAGATTAAAATCTGCACTCTGCAACGTTTGACTTCCAGTGTGGTAGAGTGGTCAGAGGCCCAGATTAAAATCTGCACTCTGCAACGTTTGACTTCCAGTGTGGTAGAGTGGTCGGAGGCCCAGATTAGAATCTGCACTCTGCAACGTTTGACTTCCAGTGTGGTAGAGTGGTCGGAGGCCCGGATTAGAATCTGCACTCTGCAGTTTTTGACATCCAGTGTGGCAGAGTGGTCAGAGGCCCAGATCAGAATCTGCACTCTGCAACGTTTGACTTCCAGTGTGGTAGAGTGGTTGGAGACCCAGATTAGAATCTGCACTCCGCAACGTTTGACTTCCAGTGTGGTAGAGTGGTCGGAGGCCCAGATTAGTATCTGCACTCTGCAGTACAAATTTTCCGGGTGACCTTGGGCCAGACACAAACACTCAATTTACAGAGAGTTTACAGCGTACGGAGAGCCAGTCTGGTGTAGTGGTTAAGAACAGTGGACTCTACTCTGGAGAACTGGGTTTGACTCCCCACTCCTGCACATGCAGCTAGCTAGGTGACCTTGGGTCAGTCACAGTTCTCTCAGAGTTGTTCTCTCAAGAACAGAACCTTCTCAGCCCCACCTACCTCACAGGGTGTCTGTAGTGGGGAGAGGAAGGGAAGCAGATTGTAAACCACTCTGAATGAAAGGTGGGGTATAAACCCAATATTCTCCTCCTCCTCTATGCTGGGTTGTTATGATAAAATAGAGGTGAGAAGAATGTTATTCCCAGAAATTATGTACACAGGAAGGGAGTCCTGTAGCTCATTCTGGACTCTAATCTAGAGAACCGGATTTGATTCCCCACTCCTCCTCATGCAGCTACCGGTGTCACCTTGAGTCAGACACAGCTCTCTCAGAGCTGTTCTCTCAGGAGTAGTTCTCTCAGAGCTCTCTCAGCCCCACCTACCTCCCAGGGTATCTGTTGTGGGGAGGGGAAGGGAAAAGAGGTTGTAAACTGGTCTGAGACTCCAAGTGAAGGGCGGGGTATAAATCTAATCTCTTCTTTCTTCCTGTCCCTTCCTTCATCAGCCCTCAGCCGCACTCAGGTCATTCTGGAACTATCGCAGTCAAAGCAGGCCTGACTGTGGCTTCGCTGGTGGGAACCTATCAGTGCCCAGGCTGCAGTTACTAGCTGGGGCCCAGGGGTCATGGAAAAGACCTGACCAGCATTTCCTCCTGGGGGAAACAGCAACTCTGAAGGCAATGGCCAGGTGTGTCATTTGCAAACTGCACAGTATGGTGCGTGCAGGCTATTAATTAATTAATTCTCTCCCCCCACCTCCGCTCCACTCCACTCTCTCTCTGCCTAACCTACCCCACAGAAAGGTATTTGTAAGAATAAGATGAAAAGAGGGGAGAGTGATTCTGTAAGTTTCTTTGGGTCCCCATGGAGGAGGAAAGCAGGGCATAAATAAATAGGAAAGAATGTGTTGGAGTCATTTGGATGGCTGAGTTAGATGCATAACCTGTGTGACTTAGGCAGGGCTTTTTTTTTGGAGCAGGAACGCAGTTCCAGCTGGCTCAGGGGGTGTGGCCTCATATGCAAATGAGTTCCTGCTGGGCTTTTCCTACCAAAAAAGCCCTGTGCCAAACAATGGTGATGTCAGGGGGTGTGACCTATAGGGTTGCCAAGTCCAATTCAAGAAATATCTGGGGACTTTGGGGGTGGAGTCAGGAGACTTTGGGGGCAGAGCCAGGAGACATTGGGGGTGGAGCCAAGATCAAGGCTGTGACAAGCATAATTGAACTCTAAAGGGAATTCTGGCCCTCACATTGAGAGGGACGGCACACCTTTTCAATGCCTTCCTTCCATAGAAAATAATGAAGGGTAGGGGCACCTCCTTTTGGGGCTCATAGATTTGGACCCCCTGGTCCAATCTTTTTGAAACTTGGGAGGTATTTTGGGGAGAGGCACTAGATGCTATACTGAAAATTTGGTTCTTCTACCCCAAAAAACAGCCCCCCCAGAGCCCCAGATACCCGCGGATCAATTCTCCATGATTTTCTATGGGAATAAATCTCCATAGGGAATAACAGAGTTCCCAGCAGACATTTCCCTCCCCTCCCCCCGCTTTCTGACGACCCTGAAGCGGGGGGAGGGCCTCCATACCAGGAGATCCCCTGCCCCCACCTGGGGATTGGCAACCCTAGTGACCTAATATGCAGATGAGTTCCTGCTGGGCTTTTTCTACCAAAAAATCCCTGTACTTAGCAAATAGTCAGGTGATCAAGTCAGCTGGCTGGTTACTAAGTAAACAGGTGGCAATCCTAGATGGAAGCCTTTTTGCTCCAGGGAAGGGTTGCAGTTCTGCTTCTGGGTCTAAGCTCTGGGCCTCAGACCACTCTAAGCTCCCAGACTGCAACTGGGCCTTTACACCTAGGAAGGAATGAGGCCGGGGCGGGTGGGGGTGGGTGGGGGGGCAGCTTCTGAGGTGCTACTGGACTCATCTCTAACTGTTCTACTGCAGTCCAGCTTGGCTACCTTCTTGAAAGCCAGTTTGGTGTAGTGGTTAAGGACTCTTATCTGGGAGAACCGCATTTGATTCCCCACTGCTCCACATGCGCCTGCTGACGTGACCTTGAGTCATCCACAAGTTCTCGCAGAGCTGTTCCTCTCAAGAGCAGTTTCTGTCAGAGCTCCCTCAGCTCCACCTACCTCACAGGGTGTCCGTTGTGAGGAGTGGAAGGGAAAGGAGATTGCCGACCACTCTGAGACAGGTGGGGTATAAATCCAGTCAACTCCTCCCCCTCCTTTTCCCCCTTGCGCAGAACTGTTTCTGTGTGGCTTGAAGGTGTTTCTCGGATAGGCAGTTTGCAGGGTCAACTCTTGCAGGAGCACCAAGTCATGTGCATGCAGACTACATTTGTTCTTCTCTCCCTCAACAATGTCCCTTTACAGCTGTTCTAGTAATCTGGATGTGCAACCAAATGTTTCTTTCCAACTAGCGTGGGGATAACATAAGCTTTCCAGGTACACTTGAAGCTCCCTGTTTCAAGGGAGAGACAAGAAACATGTTCTGATTTTTCTTCCTCTAATCAGTAGTGGGAACTAAGCTAGCCTGATACTGGAAGCTAAGCAGGGTCAGCCCTGGCTAGCATTTGGATGGACGACCTCCAAGGAATTCCAGGGGCATGACGCAGAGTCAGGCAATGGCAAAGCACCTCTGAAGCTCTCTTGCCTTGAAAACCCCACGGGGTCGCCATGCATCCGCTATGACTCACTGGCACTTTCCACCACCTATCAGCAGGAGGGGAGGGAGCATGTTATAGCCTGATCTCATGAGATCTTGAAAGCTGGAAGCTAAGCAGGCTCAGTAGTTGGAAGGGAGACCACAGCAGACGAAGGCAAGGGCAAACCACCTCTGCTTCTCACTTGCCTTGACATCCCTTTACTGTGGTCACCATAAATCAGCTGTAGCTTGACAACACTTTGCACACGCAGTTAGTACAGGGCCCTGATCTGGTTGGACCAGGCTGGCCTGCTCTCATCCAATCTCATATGCTAAACACAATTGGCCCTTGTTAGTACTTGGATGGGAGACCATTGAGGAAAGCAAAGCTTTTTTGGAGCAGGAATGCCGTTCCAGCTGGCTTGGTATCAGGGGGTGTGGCCCAATATGCAAAAGGCTCTGGAGGAAAGTGGGAGTTGCTATGCAGAGGCAGGCAATGGCAAACCACCTGTGCTCATCTCTTGCATGGGGGGGGGGAGCGGTTTGCCCTAAGTTGGTTGCAACTTGACGGCACTTAATTCTTGTTGTTATACTTCAGTACCTTAAAGGAACCCCACCCATATTGAGGTGCAATGCAATACAGGTGTGTACTGAAATGCCTATTAATAATGTCATTGGTGCATTAAAAGTCAGATGAGTCATCAAGCTAGGAAACATTTCATAGCTGGATAGTCTAAGAGGAAAACCCGATGGGGTTACCATCAGTCAGCTGCGACTCGATGGCACTTTCCGCAACCAGTCAGCAAGGGATCTTGACAATATGTGGACCAACCACCAGGGGCTTGTTTTTGAGGGAGGACCTGAAAATATGGATATCCAGGGCTTTTTTTGTAGCAGGAACGCCTTGCATATGTGACCACACCCCTCAGTTGTAGCCAATCATCCTGGAGCTTACGGTAGGCCCTGTATTCAAAGCCCTGTAGCTCTTGGAAGATCGGCTACATCAGGGGGGGAGTGGCCTAATGTGCAAAGAAGTTCCTGCTACCAAAAAAAAAAAAAGCCCTGTGGATACCTCTGCAAATCATTGAATTGATGCTTCCCTGGGATTTGAGCAGACTACAGGAGGATTCTGAGTAGGCCAGTTTAGGATTGCACAGCTCGAGAGTCATCCTAACCAGGTCTACTCTGAAATAAGTCCCATTTTATTCAGCAGAGGTTACTCCTAGGGAAGCGTTCTCACGGTTACAGCTCAAAGTATATCAACCAGCCGTGCTGTTGTTTGTAGCTCAAGAATATCTTGTAGGCTAATTTTGTAGCAGCACCAAATCCCACCCCACCCCCTGCCAAAAGTCCCAGTTATATATTCCACAGGGACACAGATTCGTTATTAATAGTTGTCAAACTTCTCTCTTCCATCATCCCTTGCTGAGATCTATTTATTTCTCCCATTTATGGCCAATATTATTCTTGCTGCAGTTAAACGAACTGTCCACCATGTTTTCCCTTCACTCAGTCTTTTACTAGTCAAATCACTTGGTGGGCTAGCATTACCGCTGAAATAAAATATTTGTGAAGAGCTAAAATGTTACTTGCCACACTTTGAATATGACATTCCCCCCCCCCTTGAAATTTGCCTTTTGAGCAGGGCTTTTTTTAACAGAAAAAGCCCAGCAGGAACTTATTTGCATATTAGGCCATACCCTGTGGCACCACCATTGTTTCACATGGGACTTTTAAAAAGAGAAAGCCCAACAGGAACTCATTTGCATATTAGGCCACACCCCTGACATCACCAGGGTTTCACCAAGAAAGCCCAGCAGGAACTCATTTGCATATCAGGTCACACCCTCTGATGTCATCATTGTAGAAGACGCCCAGCAGGAACTCATTTGCACATTCGGCCATACCCCCTAATGCCAAGTCAGCTGGAACTGCGTTCCTGTGCATTCCTGCTCAAAAAAAGCCCTGCTTTTGACTTGCAATAGCTGGCCAGGGCCAACTTTGAGGAGAATTTGGGTGGTCAATTTTGTGGGGGAGGGTGTTGTTTACTTTGTTAATATCCCATTGTTCTTCTCACTGGGGGCCCAAAGTGGCCGACATCATTCTCCTCTCCTCCATTTTATCCTCGCAACGATCCTGCAGGGTAGGTTCGGTTGGCCCAAGCTAACTCAGTGGGAGTATGTAACTGGCTCAAGGTCATCCAGCAAGCTTCCAGGGCAGAGCTGGGATTCAAATCTGGGCCTCCCTAATCTGATGCTCTAACTACTGTGCCACACTGGCTTTCTGTGTGTTTCAGCTCCAGTTCACCCTGTTGTTTCCCTATTGCAAAAAGTGCTTAGATTGGTAAAGGAGACCTCCACAGCCCGTGGATGAGGAGATAGTGGAACTTTTTAGGTTTTCTTAGCTCTCCACTCATGCTTTTAACATTTGCTGTGCAACGTTAGGCTTCTAGAGCTGGATTAGGAAGTTCAGTTCGCCAAGGAGCCAAGCCAGGAAGAGCGGTTCCTGCAGCGCTACAAGCAGGCGCTGTCGAGACTACTGAGCTCAGAGGTGGCCAACGGCATCCAGAACACGCCTCATTTTGGGCAGGAGCACCAGGAGCAGAGCTCCGGAACCTCTAAATTTTATTGTGCTCTTTTTTTCTTATCCCCCCCCCACCAAATAATTTATTCTGGGCTCCATTGTTCAAACCCCCTGTGAGAGTTTTGCTGAACTTGAAGATCCGACAAACTTTCTAATATTTCCCCCCACAAAAAATGGGGAAAGAACCAAAACATATAAGGCAAACAGATGGAAATCTTCATCATGCCACTGTGGCCACATAGGAGAAACTAATTTTAAAAGATGAAGACTGCAGATTTATACCCCACCCTTCTCTCTGAGTGGCTTACAATCTCCTATATCTTCTCCCCCCAAAACAGACACCTTGTGAGGTGGGTGGGGCTGAGAAAGCTCTCCCAGAAGCTGCCCTTTAAAGGACAACTCCTACGAAAGCTATGGCTGACCCAAGGCCATTCCAGCAGCTGCAAGTGGAGGAGTGGGGAATCAAACCTGGTTCTCCCAGATAAGAGTCAGCACACTTAACCACTAAACTAAACTGGGAGTATGATGGGAGTAAGGTTTTTCTTATGACAATTATAATTCAAGAAGCATTTTAAGGTAGATGCTGAGTGGATATAATTTAGGACACCTTCCCGTGATGCCAGGGGAACTATGCAAATGAGTTGCGCTAATGAGCTCTGGCACCTCTTTTTCTATTAAATGACCCCTGATCCTGGATGAGGGTTGGCTCAGCTGTTTTCTCCTCCTGGGAGGCTACTCATTGGCAGAGGTGAGGAGGAGACCATGGGGGACCCGTTAGCCAAAGCTGGTGCTGCTAGCACAGCCATAGAGACTTGGCTCTGAGCTGCTTGAGTGGCACTGTGCCAGTTTGGAGGGGCACAGCACTTGTTTTCTACAGAGACTGTATATCCTGACTTTCCATTCAGATGCCCAAGGTGATGTGCCGAAACAGGAAATTCATCCAGTAGAAACATGAAACCAGGGCTTTTTTTGTAAGAGGAACTCTGATGTAGGCAATCCTCCAAGAGCTTACAGTAGGCCCTGTAAGCTCTTGGAGGATTGGCTACATTGGGGTGTGTGGCTGTTATGTATGTAGAATTATGTCAAGTATCTGGGTATTCCTATTTAGCTCATTGAAGCCAAAAGAATGGAGCTTGGGGAACTAGGGACAATGGGCAGCAGGATCCTGATACCTGCTGCCCCGCACCAATCATAGGGCCCCGGCCAGTTTGAATGGACCAATAACTTGCTAGCATGGGAACCCAGAGTTGTATATTGTTAGGGCCGCATTGCCCAGTTGTCCAGTCTTGTTAGTGCAGCCATCTACCATGCTGCCCCTAATAAAGAGCTGTTATCACTGTTATCTCGTCTCCTTGATGCTTTGAACCCACTATATCAGGGGTGGCCAACGGTAGCTCTCAAGATGTTTTTTTGCCTACAACTCCCATCAACCCCAGCCAGCTTGGCTGATGGCTGTGGCTGATGGGAGTTTTAGGCAAAAAGCATCTGGAGAGCTACCGTTGGCCACCCCTGCACTATATTATAGTGGCCTAATCTGCAAAGGAGTCCCTGCTACAAAAAAAGCCTTGCATGAAACCATTGCGACCAAAAGGTTCCCTTCCCCTTTTCTTGGAGCTGCCTGTAGATAGTGGGACCATCCCTTCTGAGACCCACCGGTGGTCACCAAGAATTCCTCCCATGCAGGTCTCCTTTTGCAATGAACAGAAGCTGCATAGGGAAAGCCTTCAAGATAGCTGAGAACTCCAGGACCGAAAGTCTCCCAAAACGAAGCATGGCAAGGGCCGATCAACACAACCAGTGAAACCCGTTTTAGCCAGCTTGCAACGGAGCTTGCAAGAAATCACTCATTTGGAATGAGAATTGCTAGCCAGGGAGCAGGTGCGGGAAGCTGGTACTTGCGGGACTGGGTGCATTGAGGCTAAAAGCACCATCCTGAACAGAGCTTCACCTTTCCACATCCATTGACTTCAGTGGACTCGGAAGGGTATAGAATTGCACGGTTAAGTTGTGAGTGCAGTGCGAAAGAGAGCACATCTACTCCTTTACATGAAACAAAGAACATTTTTGCCTGCTGTTCAGAGGCATTTCTTTTGGTGCATTGGTGGTGGATTTTAATCTGGAGAACCGGGTTTGATTCCCCACTCCTCCACATGCAGCCAGATGGATGACCTTGGGCCAGTCACTGAGAGACAGTTTGGTGTAGTGGTTCAGGGCACTGATTCTTATCTGGGAGAGCCGGGTTTGATTCCCCACTCCTCCACTGGCAGCTGCTGGAATGGCCCTGGGTCAGCCATAGCTCTCGCAGAGCTGTCCTTGAAAGGGTAACTTCTGGGAGAGCTCTCTCAGTCCCACCTACCCCACAGGGTGTCTGTTGTGGGGGAGGAAGGTAAAGGAGATTGTGAGCCACTCTGAGACTCAGAGTGTAGGGAGGGCTATAAACTCAACATCATCTTCTTCTCTCAGATCTCTCTCAGCCCCACCTACCACGCAAGGTGTCTTCTTTGGGGGGGGGGGGAGGGAAAGGAAAGTGTAAAGTGCTCTGAGACTCCAAGTGAAGGGTGGGGTATAAATCCAGTCTTCTCCTCCTTCAGTTCAGTAGAGAAGTCTCAGTGGTGAAATGGATATGTGTGTAATACTCATCCTTAACGGATGTGGGCACACATCTTGTGGCATGATCCTGAGAAATAATGCTGGTGAAACAAAATTACAAGAAGCGGTCCCCAGGTTGTTCATCATCTCTGGCCCTTATTGAATTGTTTTCATTCAGTCAAAGCTCTGTTTTCTTTTACCTTTTATTCATTAGACTTCTTTGGGAGTAGAGATGGTGGCAAGTCCATCTTTTTGACAGCTGAAGAGAAAGGGGTGGGGGGAGAGGCGCCCTGTCAGATGGTGAATTGAAACAGAGGCAGTGGTTGTCATGGTAATATGAAGTTGCATCCAATTGCTATGGTAACCAAAGTTTTTTTAAAAAAACACCCTGATAAGCGAGGGGGGGAATCACATGATGTGAGTTTGTTTTACCGTTGAGAATTAAAAATCAGAACACCTTTAAAAGAGGAATGGCCCTCCTAAAGGCAGCTGTTTGGCCTTTTCTGGTTAATTAAAAAAAAAAAAGACACCTGCCTACTTACATGAATATGTAAAAGAATCTGGCCAGGTTGTTTATGGGAATGCAACGAAGCTGACGTTTGTTTTGTTTCGGTTTGTTGTCTGCCATTGAAGGTTCAAGGAAATTTGCAGCAATTTACGAGGAGCCGTATGTGAATTAGTTGTGGCAAGGGTAATGAAAGGGTCAAATCAAAACAAAAAGACCCCAGAACCAAAACTCCAGATGATAGCCCCAAAAAAACCTTAAACAGGCTGCCTTTGCAGCCTCCACCCCAGTCAAAATACTCTACCAAGCATATCTGGGAGTGTGTGTGTGTGTTGGGTTGTGGCAGTAAAAACCTTGGTATTTACTGGTGCTGAACTTGCCAGTTTTATTCAGAGGACTTTACTTTCTCACCAGTCCCTCAAATGTTTTGTCTCTGGGGGCACTTCCAGTTTCTTGCCATTCCAGAATAGCTGAAGGTCTGTGGGTAACTTCAGGCTAGGAAAACATGGGAAGCTCTAGGAGACCTGTCTGCATTTCATACTTCCCCTGACGTTTTTTGAACAAGAATGTTTGTTCAACAATCTGAACAAGATTTTTTGCAACTTCCCTGGCAGAGGAGTGTAGTGACAACTCCTTCCCATCCATCCATCCATCCATCCATCCATCCATCCATCCATCCATCCATCCATCCACCCATCCACCCATCCACCCATCCATCCATCCACCCACCCACCCACCCACCCATCCATCCATCCATCCATCCATCCATCCATCCATCCATCCATCCATCCATCCATCCATCCATCCATCCATCCAATGTGGCATAATGATCAGAGTGTTAGAGTAAGATGTGGGACACCCCACTCTACCATGGAAACTTGCTGGATGATCTTGGGCCAGTCATACCCTTTCAACTTAACCTACCTCACAGAGTTGTTGTCAGGACATTTTTGTAGCAGAAACTGCTTTGCATATTAGGCCACACCCCCTGATGTAGCCAATCCTCCTGGAGCTTACAGTAGGTCCTGCACTAAGAGCCCTTTAAACTCTTGGAGGATTGGCTACATTGGGAGGTGTGGCCTAATATGCAAAGCAGTTCCTACTACAAAAAAAGCCCTGTTTGTTGTGAATATAAAATAGCAGATTGGAGGGCAATGTGGTAAGCCACTTTGAGTCCAGAGGAATGTGGGGCATATAGAAGAAGAAGATATTGGATTTATATCCTGCCCTATACTCTGAATCTCAGAGTGGTCACAATCTCCTTTACCTCCCCCCTCCCCCCACAACAGACACCCTGTGAGGTAGGTGGGGCTGAGAGAGCTCTCCCAGAAGCTACCCTTTCAAGGACAATTCCTATGAGAGCTATGGCTGACCCAAGGTCATTCCAGCGGCTGCAAGTGGAGGAGTGGGGAATCAAGCCCGGTTCTCCCAGATAAGAGTCCGCACACTTAACCACTACACCAAACTGGCTCTCTATATAAAATGTCTAACATAAATATTGTGCTTTTCATCCAAGGAAGTATCCATAGTTCTCTCTCCTCCATTTTATCCTCCAACAACTCAGAGAGGTAGGTTAGGCTGAGAGACTGGCCAAGACCATCCAGCAAATTTCACAGTAGGAAGGGGATGTAAACTTGGGACTCCCTTAGTTTGGTGTGACACTGTAACCACTGCACTACAGTACTGTTCTGCAGTTGGACAACAGTTGTTGATGGCAACTCGAGGCTTTGTGCGTGTTGGACTTGGGTATTCTCAGACAGAAATTGTGGGCTTACGTTTGGCTTGGTGGATCACAAGTTGCGCAGGCCTCCTTGGAGCCCGCAACAGCACTGTTGTCTTTTGCTTTGCTATAGTTTTGTCTTGCTGGGTCCACTGGTGGTGTTCCTTAGCGGCCTGAACGCAGAGCTCTTGTTACAAACTGTGAACGCCACGGCTGAGGCACTGCTTGGATTTTGGCTCGTGGATAATCTCTTCACACCTCTCCATCCGATACATATGTATATGCGTTCCATCAAAGGCTAAATAATATATGCACGTAGGGGGGAGGCTTTGATGATACAGCATTTGCAAGTTGTGTTTCTTATTTGAAAATCTGAGTGTGTGGGACGTTATTCTCTTTTTTTGTGGGGGGGGGGGTTAGGAGCAAATTCCGGAAGGAGCTAAATTTTTCAAGCGAGAAGGCAGTTTGCAGAGATACGTACAGGACTGTCAAAACCCGAAGAGTGTTTAGATCATTATTTAATGCCTTGTTCTGAGAGAGAATAATATAAGTACAATGCATCCCCTGTCAGCTGGAGAAAGAGTGCCCTTTCTTCTTTGCAGGAGGAGAATTACTGGGGAGTTGGAGACTCCTGCATTTTTCATCTTCTTTATTAATCCCCGAGTTCAGTCGAGAGGCTTCGTCACCCGCTGGCTCGGCACTTGGTCTGTTCAGAAGTCAAAATCGTCACAGCTGAACAGTCGACTGACTATTCGTCTGTGTCTGGAAAAGTTTGAACAACCTTCGTTTGCTCGGGCAGGGGGGTTGGGGAACCCTTCGGACATACATAACCTAGGATTGTCAGCTCTGGGTTATAGGATTCCTGGAGATATTTTTTTTTGGGGGGGGGGGGCCTGGAGCATTGGGAGGGCAGTGCTGGGGGAGGGGAGGGACTTCCATAGGGCATAATGCCTGAGAGTCCACCCTCCAAAGCAGGGCTTTCTTTGTAGCAGGAACTCCTTTGCATATTAGGCCACACACCCCAGATGTAGCCAATCCTCCTGGAGCTTACAGTAGGCCTTAGTATAAAGAGCCCTGTAAGATCTTGGAGGATTGGCTACATCTGGGAGTGAACATAAGAACATAACATAAGAGAAGTCATGTTGAATCAGGCCAATGGCCCATCCAGACCATCACTATGTGTCACACAGTGGCCAAAAAACCCAGGTACCATCAGGAGGTCCACCATTGGGGCCAGGATACTAGAAGCCCTCTCACTGTTGCCCCTTCCAAGCACCAAGAATACAGAGCATCACTTGCCCCAGGCAGAGAGTTCCAACAATACGCTGTGGCTAATAGCCACTGATGGACCTCTGCTCCATCTGTTTATCCAATCCCCTCTTGAAGCTGGCTATGCTTGTAGCCACCACCACCTCCTGTGGCAGTGTGGCCTAACATGCAAAGGAGTTCCAGCTACAAAAAAAGCCCTGCTCCAAAGCATCCATTTTGTCCAGGGAAACTGATCTGTGTCACCTGGAGATTAGTTTGCAAGATTATGAGGTTTACAAGATTATGCACGGGATAGAGAAGGTAGAGAAATGTGTACTTTTCTTCCTTTCTCACAATACAAGAACTCATGGACATTCAATGAAATTGCTGAGCAGTTGGGTTAGAACGAATAAAAGGAAATACTTCTTCACCCAAAAGGTGATTAACACATGAAATTCACTGCCACAGGAGGTGATGGCGGCTGCAAGCATAGCCGACTTCAAGAGGAGATTGGATAAACATACGGAGCAGAGGTCCATCAGTGGCTATTAGCCACAAGATGTGATGCTCTGTATTCTTGGTGCTTGGGAGGGCCAACAGTGGGAGGACTTCTAGTGTCCTGGCCCCACTGGTGGACCTCCTGATGGCACCTGGGCTTTTTTGACCATTGTGTGACACCGAGCATTGGACTGGATGGGCCATTGACCTGATCCAACATGGCTTCTCTTATATTCTTATGTTAGTTGTAATAGTGGGAGATTTCCTTTCCAGGAGCCACCTGGAAGTTGGCAAGCTCTGCCTCCAGTTGATGCTGCCAACTCCCCTATCTGCTTTTTGCCACATTGGAAAGTTTATACTAAAATAAATTTGGTTAATTCTTAAAGTGATACAAGATGCTTGTTTATTTTTGGTGCAACAGACTAACACAGCTACCTCTCTAGGGGGAAAAAATGGTTAACAGTGATTTGCTGGGTAGGTGTTCCTTATGGTTGTGTCACTCAGTTTTCATTAACAGCTCATGAATTGTCCCAATCAGTGTTCCCTCTAAGCTGCCTTAGCAAGAGCTAGCTCACAGATTTTTAGCCTCCGGCTCACACATTTTTGTTTTAGCTCAGGAAGCATGACTCCAGAGCACACTAATTTATGCAGTAGCTCACAGCTTTAATGCCAGTAGTTCACAACTTTAACGCCAGTAACTCACAAATTAGAATGTTTGCTCATAAGATTCTGCAGCTTAGAGGGAACATTGGTCCCAAGTGGATAAGTTTTGCAGGGGTGTTCCCACACTGCCTCATGGGAACTGTAGTTTTTGTGGCTTCTGAGCATGTTCTGAACAGGTGCATAAAAACACTGTACATTGCTTAAATTATACACCTGGTTCTGCAGGTATAAAAAGGATGCACAAGGGATAATCTGGAGGAAACCTTTTAGGACAGAGGTGGCCAAGGGTAGCTCCCCAGATGTTTTTGCCTACAACTCCCATCAGCCCCAGCCAGCATGGCTGATGGCTGAGGCTGATAGGAGTTGTAGGCAAAAAAACATCTGGAGAGCTACCGTTGGCCACCCCTGCTGTAGGATGTTGACATCTTCTTTAGAATTTAGAGAAGATTCAGTCTGTTGATTGTGTAAGCATAAAAGCCTCTGCCATCCTTAAACTAGCCTCTCCGTGTAACAAAAATAATACTCCTTATTATTCCTACTTATCCAGTATTTACTAGTAACAAACACAGTGCTTACAGTAATAACCAAACATAATATATTTATACAACACAAAATCCCTCCAGACCCGAAAGCACACGCTGCTCCCACTGTATGATGGATCAGTGTCCTATAGAAAAAATATGGAGCTGTAATACAAGTCTGACAATATCCAAGACCAGTCCAATAGTGTTTCGAGTGCACACTTGTGGCTCAGCACCCCCCCTGCTTCGCCCAGGCTTACTGAGCCTGGGTGAAGTCAGGACGGGATGGCAGCGGGCGCTCACAGCCCCCCCCACTTCACCCAGGCTTCCTGAGCCTCGGGGAGCCTGGGCAGTCAGGACTGGTGCGTGTGGAGAGGGGGGGGCCTCGTGGCGCCCCTAGGCCAGGTGGCGCTCGAGGCCACCGCCTAGTTGGCCTACTCCCACGCACCGGCCCTGACAGTAGGCCCTGCACTAAGAGCCCTTGTACGCTCTTGAAGGATTGGCTGCATCAGGGGTGTTTGCAGGCTCCAAGGATCGCATTGCGCAGGCACTGCCCAGTAGGGTTGCCGAGTCCAATTAAAGAAAAATCTGGGGACTTTAAGGGCGGAGCCAGGAGACTTTGGGGGTGGAGCCAGGAGACATTGGGGGTGGAGCCAGGAACAAGGGTGTGACAAGCATAATTGAACTCCAAGGGAGTTCTGGCCATCACATTTAAAGGGACAGCACACCTTTTTAAATGCCTTTCTTCCATAGGAAATAATTAAGGATAGGGGCACCATCTTTTGGGGCTCATAGAATTGGACCCTCTGGTCCAATCATTTTGAAACTTGGGGGGTATTTTGGGGGGAGGCACTAGATGCTATACTAAAAATTTGGTGCCTCTACCTCAAAAAATAGCCCCCCAGAGCCCCCAATACCCATTGATCAATTCCCTATTATTCCCTATGGGAATCGTTCTCCATAGGGAATAATAGAGTGCCCAGTAGACATTTCCCTCCCCCCACGCTTTCTAAAGGGGGGGAGGGCCTCCAAACCAGGGAATCCCCTGCCCCCTCCCTCTCTCACACACACAAATACTAGCTTGGTCTTCTTCCAGCAGAACTTTGCTTGCTGTGAAAACTAAAGCAAAAGAAAGGGAGGGGCCGTTCTCCATGGAAACTGTTACTGACCCTTTCCCATGAAGCCCTTCCTGTTTCCTGTGCAGCCTTAAAGGGGCACACATTTTAAAAACTGTTTGCCCGTTTCTAAACCCGCAGGAGCTCTACAACGACGTGATGCCTATATGCATGTTCTCTCCCCCCCCCCCACTCCCGCTTCCGGATTTTTGGAGAGCGGGAAAGGAGGCCGCAAATTCGAGAGTCCCCCGCCAGGGTGGGGGGGGGGGTTGAGAAACCTACTGCCCAGCCACCCCCCACCCCGCCCAGTCTTCCCAGGCCATGGGAAGGCTGAGTAGGGTCAGTGGAGCGCCGACACTATTACCAAAATACTTTGCATATTATACTTTGCATATCAGGCCACACCCCTGTTGTGTAGCCAATCCTCCAAGAGTTTATGGTAGGCCCTGTAACAAGAGCTCTGTTAAAGGACTGGCTACAAAAGAGGGGTGTGGCCTAATATGAAAAGGAGTTCCTGCTGCAACCCTCCCCCCCGAAAGTTAACAAAGTTTTTGTATCAGTTAAGAATGCAAGACTTTGCCTTGAACTTGAGGGTATCCAATGAAACTGAATCCCACTGTTGTGTGCTGCAGACCCAAGGAATGCAAAACTGGCCGGGCAGCATCCGTGCTCCATGGAGCCTGCTTTCCATTGGGGAAGGCAGGCTCCAAGGAGCACACAAGCTCTGCGTGGGGAGAGGGGGCACCTGCTGGTGCACCATATGCCAAGGGGCAGCCTAGGCAGCCACCTACTTGGCCTACTACCCCCCCCCCCGGCCATGGGAGTACAGAAATCAAATGTTTGCCTTTTCAATTCACCGCTGGAGCGAGCTGGCAGCAATAAATTCCCTCTTCCACCACCCTGTTCTTCTTACTTACCTCTCTGCCTGCCAAAAGGAACAGGATCCCAGGTGTGCCACAGCCTGGCAACCCTGAACCAATACCAGCAATTCAGTTAGCTGGGATTTAATTTAGTTAGTATCGTCTGCTGTGCTTTGATTTTTAAAGAATGCTATCGCCCGATCTTACCCTGGACTCTATGCAAGGAGGAGGTGGGGGCCTCAAATCCCAGTAATCCACTAATCTGGATTACTGCCAGGTCATTTCTAACATCGAGCCAAGGAAACTAGTTTGGAACTGATAAAAGATGGTGAGGCTTAGCATTGATGTGGATCCTTTATTGCATGTAACTGCTGGGAATTAGAGAGCTCAGTCTGAGCTGCAGAAGCGGGAAAGCTGCTGTTAGGTGTGGAGTTCCCATAAGGCTTTGTGACTTTAGAAAAGAAATAGGAAAGCTCTGTGTTGTGGAGGAACTGCGTAGCAAAGCCAGGCTGGAGAGAGTTTGCAGAGAGCGCATCTTGTCCTCATGGTGGTTAAAGAAAGAAGCAGGAAGAGATGGAAGTTAGCTAGAAGGAAGGAACACCCCTGAAGGTAGTATGCTGGGTGAACAAAGAGAGAGCAGCAGAGCAGACAATAGGGTTGCCAAGTCAGTCCAGTTCAAGAAATATCTGGGGACTTTGGGGGTGGAGCCAAGAGACATGGGGGTGGAGCCAGGAGCAAGGCTGTGACAAGCATAATTGAACTCCCAAGGGAGTTCAGGCCATCACATTTAAAGGGACCGAACACCTTTTAAATGCCTTCCCTCCATTTGGAAATAATGAGGATGGGGCACCTTCTTTGGGGGCTCATAGAATTAGACCTCCTTTTCCAATCTTTTTGAAACTTGGAGGGTATTTTGGGGAAGAGGCAGCAGATGCTATGCTGAAAATTTGGTGCCTCTACCTCAAAAAACAGGGGCCCCCCTGAGCCCCTGATACCCGTGGATCAATTCTCCATTTTATCCTATAGGAATTGGTCTCCACAGGGAATAATGGAGTGGTCAGCAGACATTCCCCCCCACCTCTTTCTGATGACCCTGAAGTGGGGGGAGGGCCTCCAGACTAAAAAGTCCCCTGCCCCCACCTGGGGATTGGCAACCCTAGCAGGCTAGAGGAAGGATAAAGGAAGTGACTGATCTAGCCATGCTCCTTTTAGCGCCCCTTCTGAAGATCCAGCGTGCTCTGTACATTGGAACGCTGCACAGACCTCCACTTCCACAGAGAATAAAGGTCTGAAGGCCAGAACCTGCTCTGTTGTAGGCAGTTACTAGAGAGTAAATCTCATTGAACTCAACAGGACTTGCCCCTGATTAAGCATAGTTACCAACTGTGCAGCATGGGAGCGAACCACGAATCAGGAATTCTATGGTTCCCATCTGCCAGGAATGTTCAAAGTGGCCTTGGGCAATGCCCTCCCTCTTTGTCTTTGCCTGTCTGTCTGTCTCTCACTCTCTCTCACTCTCTCTCGTGTGTGTCCCTTGGCATGCTGAGGACATTGTGATGAACATACTTGCTAATGCTTGGCCTTTTTTGAACACCCTTGATTATGCACAAGGTGAAATTTGGATCAGATCACTTTGGAGTGCCCTAGCAAATCTTGTAAAGAGCACAGTTCTGTACTTTGTGCTTGTGCAGTGGCCATCGGTTCATTGCAGCCTTCAGCTGTTTTGGCCCAGGTCAAGAACAAAGTCATCTCATTTAGCAGAGAAGAGGCAGTTGGCTCACAGAGTCATGGCTGTTAAATTGACCAACTTGTAGAAAGCATGGACTCCCTCTGCTGTTTGTCAGAGGCACCCTTTAAAAGGACTGACATCTCATAGAATACATCGCCTGCTTTTTGCACCTGCGCAGTCATTAGCAACTATTCAAGAAATGATTGCTAGACTAAATATGTTCATACATGGACACTGAGACACTTAAGTAGTAAGTGTCAGCTCAAAACCCTCAAACTGATTCCCCTCCCCCCATTATTCCCTCTTAGAAATTTCCAGTATTAGCAATAGTAGATGCGGGTAGCAGTACTGGAAAAGTTTAATTGTACAAGAAAAACAGTGGAATTATTCAAATAAATGTTTCCAGGTTCATTTGCCTGTGTCTGAACAGCTCACTGAACTCTAGAGTCCCTGTTTATGACCCTCAAGCAGTATGAGAGGTGAACCAGCACGTCTTTGAGCATGCCAGTCAGCCCCACTCCTCATTTAGAGTTGCTATATGCCTGCTAGGGAAAACCGAAAAGCAGCTCCCTATGTCCAGCCCATCCCCGGTCTCCTCAGATACCCCAGTAATAATACTGACCTGCCTTACAAGGGAGTTGTAAGAAGAGCTGGATTTAGCTATTGAAGTGTTTAGAACACTCTAAAGTAGGGTTGGCAACTTTCCAGAGGACAATTGCTGCTTCCAAAAAGGAAGGGGGTCTTGCTGGATAAAGGGGAGAATAAAAAAGAATGAGAGGACTGCTGTTATTAGGGTGACCAACTTTGAGATGGTTCAATGGGAAAAATGCTGTGTAATGGTTTGATATGAATTAAAAATTGCTTCTATTCAAATGCACTATTAATCCGCAGCATAACGCTTAATACACAAGATTCTGTACGGACAACACGCTACAACAAGAGTTGTAGCATTATCTCAGGGGGGGGGGGGGTTGAGCAGGAGTGCACAGGAATGCAGTTCCAGCTGGCTTGGTATCATCAGGAGATGTGGCCTAATATTGAAATAAGTTCCTGCTTGGCTTTTTCTACAAAAAAAGCACCCTGATCTCAGTAGAATGTAAGTTATTTCCACAAGGTGGGGTTGTTAGTGGGTTCAATGCATGAGGAGACCAGTAGTGGTGAATCAAAGCTCTTTTATTGTGATTACAGCATAGTGAGGGCTGACTAAGAGACTACTGTACTGGGCCGACGGGGCCAAATATATACACAGACAAGTTTCCGTGCTGGAACATCATTGGATCATATGAGCCAGCAGGGGGCTGGTGATTGGTCCGGGGAAGCAGAGATTTGGATCCTGCTTCCCATTGTTCTCAGTCCCCAAGCTCAGTCCTAAAGGCTCCAATGAGCCAGGCAGGAACTACCGTCAAGCATGAAGTCCACATACACAACAGGGATGAAGTCCCCAACGGGTATAGCACAGTCTCAGAATCTCCTTTAGTAGATATTCAAGAAGAATGGGAGCAACTGACGCCCTGTTCCGGAGCGGGAGGGGTTTCCCCAGTCTGCATTAGGACTGTGTAAATTCAACAACAGAACCAAAGCTTTAAACCAGGGGTGTTAAACATGTAGCCCGGGGACTGAATCAGGCCCCCGGAAGGCTCCTATCAGGCCCCCAAGCAACTGGCTCTTGTCTGCTTCCTTCTCCCTCCCTCTTGCTTCCTTCTGCACCTCAGCTTGCTTTGAAAGGCTTGCTCGATCACACAGGAGCTACAGAGCAAAACCTCAATTTTCTCCATTGGTTGAGGCTCCTTCCCCTCCTGGTCCCCTGGGGAAGGAGGGAAAGAGCCAGAACTCTTTAAACAATTCAGCCTGACGGTCTTAAGTCACTTCTTCCCATATGTGACTGCCAGGTCCAGGTGGGCAGCCGTGTTGGGCTGAAGCAGTAGAACAAAGCAGGAGTTGTGCTTTTCAGATCAACAGATGTTTTATTCAGAATATAAGCTTTCATGTGCTAGGTGTGCTTCTAGCACACAAAAGCTGTCGTTCTGAATAAAACTTTGCTGGTCTTTACGGTGACTTGACTCCTGCTTTGTTCTACTGTCTTGGCAATTTCAGATCAGGCTGAATTGTTTAAGACTTTGGGTCCATTGCTGAATTAACAGGATCCTGATGAAGACCGCGGAAACTCCTGCTGCTCTGGAATAGGGCATCGACTGCTTCAATCCTTGAGATCTTGAGTCTGCGTGATACCTCCTGGGGACTTCACCACACTTTGTGGAAATAACTTATATTGGATTAAGATAATACCAGGGGTGGAATTCTAGCAGGAGCTCCTTTGCATATTAGGCCACGCCCCCTGATGTAGCCAATCCTCCAAGAGCTTACAAAAAAGAGCCTTGTAAGCTCTTGGAGGATTGGCTACATCAGGGGTGTGTGGCCTAATATGCAAAGGAGCTCCTGCTAGAATTGCACCCCTGGATAATACTACAACTCTTGTTGCAGCATGTTGTCCATACAGAATTGTGCATTAAGCTTTATAGTGTGAATTAACAGTCCATTTGAATAGAATCAATTTTGAATTCACATTGAACCATTACATGGTGCTTCTTCCATTGATTCTTCTGGCTCACCACAGTCCCTTAGATTTAGCTGTTAACCTCCAAACTGCAGCGCTGGAGAGCTCCTGTTATTACATCTGATCTCCAGGGATCACCTGGAGAAAATGGTTGCTTTGGAAGGCGATCTCTAAGGCATTCTACCCCATCAAAGTCCCTCCTCTCCCCAAACCCTGCCCTCCTCAGGCTCCACCCACCAAATATCCAGTTATTTCCCAACCAGGAGGTAACCACCCTAGCTGCTATGGAGTTTGATTGCTTTATCACCTTTTGTGTTTATGGTCTTTGGCCCTAGAACAGGGGTGGCCAAACTGTGGCTCTTTCACACATATTGTGTAGCTCTTGAAGTCCTCACCACCACATCAGTTGGCTTGGAGAAGGCATTTCTCTCTTTAAATCAATTCTCCTGGCTTGGAGAATGCATTTAAAATTAAGGTTGCTTTCTTTCCACCTCTCTCTCTCCCCATCTATTTGTCTGTCTGCCTGTTCTCAAGCATCAGACGTTCATGCCTTGCAGCTCTCAGACATTTATTCTATGTGGCTCTTGCATTAAGCAAGTTTGCCCCCCCCCCCCGCCCTAGAACAACTCAGTACTGTAATTTTGCCTGATTATGCATCATGCACTGGCATGAGGAGGTCTTTACATCAGGCTCAAAAATCTACCTAAAATCTGCATTCCTCCTCTTTTAAATTGTTCTTAACATCTGGCCCGGTGGAGAGTTCCGGGGAATGCCAGAGCTTTCACACTGCCATGTGTCGTTGGGTCAGTTCTAATAACACGTATAACACAGCCGGTGTTTTTGGCTTTGACTTTTGGACTGACACAGCTGTCAACAGCAGTCTGCCTGCTTCTTTGCCTTTAATGCCAGTCTGATCTGCAGGAATGAGCCAGGATTGTGCTGTCGAATTGGGAGAAACCTGGGAATTTGACAGCAGAAAAGAAATCGGTAGGCTTGATCAGGGTCTAGGGTTCTAAAGAGACTTGGATGACTCATTTGTCTTTCCATAGCATTATCAGTCACTTTTGACATTGACTGAACGTAATGCGACTTTTGCACGATTTAAAATTTGAGTGGCACAGTTGTTCTTTTAGAACCTCACTCTTCCCCCCCCATTCCTTCTGCAATGGAATATTTTAGTTGCCTTCTTTATCTTGTTGTCTCTCCCCAGTCGCTCTCCCGCAGTGCCAGGCAGGGTTCCAGGTTTGTTGTCTGTATAGCAAGTGAATATACCAAACATGGCGAGCCCTGTGACTCAGAGTAGTAAGCTGCCATACTGTAGTCTAAACTCTGCTCATGACCTGAGTTCGATCCCGGTGGAAGCTGAGGTTCAGGTAGCTGGCTCCAGGTTAACTTAACCTTCCATCCTTCCGAGGTTGGTAGAGTGAGTACTCAGCTTGCTGGGGGTAAAATGTAGATGACCAGAGAAAGCAACGGCAAACCATCCCATAAAAGTTTGCCAAGAAAACATGGGGATGTGACGTCACCTCTTGAGTCAGTAATGACTGGGACGAATTTTGCTCCACAGCTGCCTTCCCTCTTTCTCCGGAACAAGCTAGCAATTTCACACAAGCTGCTCCATGCCACCATTTTTCGTTGCGGCAACCCCTGATTTGATGTGCGGCAACTTAATCCTATTTCTTCAGGTTTACATTGCCACAAGTCATATCAGGGGTTGCCCCGGCGAAAAATGGTGGCGTGGAGCAGCTTGTGCGAAATAGCTAAGCTTGCTCTGGAGAAAAAGGGAAGCTGGCCATGGAGCAAGGTTAGTGTGAAATCAATCTGGGTGTTTGCACAGCTCACCTTTACCTTTATACCAAACATACCACAGACATCTTGGGAGGTGGGATCCACAATGGCTTTGTCTCCTCTGATGCCGGTAGAGTTGCCAGCTCTGAATTAGGAAATACCTGGAGATTTTGGGGGTGGAACCTGAGGAAGGTGGGACTGTGGGAGGCACTTGCCAGTACAATGCCGTAGAGTCCAGCTTCCAAAGTGGCTGCTTTCACCCAAAGGGTGATTAACATGTGGAATTCACTGCCACAGGAGGTGGTGGTGGCTACAAGCATAGACAGCTTCAAGAGGGGAATGGATAAGCATATGGAGCAGAGGTCCATCAGTAGCTATTAGCCATAGCATATTGTTGGAACCCTCTGTCTGGGGCAAGTGATGCTTTGCATTCTTCTGCTGGGGGGGCACAGTGGGAGGGCTTCTAGTGTCCTGGCCCCACTGATGGACCTCCTGATGGCACCTGGGGGTTTTTGGCCACTGTGTTGGACTGGATGGGCCATTGGCTTGATCCAACATGGCTTCTCTTATGTTCTTATAGATGTGAAGGACCTAGAGATCTCCCACTGTTACAGTTGATCCCAAAATTCAGTTCCCCGGGGGGGGGGAAATGGTTGCTTTGGAGGGTGGACTCAATGGCATTATATCCTGCTGAGGTCTTTCCCCTTCCCTAACCCCGTCTTCCCCAGGTATTTCCCAACCCTTTGTTTACTCAGTCCTCTTGAAAGTCCAATGTTCCAAATAGTAGACATTTCAAACACAGCAAGGCAAAAATAATATCACGACGGGGTCGTACTTAAACCCTCGTTTCACTTCTAAGAGCTTCTAGGAGCTGTGCATAATTATTATGAATAATTATTAAGCTACTGGGGTTAAAAGTTGTGAGGGAGAGGTTTTGCTACTGCATAAATCCGTTTGCTCTGGGACCATCCTTCCTGAGCGCAGACAAAAATATGTGAACCGGAGGCTAAAAAACTGTGAGCTAGCTCACACTAACTCAACTTAAAGGAAACACTGGGCGGGATATACATCCCCAAAAAAATTTTGAGCACAGTATTGCAGTTTGAATCGATACAGCTCACAGATTGACCACCTCCATGAGCAACAGACTCCAAAGGGATGTGTCTGGTGTCCAGATTGTGTAGCAATCCTACCTTGTCAGGTGTCTGATGCTCCCTGCCTCTCAGTCCTGGTAGTCCCAACCAGTGTTCCCTCTAAGCTGAGTTAGTGTGAGCTAGCTCACAGTTTTTTTAGCCTCTGGCTCCCACGCTTTCGTCTTAGCTCAAGAAGAATGGCCCCACAGCAAACTAATTTATGCAGAAGCTCAGAAGTTTAATGCCAGTAGTTCACAAAGTAGATTTTTTGCTCACAAGACTTCACAGCTTAGAGGGAGTATTGGTCCCAACCTGTGTCATCAACAAAAGGAGATGCCTACAGCATCAGGCTTGCTCCCGTGGTTCGTCTTTTGTTCTGGCCTGAAATTTGCTAGGAAGGAAACAATGGTACATGGCAAGTGCAAAGAACTCTCACAGTAAAAAGCAGCTTCTTCTATCTTTCTTGTGAAGCTTTCAAGCCAAACTATCTAGCCTGTTTCTGATTTTTGCCCTTATCTTTTTTTCTTCCTGGAGACTCTGAAAAAGGGGCTAAAACCCTGAAACTTCCACTGATACCCAAGCAGCCTGAATTTTACTATTAAGGAGTTGTGCCTGAGTTAAGACGTATATATAATTTATGTTGTTCTAAAATGGGGGGAGGGATGAGAAAAAATTGAGAATTAAATGGGAGGGGGGAGGAAACAAAATTCATGTTGAAGGCAGCATTCCTTCACTTTCTAGCTAGGCAAACACATCTGATACCCAGGGGATCTGTCTTACAGCAAAAGTGCCAGTGAAATGCTTGTTTCCCCTCTTTTAAGCCAGCGTTAATTGCTTACAGGTTTTCGGGAAAGGGAGGAGGGGAAAAAAACAGAAACAAACAGAAGCCAAAATAGGCCAATGGCTCCAGTCCAAAAAAATTCCTGTATTCTGTTCTCTGCTGGAAGTATTACTGGCAGTGGATGGGGAAAGGGGAAACGAGTCTGCCATTTACTAAGAAGGAGCCTTTGGCTCTCATGAAATCCTGGAGGAGAGCCAGTTTGGTGTAGCGGTTAAGTGCGCGGACTCTTATCCAGGAGAACTGGGTTTGATTCCCCACTCCTTCGCATGCACCTGCTGATGTAACCTTGAGTCAGTCACAAGTTCTCACGAAGTTGTCCTTGAAAAGGCAGCTTCTGTGAGAGCTCTCTCAGCCTCACCTGCCTCACAGGGTGTCTGTTGTGGGGGAGGAAGGTAAAGGAGATTGTAAGCCGCTCTGAGACTCTGAGATTCAGAGTGAAGGGTGGGATATAAATCCAATATTATCTTCTCCTCCTCCTTCTTTCATGTTTGGTGACAACTCACAGCTTTGCTTGGAAGCTAAGCAGGGTCAGGGCTGGTTAGTGCTTGGATTGGAGACCACCAAGGAAGTGTGGGATTGCTGTGCAGAGGAAGGCAACAGCAAGCCACCTCTGCTCATCTCTTGCTTTGAAAACTCCATGTTCCTAGGGTTGCCATGAATTGGCTGAGACCTGACAGCACACAATTATTCATCAGCTTGATGTGCTCCAGCTCCAAACAACAGTGACCAAAAATTAGGAACAGGGCGAGGCTGATTGGCTGTGCTGATGTTCCAGCAAGACTTGTAAACCCCTCACTGTTATTTAAATCCTCCGTCTCTCCTTATTCTCATGTTTTCCTGGCAAGAAGAATCAAAAGCCATTGGATCAGCCAACCAACACAATAGTCGCCATCCTATGTAGCGATGCCCTTCATTTTGGTAATAGTTGGTGTCGTCCAGTGGATTACGTGGGTCTGCCTGCAGTGATACTGCTTGGGACTAGGATCTCAGAATCCTGAGAGGTCCAGAGGCTCCTCTTACATTGTGGGCTGAGCGGCACATGGGTGCAGAGGTGGTCAGATGAGCAGTGTCCTGTATCATCTGATTGTTTACATAGCAGGTTCAGGGCTTTTTTTGAGCAGGAATGCACAGGAACACAGTTCCGGCAAGCTTGGCATCAGTGGACGTGGCCTAATATGCCAATGAGTTCCTGCTGAGCCCTGTGTAGAATGATGGTGATGCCAGAGGGTGTGGCCTAATATGCCAATGAGGTCCTGCTGAGCCCTGTGTAGAATGATGGTGATGTCAGAGGGTGTGGCCTAATATGCAAATGAGTTTCTTCTGGGCTCTGTGTGGACTGATGGTGATGCCAGAGGGTGTGGCCTGATATGCCAATGAGTTTCTTCTGGGCTCTGTGTAGACTGATGGTGATGTCCGAGGGTGTGGCCTGATATGCCAATGAGTTCCTGCTGGGCTCTGTGTAGAATGATGGTCATGTCAGAGGGTGTGGCCTAATATGCCAATGACTTTCTTCTGGGCTCTATGTAGACTGATGGTGATGTCAGAGGGTGTGGCCTGATATGCCAATGAGTTCCTGCTGTAGAAAAAGCCCTGGTCAGGTTTGAAGCAGTTTGTCACCACTGAGGGGAATTTGGCCTGACACGCATCCATACTGGAGAAAAGCCTTCAGAGAGTGAAATGTTAGTGGAGGGCAAGGTAGAGACACCCTCAGCACGTCTGCTTGACCCTGCCAAGTAGTTGTAGTGAGAAAAGTGTTGTTCCGTGGCTTGTCCCTGTGTGAATTTACCTACTGCATGATGAGAATAAAAATGGCCACTGTGTGTTGCTGGTCATCACAAACCACCAGGATCACCAGGTCTTCCACTATGGCAGGAAACCTCCTGCCAGCAATCTTCCCTTCTCACGACTGCTCAGATTGGCAGCAGAAGGATTTTTTAAAAAATCATGCCATGGTGACATTACCAAAGAAAACCTGACGGTAACACCAGTCCTCTCTAGGAATCACTGGACTCTATTGATTTACCACGGAGTTTCTAGCACTTCTGGGTTTTCCCCTGGAAGTGACATCATGCTGTTGCCAAGCTTTGCCTGCAAGCTAGCCTTATTGGTCATTTGTCAACCTCTAAATTGTTTTTATTGAGGGAGGAAGATGTCATTGACCTTCTAACAGACAGGAAGGGCACGGAGAAAACATTTGCTCTGCATTGATCAACATCTCCCTCAGATGTAGGAAATCTGGTCATTCTGTCTTGTGGCAGGCGCTTGCTTCCCCAGCCAAAGCAGGCCTTTTAAGTGGAAACCTGGCTTTGTTTCAACGCATGCCATGCTGAGCTGGCATGATTTATTCGTTCTCGAGCGGACCTCCCTAACCCTGTAATTCATCTCCCTGGGGCTCCTTCCTTCATTAAGCTAAACAAATCCTCACCCCGTGATTTTGACCTCAGAGCACATTGACACCACAAACATATATATCCGTTTCCTAACACTTTAGCCTTCCTATCTCTCCCTTCCCCTCCTTGAATCCTGAAAATTGTAGTTTGGCGAAGGGATGACTCTCTGTTAGCAATCCCTGGCCCACCCCGGACTGCCAGTTCCAGGGCTCCCTGCGGAGAAGGAATAATTCTTAAGCCAATTTAAAGTCAGGATGCAGCAAGGTTAAATCTCAGGAGGGGCAGGGTTTAGTTCCCCTTACCCACACATTCTATTATTGTCTAAAAATAGTTAGGGGACCCTGAAAAAGGGGGAAAACTCACATGCAGAGCTGGCTCTAGACCAAGGGTGGGCAAATTGTGGCTTAGGAGCCACATGTAGTTCTTTCACACATATTATGTGGCTCTCCAAGCCCCCACTGCCCCATTGACCAGCTTGGAGGAGGCATTTCTCTCTTTAAATCACTTCTCCAAGCCAGCCAGCGCCTTGGAGAATGCATTTAAAGTTGCTTTCTTTCCACCTCTCCTTTCTTTCCTTCCTTCTCTCAAACATCTGATGTTCATGTCTTTTGGCTCTCAAAAATCAGACTTTATTCTATATAGCACTTACGTTAAGCAAGTTTGTCTACCCCTGCTCTAGACAGTCTGGCACCCTAGGCAAGGCTAACCTTTGGCACCTGCACTAATGACATCACTGAGTCACATGGGGGCGCCCAATTTTGTGCTCCCAAAAGGCTGGGGCCCAAGGCAGTCACCTAGTTTGCCTAGTGGCAGAGCCGACCCCGCTCACAGGCCAATTCTTGCCACCCTATTCCTGTCCTGTAGGTGAGAATTTCAATTTCTATAAGCTTTTGCTACCTGCCTGTGTGATCTAGTTTCATGTGGGTAGCCATGTTGGCCTGAAGCGGCAGAACAAAGTTTGAGTTTGTCCCGTGGCACCTTTAAGACCAACAGAGCTTAAGACCAGCAAAGGTGCCACTGGACTCAGTCTTTGTTCTGGGTGGTCTAGTGTCAGACTAGAATCTGTGGGTCCTATGTTCAAATTCCTACCCTGCTGTGGCTGCTCGCTGGGTGACTTTAAGCCAGTCACCCTTCTTTCTACACCAGATGACTTTTAGCACTGCAAATGTTGGAAGGACAAAGGTGAATTCACATATACTGCAACCTTCCTCCTCCCTCCCTGGGTGATATATCACGGGGGTGGCCAAACTTGCGTAATGTAAGAGCCACAAAGAATAAACGTCAGATGTTTGAGAGCCACAAAACATTAACATGAGATGTTTGAGAGCCGTAAGACATGAATGTTAAATGTTGGAGAGCAGGAAAGAAATAAGGCAAATAGATGGAGGGAGGAAGAGGTGGAAAGAAAGCAACTTTAACTTTAAATGCATTCTCCAAGGTACCAGATGGCTTGACTTGGAGAGGTGATTTAAAGAGAGAAATGCCTTCTCCAAGATGGGAGATGGGGTGGTGGGGGCTTCAAGAGCCACACAGTATGTGTGAAAAAGCCACGTGTCGCTCCCAAGCCACAGTTTGGCCACCTCTGATATATCAGGTACCAGTAAACAGGCAAATGCCTCATCTCAAAGATTAAGCTAGACAGGGTACAGGCAATCTTTTTTGGCCAGAGTACTGAAAAAGTCACATCTGCCTGTATAAAAGATAGATGTGGTGGCAATCAAGAGGGAGGGGAAAGTGCGGATCATGCTTAGCCAGTCATTCAGCATTTACTGTTATACAGATCAGATTTTCTTTTTGCATGAGAGTGAAGGATTGTCAATGCAATCCTAAACAGAGCCCCACCCTTCTAACCCCATGGGCTTTTGACGCGCATGCTCAGGAATGTGGTTGCAACAGGTGAAGACAGCATCTGGGTAATACCTGGTGCCAAAGATACTTTGTGAACAGTGTCTAAGAGCAACAGTTCTCAACCTTTTTGCCATGGTGGCCCACAAGTCGAAATGTACTAGGTGTGATGACCATCCATGGTTGGCCCAAGGCTTTTTTGGGTAACCTTGGCACCCATCTAATTCAGCACTCCATTTTCTACAGTAGCTAACCAGATGTTTTTGAAAAAACCAGTCAATGTGGCACAAAGGGCACAGCTGCCCTCCTGTGAACCCCAAGGGAGTGGCATTCTGGCAGACATTCCAGCCTTCGACCACCTGCTCCTTCTCCATTGCTCTCTGTAATCTCCCCTGAGATTCTAAGAAATTCACTGTTATAACCATCAGGACAAATGTCATTTGATCAACAAGCAGGGGTGGAATTCTAGGAGGAGCTCCTTTGTCTTCTGGTGTTATCTTGGATCACTTCGACGCGCTTAGTCTTGGGGAAGTCGACGAAGTCCTCTCAACTGTACGCCCTACAACTTGCGACCTTGACCCATGCCCTTCCTGGCTAATTAAATCCTGCCAGAGGGAGCTTAGATATCCTATACGGGATATCATAAATAGATCCCTCTTGGAAGGGCAATTTCCAACATCTTTGAAAGAGGCCATGGTCCGCCCTCTCCTAAAAAAGAGTACAGCAGACCCGGCCGAATTGGCAAATTACCGGCCGGTCTCGAACCTACCATTCTTAGGTAAGGTTATAGAGAGGGCAGTGGCGTTACAGCTGCAGAGTTTTTTGGATGACACTTCCGCCTTAGACCCTCACCAGTCCGGCTTCCGTCCGGGTTATGGGACGGAGACAGTGCTGGTCGCCTTGGTGGATGACCTCCAGCGGCATCTGGATCGAGGCGGCGTGGCGGTGCTGATATTGTTAGATCTGTCGGCCGCATTTGATACGGTTGATCATCAGTTACTGGCCCGCCGCCTCGCCGACACGGGGATTGGGGGATTGGCCTTACAGTGGCTTTCCTCCTTCCTCGAAGGACGGGGACAAAGGGTGGCCATTGGGGGGGAACGGTCCCGGAGGCACCCACTAGTATGTGGGGTCCCACAAGGGGCAGTTCTCTCCCCGATGTTATTTAACATCTATATGCGCCCCCTTGCCCAGATTGCCCGGAGGTTTGGACTTGGGTGCCATCAATATGCTGATGACACCCAACTCTATCTGCTAATGGATGGCCGGCCTGGCTCCGTCCCAGAAAGCCTGGACCTAGCATTGCAAGCCATGGCAGGCTGGCTCAGACTGAGTGGGCTGAAGTTGAATCCAACGAAGACAGAGGTCCTGTGCTTGGGTCGCGGTGCCTTGGGAGGGGAAATCCCCTTGCCAGTCCTTGACGGTGTGCAGCTTAAAGTGGCACACAGGGTCAAGAGCTTGGGGGTTCTTCTGGAGCCTTCATTATCAATGGAGGCACAGATAGCGGCCGCTGCCAAGTCCGCGTTCTTTCATCTTCGTCGGGCGAGGCAGTTGGCCCCCTTCCTGGAGCGCCGTGACCTAGCAACAGTGATCCATGCTACGGTCACCTCGAGACTGGACTACTGCAATGCCCTCTACATGGGGCTGCCCTTGTGCCGAATTCGGCGGCTGCAGCTGGTGCAGAACGCGGCGGCCAGGCTGTTGTTGGGGCTCCCAAGGTGGGAGCACATACAGCCAGGGCTGCGCGGACTGCACTGGTTGCCGGTGGCATACCGAGTTCGCTACAAGGTGCTGGTTATCACCTTTAAAGCCCTATATGGCCGGGGACCTACCTACCTAAGGGACCGTCTCTCCCCATATGAGCCCCAGAGGGCACTGAGGTCATCTGGGAAAAACCAGCTGAATATCCCTGGGCCAAGGGAGGCCAGACTGAAAGCCACCCGGGATCGGGCCTTCTCTATTACTGCTCCACTACTGTGGAACCAACTTCCTGAGGAGGTGAGGGCCATACGATGTTTAGAGGGATTCCGTAGGGCCTGTAAGACCCACCTTTTCAGGATGGCCTTCAACTAGCGAAAATTAGTGGAAAACTGTGACAAAACTAGATATGCTGCTAGAAATGCTTTTACTCTTGAAATGTTTTTACTGCTGAAATTTATTGAAATCTGTTATAACGCCATATTATTATGTGAATTTTAATATTTTGTAATTGTTTTAACCGTGTTTTATAATTGCAACTGTTGTAATGTGTGTTTTATGCTGTGAGCCGCCCTGAGCCTGCTTCGGCGGGGAGGGCGGGATAGAAATAAAAAATTATTATTATTATATTATTATATTAGGCCACACACCTCTGATGTAGCCAATCCTCCAAGAGCTTACAAAAACGGTAACAGGTCATGACCTGTTAGACTTATATTGGGACCTGATAAATCTGGAACTGTTTTGCTTAACCCTTTTCTGTGTTGCTCCTATACATTTATAAGTATTTTAAGAACCAAGAACTAAAATACAAACTTGTTTAGGGTTATTATTCTATAACACTGTCCCTCAGACACCCCCTCCAAATAGAATTATCTGTAACTGTAATCCATTGGTTGTATTGTGTGCTGTCATACATTAATTGTTTTTGCTATTACTGTACAGTTATTTTTAACTGTTTTATCATGCTCTAACATGCCCTGAGACCTGCAGTGAAGAGAAGGAGCGGGATAGAACTAGAAATAAATGGGGCCTTTTTTTGTAGCAGGACCTCCTTTGCATATCAGGCCACACTCCACTGATGTAGCCAATCCTCCAAGAGCTTACATGGGCCTTCATAGAGGGTCTACTGTAAGCTCCAGGAGGATTGGCTACATTAGTGGAGTGTGGCCTAATATGCAAAGGAGTTCCTGCTACAAAAAAGCCCTGGGAATAAATAAGTGATACAAGATTCTTGCATTTTATTGTGGTGAGGGGGCAGGGAGTGGGGAATTACCTTGCAAGCGGGTCCTGAAAGGCAGAGTGAGCTTGGAAGCAGATCCTGCTTCAGAAACTTTCAGAACTGTTGGCCTAGGAAGCAAGGGGAGACCAGTTGAGTCAGAGATATTTTACTCCTGCTGCAAAGAAATGCCTTCTTGGCAGAAACCACATTGTCCCCTCTCTCCAAATCATAGTTTTCACCAGGGCTCTTTTTGTAGAAAAAGCCCAGCAGGAACTTACTTGCATATTAGGCCACATCCCCTGACATCACAATTGTTTCACACAGGGCTTTTTGCAGAAAAAGCTCAGCAGGAACTCATTTGCATATCAGGCCACACCCCCTGACACAAAGCCAGCTGGAACTGTGTTCCTTTTCGTTCCTGCTCAAAAAAAGCCCTGGTTTTCACCTTTCTGCCTCCCTTGGCTCAGATTGGCTTGTTTGCAGGGATAAGGAATCATAACTCAGCCACGTCATCCTCAGAATTTTTACAACATATGGCTGCATTGTTCTGATTTCCAAGACAAGACCTATTATAAGACTGTTGGAAGCCCTAAGTGGATGCATCTTTTTAGCTGGATTTCTGTTTTGGCTTCTGCATATCCCATATTCATTTTACCAGGAAAACTGCCAGGCAGGCACAAGAGACGTTACACATCTTGTTAAATGCAGCCGCTGGGAATTAGGAGTTCTGTATTCCTCTCCGTCTTGAATAGGGAGAAGCCCAGCTTTTCTTCTTCCTTAACCTTCATTGGAAGTATTTTTGACATATGCACAGGTTCTAAGAACTCAAAGATAGTAACAGATGGATTCATTTTGCTGTTTCTGTGATTGGAGCTGCTAGTAGAAGGGGGGAGTCTCTAAGAGCTGATATTATTTCAAAAGACAAGGTGCTTGAGGAGAGGGAAATTGAGAGCAGAGAAGCAGCATGTCTCTGTGGGTTTTGCAGCCTTCTGGCAACCCTGGCAGGGTTTCAAGGCAAGAGATGTTCAAAGGTGGTTTGCTGCTGCCTGCCTTCTGAGTCGCAATCCCAGACTTCCCTGGTGGTCTCCCATCCAAGTATCAACCAGGGCTAGGGTTGGCAAGTCCCCTGCGTTCTGGTACCTATTGTACCATAGAGTTTTCCCTCTCAAATTGCTAGAGCGTCTGGGAAAACCATAGAGTTTTCCTGGAAACGCCTAGAGTGGCCGCTGTGCGACGTCTCTGGCACAATGACGTCACTTCCGGGTGACGTCATTGCACCAGCGACGTAGATGGAGGTTCCTCTCGCCAGCCCAATGTGGGGGCGGTTTGGCTTAGCTTCCAAGATCCTGCTTAGCTTCCAAGATCTGATGAGATCGGATTAGGGTTGTCAAATCCACTTCAAGAAATATCTGGGGATTTCGGGGGTGGAGCCGGGAGTCATTGGGGTGGAGCCAGGAGCAACGTTGTGACAAGCATTATTGAACTCCAAAGGGAGTTCTGGCCATCACATTTAATGGGACCGCACTAACGGAGAGAAGGCATTTAGATGGTGTGCAGGCAGCAGTGGGAAATATTAGAGACTCTGAATTGACTTGGGCACTAAGCAGCAACCAATGAGCAGTCTTGGCGCGAAACTTGACTGCTGTGATTCGGCATGGGAATCGGGGTGGGGTGAGTGTTTCATTTGCAGCCCCACCATTTTGTCTTGTTATGTGGATACCAATAAAGCATGTTCTTGTATGAACTCCAACACATCGAACCCAGTATTTAACAAGGGCTGACTCTGCTTAGCTTCCAAGCTCTGATGAGGTTGGGCTAGCCTAGGCTGTCCAGGCCAGGGCAGTGTTGGGGGAATTTGGGGTTTGATTTCTGTTTTGGCTTCTGAGCGCCCCGTATTCATTTCCCTGGGAAGATTGCCAGACTCTTTCCTGACAGTCTGCAGTACCTCCGCTGCAAATTCTGCCTCAAGGTTTTCAAAACATGTCTTTGCACTCAAAGGCACATTTTTGAACACCAGGTTCTGAGGCGGTGATTGGAAAGATCCAATTACATCTTCGTTCCTCCTACAGCTGAGACTGGTCTTCTGAAGAAAGTAGCTGCTCCTCAATGCTTGCCTTTCCCAGCATGTTTAACCTGCCTGGCTGGAATCAGGGACTCCCATGATTTGACCCCACGTTCTCATGCTTACAGCTTAGCAAGCAAGCTTCCTTGTGCGGGTGTGCTTAGGTCTCTGAGTCCTCTATACAGGGCATTGCTGGGGTACTGACGTGCACTTGAAGGGCTCTGTTAGAGTTGCCAGGTCCTGCCTTGCAGCCAGCAGAGGGGTCCTGGGTCCTTTCCAGGATCTTCTATAGCATTGATAGCAGGGCTTTTTTGGAGCAGAGACTCCTTGAAGTGAAGTGGCCAAATTTGCGGATGACACTAAATTGTTCAGGGTGGTGAGAACCAGAGAGGATTGTGAGGAACTCCAAAGGGATCTGTTGAGGCTGGGTGAGTGGGCGTCAACGTGGCAGATGCGGTTCAGTGTGGCCAAGTGCAAAGTAATGCACATTGGGGCCAAGAATCCCAGCTACAAATACAAGTTGATGGGGTGTGAACTGGCAGAGACAGACCAAGAGAGAGATCTTGGGGTCATGGTAGATAATTCACTGAAAATGTCAAGACAGTGTGCGTTTGCAATAAAAAAGGCCAACGCCATGCTGGGAATTATTAGGAAAGGAATTGAAAACAAATCAGCCAGTATCATAATGCCTCTGTATAAATCGATGGTGCGGTCTCATTTGGAGTACTGTGTGCAGTTCTGGTCGCCGCACCTCAAAAAGGATATTATAGCATTGGAGAAAGTTCAGAAAAGGGCAACTAAAATGATTAAAGGGCTGGAACACCTTCCCTATGAAGAAAGGTTGAAACGCTTAGGGCTCTTTAGCTTGGAGAAACGTCGACTGAGGGGTGACATGATAGAAGTTTACAAGATAATGCATGGGATGGAGAAAGTAGAGAAAGAAGTACTTTTCTCCCTTTCTCACAATACAAGAACTCGTGGGCATTCGATGAAATTGCTGAGCAGACAGGTTAAAACGGATAAAAGGAAGTACTTCTTCACCCAAAGGGTGATTAACATGTGGAATTCACTGCCACAGGAGGTGGTGGCGTCCACAAGCATAGCCACCTTCAAGAAGGGGTTAGATAAAAATATGGAGCAGAGGTCCATCAGTGGCTATTAGCCACAGTGTTTGTGTGTGTGTGTGTGTGTGTATATATATACAGTCCATCCAGTCCAACATTCTGTGTCACACATCGGCCAAATATATGTGTGACACAGAATGTTGGACTGGATGGGCCATTGGCCTGATCTAACATGGCTTCTCTTATGTTCTTATGTTCCTTTACCTATTAGGCCACACACCCCTGATGTAGCCAATCCTCCAAGAACTTACAAGGCTCTCAGTACAGGGCCTACTGTAAGCTCCAGGAGGATTGGCCTGGTCACTTTTTGTTGCATGTGAATATGACTTATTTTAACTTTAAAATAACAACAAAACATTATTAATGGTTATCCTAGGGTTGCCAAGTCCAATTCAAGAAATATCTGGGGACTTTGGGGGTGGAGCCAGGAACTAGGGTGTGACAAGCATAATTGAACTCCAAAGGGAGTTCCGGCCATCACATTTAAAGGGACAGCACACCTTTTAAAATGTCTTCCTTCCATAGGAAATAATGAAGGATAGGGGCACCTTCTTTTGGGGCTCATAGAATTGGACCCCCTGGTCCAATCGTTTTGAACCTTGGGAGGTACTTTGGGGAGAGGTACTAGATACTATACTGAAAATTTGGTGCCTTTACCTCAAAAAACAGCTCCCCCAGAGCCCCCGAAACCTCCAGATCAATTCCCCATTATACCCTATGAGAATCGATCTCCACATAGGGATAAATGAAGTGCTCAGCAGACGTTCCTCCCCTCCCCCACCCCATTTTCTGGCGACTCTGAAGTGAGGGCTTGGCCTCTCTACTCACGAGTTGCAGCCAACTTCTTCCAAGTAACACAGACACCCCATCCCAAGAGGAAGCCTTTCCAATGGGAGACTGGAGCCTCCAGAGGGGGAAAAAAATCACATGGTGGCTTTGGGGGCAGGGCTTCCCTCCGCCGGCCAGCTGACTGGGGGTGGGAAGGAGACTGGGAAAGCAGAAGAACCCCCGCTGGGACCTGGGGGTTAGCAAGCCTAGGTTATCCACAATTATAAACATCTATGGTGCTTTACATATTTTTCCATGGGGGCTTTTTTCCATGTGGACTTCTTTCCATGAGGACATGTTTCCATATTGGCTTTTTTCCTGTGAGCATTTATATCCATGGGCTTTTTTCCTTTGTGCTTTTTTCCGGTTACCAGCTACATCAGGGGTGTGTGGGGCGTGTGGCCTAATATGTAAAGGAGTTCTAGCTACAAAAAAAGCCCTGACAGGCAGCAGGATGCCAGAACTCAGAAATGACATCATCACATTGCTGATGTCAGCAATGGTGGCGACGCTCTAGTTTTTGGGCAAAACTCTATGGCTTATAGCTGGTTTTATCATAGAGTTTTGCTCAAAAACTAGAGCACCACCGTGCAACATGGGTGACATGATTGTGTCACTTCCAGGTGACAGCACCACATCGCCTTTTGCGCCAGTTGGGGGTAGGATTTCCTTGAAGATTTCAAAACACTTCTTGGTGCTTGAAGACACATATTGAACACCAGGCTCTGAGGCAGGTGATTGGAAAGATCCAATTACATCTTCGTTCCTCCACATCTGAGACTGGTCTTCTGAAGGGAGTAGCAAAAATGGGGGCATGGTCTTCTGAAGGGAGTAGCAAAAATGGGGCAGGAGTCTGGCAACCCTAGGCTCTGCTTATCTTTGGCAGCATGTCAAGGAAGTACTGCTAGCTCATTACAAACTTTTGTTGTTGTTCAGTTGCACAGTCACATCTGACTCTTTGCGACCCCATGGACAAAGTCACGCCAGGCCCTCCTATCTTCCACCATCCTCCGAAGTCTGCTCAAATCTGTGTTTGTTACATCAGCAACACTGTCCAGCCAGCTCATCTCTTGCCGTTCCCTTCTTCTTTTGCCTTCTGTCTTTCCTAGCATCAGGATTTTCTCCAGGGAGTGCTCCCTTCTCATTTGGTGGCCAAAGAATTTGAGCTTCAGCATCAGCATCTGACCTTCCAGGGAGCAGTCTGGGTTGATTTCCCTTAGGACTGACTGGTTTGATCTTCTTGCAGTCCAAGGGACTCTCAAGATTCTTCTCCAGCACCACAGCTCAAAAGCATTTATTCTTTTGCGCTCGGCCTTCCTTATGGTCCAGCTCTCACAGCCATACATTACTACTGGGAATACCATCGCTTTGACTATACGGACTTTTGTTGGCAGGGTGATATCTCTACTTTTTATCATACTGCCCGGGTTCGCCATAGCTGTCCTCCCAAGGAACAAACGTCTTTTAATTTCATGGCTACAGTCACCATCTGCAGTGCTCTTGGATCCCGGAAAAGTGAAGTCTGTCACTACTTCCATGTCTTCCCCTTCTATTTGCCATGGTGTGATGGGGCCGGATGCCATGATCTTAGTTTTTTTGATGTTGAGTTTCAAGCCTACTTTTGTGCTCTCCTCTTTCATCCTCAGCAAGAGGTTCTTTAGGTCCTCCTCACTTTCTGCCATTAGAGTGGTGTCATCTGCATATCTAAGGTTGTTGATGTTTTCCCCAACAATCTTAATTCCGGCTTGTGCTTCATCCATTACAAACTAGCACTGGCGTTATCTTGAAGCCTGTTAAGATTGTGTGACTCTTAAGGACTTAACATGTGCAGGATCATAAGAGTCCCATGAGAGTTCTATGACTGTCCCACAAGATAAGTGAGCCCTTGTGAAAACATAAGAGAAGAAGAAGAGACTCAGAGTGGCTTACAATCTCCTATATCTTCTCCCCCCATAACAGACACCCCGACAGACACAGCATAAGAGAAGCCATGTTGGATCAGGCCAATGGCCCACCCAGTCCAACACTCTGTGTCACACAGTGGCCAAAAAACCAGAGGCCATCAGGAGGTCCACCAGTGGGGCCAGGACACTCGAAATCCTCCCACTGTTGCCCCCACCAAGCACCAAGAATACAGAGCATCACCGCCCCAGACAGAGAGTTCTATCAATACTCTGTGGCTAAACCGAGAGGAGGTTTGGAGAAGGTCTGCTCCTTCACATTTTTGCCATGACTAATTTAATTGTTTGAGAGATTGGTTCATCCTCACATTAATGACCCTGACAACTCAAACTGGCACTTTACAGTCAATCTCCTCCTACACAGCCTGCCGCAAAGTGGAACTCTGTGGCAGGTAATATTAACAACAACAATAATAATCATATTTTGCAGCATTCGAAAGCACTTTTCACTGAGACAATTCCGCCCCCCCCCTCCCCACCGCCTACCCTAAAGCAACAATTGAGCTGCCAATAGCAAAAGGCGACAGGTCGGTCTTTTCAGCAGGCCGTGTTGGAGGGCTTAGTTGGCTGCACGAAGAACCTCTCGAATGGCATCGGCATGGGAGGAAGGTGGCTGCAAACTGGTACTGTTGTTCAGATAGCAATGAGCCAAGCCTGGCTCAGGGATTGTTTTCTACTGCTGCTCTGCCCAGAGGCTGATAAGATGGAGATCTTGGAACCACCAGGGCAGAAGAGTCTTTGAACAGATAGTCCTGTGTTTGAAATCATTTGTGGGTGTGGGTGTGGGTGTTAAGTGCCATCAAGTCGCTACCAATTTATGTCAGTCCTGTGAATTAATGACCTCCAGAGCTTCCTGTCATTAACAGCTTTGCTCAGGTTTGCAAACGAAAAGCCATGGTTTCCTCGATTGAGTCAATCCATCTCATGTTGGGTCTTCTTCTTTTCCTACTGCCTTCAACTTTTCCTAGGATTGTTGTCTTTCCCAGAAATGATTTAACCGAATCCAGATTATTTTTTTTTTAAATGTGTGTGTTTGGGTGTATGCCTGGAAGTCATAACAACTTCTGCCAACCCCTACTGGGGCATGGAGGATGTTCAGAGAAGGAGCCTTCCTCTGCCTCCCACTCCTGGTATTCCAAGGAAGTCTCCCATCCAAGTACTTGCCAGGGTTGGCCCTGCTTAGCCTACCCAGCTTGCCTGGGCTATGCAGATCAGGGCTTAATTCAGAGTTTTTTCAAAAAAATGTCCTTGTTGTGCTTTGATTCCACGATCCCTCCTTTCGTCCAAGGATCTCCTGTTTAGCTATCCCTTTTAGCCTTGTAACAGCTCTGTAAGGTTAAGTTAGGCTTGGAGATGGTGACTTGCATAAAGAATATCTGATTAGCTTCATGTCTTAACCAAAAATTCCAGCCCTTGTCTTCCTGCTCTTACCTGCTACACAACACCGGCTTCCTGGCAAACTCTGGAACTTCAGAGGCTGTTCTTTTTAATAATAAGGAACTCAAACCAGAAGGGAGACAGCTGCCAGTGGGCTTGGCTCTTTTCCTTGTCGCTTGTCGCTTCCAAACAGCTTTATTAGAATGTTTTGCTGCACTGCCCACCAGAATTGAAGGCCTGCATTTCTGTTTACTGCGAATCTGTGTCTTTCTGTGTTTGTGTATGTGTGGGCAACGAATGTTCACTGACCAGTGACAAAAAGGAATGTTTCAGAGGGTAGCCATGTTGATTTGCTTTAGAACAGGTAGATTCTAGCCCAGTAACACCTTCAAGACCAACATGGGTTTCAGGGGATAAGCCTTCGGGAGTCAAAGCTTCCTTCCTAAGGAAAGGAAAGTTCCCCTGTGCAAGCACCAGTCGTTTCCGACTCTGGGGTGACGTTGATTTCACAACGTTTTCATGGCAGACTTTTTATGGGGTGGTTTGCCATTGCCTTCCCCAGTCATCTACACTTTACCCCCAGCAAGCTGGGTGTTTATTTAACCGACCTCGGAAGGATGGAAGGTTGAGTCAAACTTGGGCCGGCTATCTGAATCCAGCTTCCGCCGGAATCGAACTCAGGTCGTGAGCAGAGAGTTCAGACCACAGTACTGCTGCTTTACCACTCTGCGCCACGGGGCTGCTCTTTCCTTCCTAAGACAGGAGTAGAAATGGAGATCTCCGAGTGCTTTTATTCTAGTCAGAAGGTGTTGTAAAGAATTCTTGTATAACCAGAAGGTGTTGTATAGAATTTTTGTAAAGGATGCAGAGGTCCAATGCATATTGTAATCAGTTTGATTGGAGAAGAGAGGAAATGCTGGGGGGGGGGGGGACAGAAAATTAGCATCTGTAGTGAGTAGGGCTGGCAAGCTCCCACTGGGGACAGGGGATAAGAACATAAGAACATAAGAGAAGCCATGTTGGATCAGGCCAACGGCCCATCAAGTCCAACACTCTGTGTCACACAGTGGCAAAAAATGTTATATACACACATACACTGTGGCTAATAGCCACTGATGGACCTGTGCTCCATATTTTTATCTAAACCCCTCTTGAAGGTGGCTATACTTGTGGCCGCCACCACCTCCTGTGGCAGTGAATTCCACATGTTAATCACCCGGATACCCCGGTCTGGAGGGCCCCAGCCCACCGGCAGGGAGCAGGCCGCTGGGAGGTCCCTGCCCCCAAAGAGCCCCATCGCAGCATACTATCCCTGGCACAATGATGTCACTGAGAAGTGACATTATCATCTGGAAACGTCACGCTGGGATGCTCTAGGACTTGTGATAAAAACTCTATGGTACTCCATGGTCCCTTTGAAATTTCTTTGTACCATAGAGTTTTACCACAAATCCTAGAGCATGCCCCCCACATGCAACACTCTAGGAATCATGGTAAAACTATATGGTTCCATAGAGTTTTATCACAAATCCTAGAGTGTCCCTGGTGCAATGTCCCTAGTGCGATCATGTCACTTCCAGGTGATGACATTGCACCGGGCGCATGAAGTGAACTCGAGAGAACAGTCCCCTGCTGCAGCGGCAGAGGGATTTGGCAACCCTAGTGGTGAGATGAATCCTATGTCCTTATTCAGCGATGTGGGGGTGGGGTCTATTGTGGTGAATTAACTCAAGTTCCGCAATCTCATGTAATTTCCCGTTGAAATTTCTTTGCTTGAATAGTGCTCTTAGGTCACCAATGGAATGACCTGGAAGGTTAAAATGTTCTCCCAATGCAATGTGTGTATGAAAGAGAAGGAAGTCATAGCAATTGTGATTGGTTCCACTTGTGCCATTTTCTTGTTTATTCCTTAACCTTGTCCTCCACTCCCTTCGAATACATGATCCTGCTGACCATCATTGCCAACTGCATCGTTCTGGCTCTGGAGCAACATCTTCCCGAGGATGATAAGACACCCATGTCTCGGAGATTAGTAAGTCAACTTCGGTGGGTTGGTTGGGTTCTGGGTCCCCTGCCCCTCTTCCTTTCCTGCTACTGTGTTAAATCGAATGAAATAAATAAATACTGGATATTGGTTCAGTTCTAAAAGCGAACGTGTGCCATTGAGTCACAAGCAGGGCTTGTTTTGTAGCAGGAACTCCTTTGCCTATTAGGCCACACACCCCTGATGTAGCCAGTCCTCCAAGAGCTTACAGGGCTCTTCTTGCAGGACCTATTGTAAGCTCTTGGAGGATTGGTTACATCAGGGGTATGTGGCCTAATATGCAAAGGAGCTCCTGCTACAAAAAAAAAAACAAAAAAACCCAACCCTTGTTGCAAGTGACTCATGGTGACCCCACGGAGTTCCATCTCATGGCATTTTCAAAAAACAAGCAGAGGTGGTTTGCCATTGCTTCCCGCTGCATAGCAATCCCGACCTTCCTGGATGGTCTCCCATCCAAATATTGATCCCACTTAACTTCTGATGAGATGAAGCTAGTTTGGGCGATTAGAACGGCTACAGTTCAGTTTGTTCCATGATGTAATTTTGAGCTTAAAGTTTGGATGTGTTTCTGGTGGATGCTGATGGGAACGGCCTGACAGAGAGATCCAGAAGGATCGATGCTCCAGGACTGAAAAATAACATTTCAGTTTTATGGAAAGGGCAGCTGTTTCTGTGGATCAAGGTTCAGAGTTGGAGATTTTCCAGCCCCATTCTGTCTGTTCCAAATAGATAGGAACATTTGCCCAGACCACCAAGTTGACTAAAGACAGGCCAAATAGCCTTGTATTTACCTGTTTGGGACAGAAAAACACTATTTGCAGAAGTGTATCCATACAATTTTGGGTCCATTCACAGTTAAATTGAAAAAGATTGCATCCGTATAGTAGGCAGTCCCAGCAAACCTGGAATATTTATTCATTAATTCATAAAAAAAAAAAATCTACTTGAAGAATTCACTACATGGTTCTGCAAACGAAAAGTTCAGCCTATGGCCGGTGACCATATGCAGTGAGAGAAAGAAAAAAATCCCTCTATATCCATTTTCTGTGTTTTATCTGTTCACACTTTTCACTCTTCTTAAAAATTCTACATAATTCTTGAACTGCATATGGGTCAATTTGCAGCAAAATTTTGATTTATTTATTATTAAATCTAGATTTCTTCTCCCATACCATTGGAGAGAAGGGCATCAGAAACAAATTCCTCCAGTTTTTATTGGGCTCTTCCTCCTGAATGGGGCCCTGATTTCTTTGAAGCTGGATCTCAGGTTGGAAAAAGCTAGCAGCTGTCAATTTCTGCTCTCTCCATCACTCCTTGATGCCTGTCCTCACTTTCCTAATTTATATTCTTTTGGGGAGATCAAGGAGAGGCAGTGGAGAGGGCTTCTGGCAGCTGAGGCTTCAGGCTCTGGATTGTAAATATTTTGGTCCCCAAAGCACTAGGGTCTTGCTAGAACAGAATTGTGTGGACACGACATGTAGGTGCTGGTCCAGAGAAACGTTGGTTGTACTGAAGTCCTGTGGAAGTTAGTAGGATTTAAATCAGATAAAACTAAAGTTCTGTTGAAGTCAACAGAACATAGTAGGTATAAATTTCTTTGTATCCATGTCTTAGAAGAGCCCCAGGTCAGCACAGTGGTTAATCAGGGCTTTTTTTGCAGCAGGAACTCCTTTGCATATTAGGCCACACATCCCTGATGTAGCCAATCCTCCAAGACTTTGCAGGGTTCATTATAGGGCCTACTGTAAGCTCTTGGAAGATTGACTACATGGGGATGTGGCCTAATATGCAGAGGACTTCCTGCTACAAAAAAAAAAAAAAGCCCTGAATGCAATATTCGTTTTCAGTAGTAGAAACCATTGAATTCAGTAGTACTTACTTCCTCGTAATTAACCTTGGATTCGTTTGCAAAAACTACTGTCAAGGACTTGTGTCCTACCACTCTGTTTAGCCAAGTCTGAAGATGCCTCCTTGGAGTACACAAAGCATGTGATGAAGCCTCTCTTTCAATCTTCCATCCTTGGGGTGGAGGAGACCTTCTAACTTGCTTAAACAGGAGACAAGACGCAAACTAAGTAATACAATTTCAATCCGCTTGCAATGCACTTTCCAACTGGATTTTGCCCATTCACACAGTTAAATCCAGTTGGAAACCGGACTGGAAGTGTATTATTGGATGTGATCGCAGCCAAGGATTCTGCAGAGCTCATCCTGGCCATGTGCTGCTTTCCTCCTCTGATCTTTCTCATGTGTTTCCCTTCCTGTAGGAAAAGACTGAGCCTTATTTCATTGGGATCTTTTGCTTCGAAGCTGGCATTAAAATAGTCGCATTGGGATTCGTTTTCCACAAGGGCTCATACCTCCGGAATGGCTGGAATGTCATGGATTTCATTGTGGTCCTGAGTGGGTAAGTTCCTCCCTTACATTTTGGAGGTGGGGCGTGAGACGGCGATGGGGGTTATGGGTAATTTGCAGAAGTTAAGGAGAGAAGGAAGGGAATGGCTTATAGCATTCCAAACTACTCACAGCCAAGAAAATGAACAAACAATTCATGTTTGTTCCATAGAGGCTTACTCAGGAGAACTTTCCAACAGATTGCTCTGCTTTTGGGCTACTAAGCATTGCAAATGGCAATACAAATCTCACTGATGGTTTTGTTTCTACTATACCTTTTAGAGAGGATTTTGTTATTGTAAAAAAAAAAAAAAAGTCTTATGCTATTTTAGTGATTTGGCTTTGGGAATGTTTTAGGGGGAATGGAAGCCTCTAAGTCCAAGCGTTGAGCAGCGGCTCTCTAGGAGAGGATACTTACGGGCATTTGTTTTGTTAATTGAGAGTTCCTGATATGATTATGTGGTCTCATGCGTCTCTAGATTTAGCTATGTGTTATCTTCAAATGGTATAAGAAAATTCCGATGGCTTTTATTTTTTTTAAAGGAAAAAACACCTTCAAGAAGGGGAAGTTTGGGGCGGAACAGGGGATGCTAAACCCATTCTCCACCCCATTGCATTTCTGCTGTATCTTACTCTCAAACCACTTCCCACGGTCACTTTCTTGGCACTCTTGTGCTGCTGTACATCTGCCCCCGGAAGAACTGTTTGCCCCAGGAAATATGCTTATTTCAGACATTGGTTTTGTGTCTCTTTGCCAGGTTTGATTTGATCTAGGGTTGGGTTAGGAAACCATCAGCCTCCATACTGAGAGCAGTAGAGAGCAGACCACTGTCTTGGCACCTACAGCCAGGTATTCACCCAAGCGAACAAGGCTCTGGCAGCACTGTTGGTGCCAGGGGTATGGGAGAAGATACGAGGCGAGGCTTTTACGCATCATTGCCTCCCAGACTTGCCCAGCGGTGTCCATCTCTGAAATGGTGGCAGCACCGCTGGGACCTTTGGCTTGCTCTGAGCATGTCTGGCCAAAGGCAGCTCTCGTCTCCCCACCGCAGCTCCATTCATGTTCCCTAGTATGCCAAATCTTCACAGGTATGTGTTGCACTGTTTTTCAGCACTTAGGCCAAAAAGTTAGACTGCCGCTGATCTAGTGTCTTGTAAAAACCAGAATAGCAAACAAAACACCCTACTTTTTTTTAAACATATGATAAGTTTATTTTAAAAATTCCAAGTTATAAAGAACTTTGTTGTATGAAATAGTATCAAGTAAATTAATTCTGTATATAACAAAATTCTACTATGCATAAAATACTATGGTATAACATTGTAGAACATCTTATTTAGCATTTAAGATAATGTCCAGTTTGCCAATCAATCAATAGATAAAGAAATAAACATCTTATTAAGAATAAATTAACTGATAATTGGGCTAGAATTTTTGTGTTTTAAACAATTTATTGGTAGCATATGGTTACAAAGCTTATCTATTTCTTAATTTTTTTCTTTTTTTTTTCACATTAACCCATATGACATTTCCATCCCCCCTCCCTCCAATGTTGACTTCCCCGAGGTTATAAGTTCAAATCCATACTAAAGGCACTTCTGATTGCTCAAAGTTCCGTATATATATTCTTACAACTAAAAAAATGTCCAATATTTCTTTACTTTCCAAGTTTTCTCCATATATCCTTTAAATTTTCTCCACTCCCTTTTGAATATCTCTAAATCATAGTCTCTTAGTGTTCTGGTTAATTTGTCCATTTCACACCACGATAAAACTTTCATGGTCCATTCCCATTTCTCTGGTATTTTTTCTTGCTTCCAAAGCTGCGCGTACAAAGTCCTAGCAGCTGATAACAGGTACCAAATTAAAGTCCTGTCTTCTTTTGGGTATTTTTCTAATTGTAATCCAAGTAAAAACGTCTCTGCAATTTTCTTAAAATCATAGCCCAAAATTTTGGTGATTTCTTGTTGTATCATCTTCCAGAATTCTTTCGCTCTTTCACATGTCCACCACATATGGAAGAAAGAACCTTCATGTTTTTTACATTTCCAACATCTATCCGACATTTTCTTACTTATCTTAGCCAATTTTTTCGGAGTCATATACCACCTATACATCATTTTAAAACAGTTCTCCTTAATGCTTTGACAAGTTGATATCTTCATTGAGTTCTTCCAGAGGTGCTCCCATGTTTCCATTTGTATTTCTCTATTCACATTAATTGCCCATTTGACCATTTGAGACTTTACTACTTCTTCTTCTGTAGACCATTTCAATAATAACTTATATACTTTTGATATCAATTTTTCATTGTCACCTAACAGGACTCTTTCCAGTTCTGTTTGTTCTCGTCTAATCCCCTCTGATTTTATGTCATTTTCCATCAAACTTTTAATTTGTTGCATTTGAAACCAATCATAATTGTTATTTAGCTCTTCTGAGGTTTTTAATTCAATTTTGTCTCCTTGAATCTTAAGCAGTTGGTTATATGACATTTCTCTTTTTTCTTCAGAATCAGCTGTTATTTTTATTACTTCTGCTGGCACTATCCATAATGGTTTTCTCTCGTCCCCGTATTTCTTGTATTTTATCCAAGTATTTAGTAATGTATTTCTGACATAGTGGTGAGAGAAAAAACCATCCATTTTATTCTTCCCATAATACATGTATGCATGCCAGCCGAATCTATTTCCGTGAGCTTCTAACCACAAAGGTTTTTTATCTAACAGCATTATCCAATCTTTTATTCATGTCAAACAAACTGCATCGTGGTATAGTCTTAGATCGGGAAGTTGAAAACCTCCTCTCTCTTTGGCATCCGTTAAGATCTTCATCTTTATCCTTGGTTTCTTTCCGGCCCAAATGAAATCAAAGATTTTCCTTTGCCATTTGTTGAATTGTTTTGCTTCTTTTACAATCGGGATGGTTTGAAACAAATACATTATCCTTGGCAAAATATTCATTTTGATTGCAGCTATCCTGCCCAGTAAGGACAAGTTGAGTTTATTCCATTTCATCAAATCTTTGTCCATCTTACACCACAGTTTTTCATAATTGTTTTTGTATAAATCAATGTTCTTCATTGTTATCTCTATTCCAAGGTACCTAACTTTGGTTGTGACTTCACAACCTGTCACCTTTTGTAGTTCGTTTGTTTTATTTGGTTGCATGTTTTTACAGAGGAATTTCGATTTCTCCTTATTTATGTATAATCCTGCTAGTTCTCCGTATTCTTTTATCTTAGCTAACAGCAGTGGTGACACTTGAACCGGATTCTCCATTATGAACACTATATCATCTGCAAAAGCTTTATATTTATAAGAGAATCTTCTAATTTTTAGACCTTCTATTTTTTCATCTTTTTGAATTTGTTGTAACAAAATTTCAAGAGTCATTATAAACAACAATGGTGATAGCGGGCATCCTTGCCTTGTTCCTTTACTCACTTTCAATTCTTTGGTAAGGTCTGCATTTATACACAATTTTGCATGCTGATCTGTATATATTGCTCTTGTCATTTTTATAAATTGTTCCCCTAAATTAATTTTTTCCATTACCGCAAACATAAAGTCCCAATTTAAGTTGTCGAAGGCTTTCTCTGCGTCAACAAAAAATAAGGCCACTTCTTTTTCCGGGTGCTTTTCATAGTATTCCACAACATTAATAACAGCTCTTACATTGTCCCTTATTTGTCTTTTAGGAAGAAATCCCGCTTGGTCTTTGTTTATAAAGTTGGTCAGGTATTGTTTCAGTCGCTCTGCTAAAATTCTTGTATAGATCTTATAGTCATTATTCAACAATGAGATTGGTCTATAATTTTTTACGTTTGTGCTATCTTTATCTTCCTTAGGAATCAGAGAGACTACAGCTTCCCTCCAGGTCTTTGGGATTTTCCCTTCTTCTCTTATCGTGTTTAACAACTTCAACAGTTTGGGTGTTAATTCATCCTTGAGAGATTTGTAAAATTTTGACGTAAATCCATCTGGCCCTGGAGCTTTACCCTCTTGCATTGCTTTTATTGCTGCTTCTATTTCAATTTTCTCTATTGGGTCATTTAATATCTTTTTCATATGTTCCGTCAAAGGTGCCACCTGAATGTTTCGTAGATACTCTTCCACTTTTTCTTTACTTACATTCACACCCTTGAATAAATTTGCATAGTATTTAAAGAATTCTCTTTTAATTCCTTCTTGATCCACTACTGTTTTCCCATTTGCCATGATTTTATTTATAGTCTTATTTTCTTTCCTTTTTTTTAATTGCCAGGCCAGGTATTTACCAGGTTTGTTTGCACTTTCAAACGATTTCTGTTTCAAATTTTTTAAATTCCATTCTAATTCTTTATTCAGCAAATGTTTAACTTGGGATTGTAATATCGTAATTTCTTTTATTAATTTTTTCTTCCCTGGTCTTTTTTTTAAGTCCTTTTCTTTTTTATCTATTTCATTTTGCAGTGCTGACAGCCTTTCTTCTCTTGCTCTTTTGTCTTTATTATTCAATGTAATTAATATACCCCTCATTACTGCTTTATAAGTGTCCCATACTGTTGGATATTCCATATCATCCGTTTCATTTATTTGGAAGAATGCTGCAGTCTCCTTTTCTAAGAATGATACAGTGTCTTTATTTTGTAGTAAATCCTCATTAATTCTCCATCTTCTTGATTTTCTTTGCAATTTTGTTGACCAGCATATTGGATTATGGTCCGCCCAAACCTTTGGAAGAATCTCAATTTTTTTTGTTATGAGGCCCAAGCCTTGGGAACCCCACAACATGTCAATTCTGGAAAAAGAATTATGCCTTGCTGAGAAAAATGTATAGTCTCTTACCTCAGGGTTGAACTTTCTCCAAATGTCTTCTAGATTTTCCTGTTTAATCAACTCAAAGAAGGAATTGGGCAGCTTCCCTTCTTTATCATTCTTCTTTGGACTTGATCTGTCAAGGTTATTTTGTATTGTCCCATTAAAATCGCCCATCATCAATACCTGGTCATAAGTCTCTTCGTCCATTTGTCTATTTATGTCTTTAAAGAATTTGTCTTTCGCTCCATTGGGTGCATAGAGTCCTAGTAGTAACGTTTTTTTCGCCTCTATCGTCACCTCAACAGCAATGTATCTTCCTTCTTTGTCTTTAAAGATTAATTTTGGGTCAAGTTGTTCTTTAATGTAAAAAACCACCCCTCTTTTCTTTTGCTCTGCTAGTGAAAAAAATTCCACCCCCAAATTTCTATTCCACAAAAATTTACTGTCCTTGCGTTGTATATGAACTTCCTGTAAACAAATTATATTACATTTTTGCTTTTTAATCCAATGAAATGTTCTCCTTCTTTTCTGTGGTGAATTTAGTCCATTTATATTCCAAGATAGTAATTTGTACTCCATTATGATGTTGGTTCTTTATTTTCTTCAAAAAAGCTATGCATCTCTTGTTCGCTTCTTATTGTAATCCTTTTGCCATTTTGTTCAAATCCAAGACCCTCTGGTATTATCCATCTATATCTTGTGCCCTCTGCACGCAACTGATCGGTTAGCTTCTTGTACTTTTTCCTATCGCTGATCACTTCTCTTGGTAGCTCTTTCATTATTTTAACTCTGCTCCCTTCTATTGCCCAGGCTTTTTGGTACCCTTTCCTCAAAATTTTCTCTGCCACTTCTTTTGATCTTAATCTTATGACGATGTCTCTTGGCAGACCTTTATTTTTCGCATAAACTGAGTTGACTCTGTAGGCACCCTCCAACATACTCTTAAATCTGTCAGGGTCTTCTTCTATGTACTCAGTGATGATATCCACCATATAGCCTTTTAAGTCTGTGTCTTCTTTTTCAGGTACCCCTCTTAGACGCACTTGTGACTCCAGCAACTTACAGTCGTGTATTATGACCTTTTCTTGAATTTTTAGCAAGGCAGAGGCCTGTGTATCCACTTTCATCTCTACCTCTTTCACTTTATTTTGAGTCTCTTCCTTAAAATTCTCTATCTCCTTCTTAAGGTCTCCAACTTCTTTTTTAATATCTTTTTTTATTGCCAAATGCAATTTGTCCATAGCTTTTAACATTTTTGCCTCCAGAGCGTCAAATTGAGCCTGCATCTTGTCAAATGATTGGGCTCTTGCACGTGTTGTTCTTTCTACTGACATATAAAAAATCACCAAACCTTAAAAAAATCCCCACATAAAATTTAGCATCCAATCCAATAGCTTAGAGCCAGTTCTTTCAGATGAGACTAGTTTCGTTTTTCTCCCTTCTTCCTGAGCAAAGATATTGAATTTTAACAATTTTGACAGTTTTTCTCCCTTTTAAAATGGCAATCGTTATTTCTCTATGGTACAGTTCCAGCCTAGAGAGGTCTCTCTTCGTCTTTCTTGATCTGAGTCTTGGACTCAATTCCTTCCTAGTTCAAAGGTCGGATGTCACAGCTCTTGTTGTCCTTATAGGCTCTGATTTATTGTCCAGCCCCTTTTAGTTTCACTTCCTGTCACAGCTTAGACTGATCTCGTGTCTAATCTCGCAGTTTTTTGAGCTGCATGAAGAAACCGCAACCACAAAAATTCACAACAATATGTCCTTTCTCCAAAATATCTTTGAAGGCAATTGTTTTTACGGCGTTCAGTTTTCCCAAGCTGAATTCTTTTCCTGCTGTGCCCCCACTCAGCTCAGTTCATTCTAGGTTCTGCAGTTTATGGGCATATATACACGGCAACTCTCTTTTCTTTCTTCTGCGTCACCAGCTAGAATTTTTGACTCTTTTCAGCTAAGAATAATAAGCTGAGAATAATGCCTTGCTCCATCCCAAGCCAAATGAAAGGGAATATTTAAACAAAAAGAGAAAGAGGGGATAGCATGTTAGAAAGAATTATAGTGAGAGAAACTGAAGGTAAGTTGTGTTAATAGGTAAGATGTTTTTAGATTCAGTATATTCCAGAAACCGAAGTCATTTTTCTTCAAAATATGTGACCTTGGGGTAAATGTCAGACAAGGAAAGTTGTGCCATAGTTTTCTCCATTATTAAAATGTCCCAGATTTTTGTAAACCAGAGTTTGAGTGATGTTAAGGTGGTGGCTTCCTAGTGGGGACCATTCTCTAAATAAAAGGCCTCTTTAGGGGTGTGCTTTGGCTTTCTCAGTATGGATTCAGAGCAGTGTTTTCCAACCTGTGGGACCCAAAAGTGGATCACAAAGCCTCTACAAGAAAGTCCTGAGCCAGCCCTCTCTGATGGTCACCCTTGTCCTTTCCCATCACTCTCTTTTGTATCTTGGAAACCAATGGGCTGCGATCACACATACTAAACAATGCACTTTTAATCCACATTCAATGCACTTTCCAAGTTGATTTTACTGTGCGAACTGGTAAAATCCAGTCGGAAAGTGGATTGAAAGTGCTTTATTGAGTGTGTGTAATTGCAGCCCAAGATCCGGTCTTGGAAGAAATTATCTTCGATTTTTTTCTTCATTGCTTGTGCATGTTGTTGATCAAGGGAAACGTGTCCTGAGGATAACTGGAGTGAGTGAGAAACATGGGGGGGGGGGGAGATTAGAGAGAGGAATGAAGGAGAGTGTGGTTAGAGTCTGGGATGTAACCTCCATATGCACATGTTGTGTATGTGTGTGTGGGAGGAGGAATGCCACTTGCATGAAGTTCATAGTGGGGGCAGCTATACTCTTTATGGGATGCTCAGGGGTCATTTTGTAGAAAAAAGGTGGTGGAGCTCATTCAGGGATTGTTATGCAGTTGCACCTACCATTCAATGAACAAGGAGGGAAGGAGGAGGTGGAACTGTCAGAAAGGTGTGAGCTCCTGCTGAATCTGAGGCCTGGGGATGCTTATTGGCTTCTCAAAAACATCTGGTTAGCCACTGTAGAAAATGGAATGCTGAACTAGATGGGTACCAGGGCTGTAGATTGCCGCAAGTGCCAAAAAAACTTTGGTCCAGCCCTGGAGGGGTCACTATACCAAGTAAATTTGGTCTTCTGGGTTGGTATACCAGAAAGGCTGGGAACTGCTGATTTCGAAGAGTGGGGGTGGATTTGGAATTGTAAAGCACTGAACTTATTCCTCTGAGTTTAAAAGAAAATTTTGTAGTGTCTCGCTTTACATAGGTCAGCTGCTATATATAGAAATGCACAGGACGAGCGTTGGCAGCGTAGCTCATCTGCGGTGGATTTTTTGCATACTTTTGGTCATGTTCACAAGTTCAGCTTTTTTCGAAATTTGTACTTCAGCTTGTTAATGAAATGTTGGGCTGCAATGTACCCCCTTGATCCAAAAGCTATTCGACAGGGTTATAGAAAAGGGCACGTTGCACTTTCAGTTGTAGAACTGGTCTTGAGCTTACTTTATCAGTCCTAAAATGGCAACAGCAGCAAAACTGAAGAAGCTGGAGCTTCTTTTGGAAGAATGGCTCCACCACTTGTGTAGGATTGCCAGCTCTTGGTTAGAAAACACCTGGAGATTTTGGGGGTGGAGCATGAGGAAGGCAGAGTTTGGAAAGGGGAGGGACCTCAGCAGGTGTAATGCCTGACAGTCCATCCCCGAAAGCAGCCATTTTCTCCAGGGGAGCTGATCTTGGTCATCTGGGGATTGATTGTAACAGAGGAAGCTCTCCAGGTGCTACCTGGAGCGTGTCAACCCTACATGTATGGAATATGGCACTGCTTCTTAAATCTTCGTTCGCGAAGTCAAGCCGAGAGAGAGAGAACTATCCAAGGGCCCAGAGAAATAATTTTCAACGTTCAGCTAAACATACGGAGTATTGGGTATTGTTTACAATGTTTTGGAAGAAGGCCAGAGAGAAAGCGTTTTCTTATGTATAATTATACTCCCTTTTTATTTCTTTCTATAGCTGGGAGTATGCAATGTGTTACATTATACATGCTGTATTTTTTTGGGGGGGTAGGGGGATATTAAAGAAGATGTTCCAGGTTTTGATTTAGGCATTGCCAGCAATGTGGTGGTGACGGTGATGATGATGATGATGATATTGAATTTATATCCCACCCTCCACTCCAACTTGCTGGTAAAAACTGTATTCCTGGGATGGTTAATTGTGGCCCATGGATGGGTTCTGGTGCCCAAGGGAATGTTAGCAGGGGTCATTTCATGCTGGAGCTCAATAGCAAAACTCATTTGCATATGCCACACACAGCTGACATCATCAGAAGGTGTCCTAAATTATATCATCTCAGCATCTACCTTAAAATGCTTCTTGAATTATAATGGTCATAATAAAACCTTACTCCCATCATACTTTTTAAATTACTTTCTCCTATGTGGCCACAGTGACATGAGGAAGGTTTCCATCTGTCTGCTTTATACGTGTTGGTTATTTCTCCATTTTTGGTGGGGGGAAATATAAGAAAGTTTGTCAAATCTTAAAAGGTAAAGGTAGTCCCCTGTGCAAGCACCAGTTGTTTTCAACTCTTGGGGGACGTTGCTTTCACAACGTTTTCACAGCAGACTTTAGGCATTGCCAGCAATGTGGCAATGCCAATAATGGTCATAATAAAATCTTACTCCCATCATACTTTTTAAATTACTTTCTCCTATGTGGCCACAGTGGTGTGATGCAGATTTCCACCTGTCTGCTTTATATGTATTGGAGCCGGCTACCTGAACCAACTTCCACTGGGATCAAACTCAAGTCCGACTGCAGTACTGCAGCTTTACCACTCTGTACCATGGGGATCTTAGAGTTCTGCAAAAATCTCACAAAGGGTTTGAACAATGGAGTCCAGAAGCAAGCATTTGGTGGGAGGGTGGGGGGCAAGAAAGAAAGAGCACAATAAAATTTAGAGGTTCTGGAGCTCCACTCCTGTGAGCTCCTGCCCAAAATGAGGCCTGAATGTTAGCATGACTGAAATGTGATGAAGGTGTGGTTTAAAAAAGCTTGCCTGAAGTTTTGCTCCTAAGCAAGAAAATGATCTTTATAAATTGTAGGAGCTAGAGATATTCCGTGCTTTAATGTTTCCTCCCAGCGGAAGTGCCTTTTAACTCAGTGAGTAATTAAATTCTGGAATTCACTGCCCGTGAAAGTAGTGATGGCCGCTAGCATAGACGGTTTCAAAAGGGCATTAGACAGATTGATGAAGGACATATATCCATCAGGGCCTTGGTGTGACTGAAGATAACCTCTGCGTCTGCCGGCACTCTGCATTCTGAACAGCAGTGCAAGGCAGCAATGTAAGGTCTTGGGCTCTGTGCCTGGTTTGTTGGCCCTCCAGGACAACTGGTTGGCTGCAGGGCCAGCCCTCCCACTAGGCAAACTAGGCAATTTCCGAGGGTGCTGGCCTTCTGGGGGCACCAAATTGGGCGCCCCTCCCATGTGACTCAGAGATGTTATCGATGCAGGGGAGTGCCAGAAGTTAGCCTTGCTGCCTAGGGTGCCCGACAGTCTAGGGCCAGCCCTGGAGTTGATGGACCACCGGTCTGAGCCTGCATGGCTCTTCTTAGAGTCTTAGGAACTTAGCATGTATGTAGGATGCATATATGGATCCTTTCTTGATAGATGCTGCCACTCTTCACTGTACTGCCTGATCACTAGGGTTGCCACAACCTCTGGTAAGTAGGGGATCCCCCAGTTTCAGATACTCCTCTCTTAGGGCTGCCAAGCTTCTGATCTGGGTGGGGTTTCTCCCACCTAGGAGTTTCCCAACCTGCCGGCCCACACTGGGCTGGCAGGCGGAACCTCCCCCGACGTCACTGGTGCAATGACATCACCTGGAAGTGACGTCATCGCACCGGTGACATCGCGTGCCGGCCGTTCTAGGTGTTTCTGGGAAAACTCTATGGTTTTCCCAGACACTCTTGCAATTTGGGAGGGGAAACTCTATGGTATAATAGGTACCATAGCGTTTTCCTCTCCCAAAATGGAGGCTAGGTGAGACTTGGCAACCCTATCCTCTCTGCCTCCCCCCCCCCATTACACCCAGTGAGGAGGGAAGAAGTCAGAAATAAATGTAGTGTCATCCAGAATTGATGAAGGCATGTTGGTGATGTCAGGGGGTGACACTCTGGCTATTAGTCAAGACTCTATGGCTGGAAGCTGATTCTACCCATACAGGTTTGGCCGCCAACCAGAGCATTGGCCCCGACATCCCCAGTATACCTACATCACTCCTGGATGACATTGGCACATCAGGGATGATGTGCCTGTGTCGTCCAGAAGAGATGTGGGCATGTCTCGCCTCTTCCCTTCCCATTCCCAAAGCCTCCTGGGAAGTCCCCTGCTGGCTTGTCCAACTGACCTGGCAACCCTACTGATCGCTGCAGAGAAGGACAGCTTGTGGGGCAAAATATATATCTGGAATATTCCCTTCCCATCAGGAATACAGAAGTGTCTCTGGCAGGGCTTTTTTGGAGCAGGAACTCCTTTGCATATTAGGCCACACCCCCTGGTGTAGCCAATCCTCCAAGAGCTTACAGTCAGCTCTGTGCTAAGAACCCTGTAAACTCTTGGAGGACTGACTACATCAGGGGTGTGTGGCCCAATATGCAAAGGAGATCCTGCTACAAAAAAAAAGCCTTGATCTCTGATATAATCAATGTTGATGTATAAAGACAAGGTCCACTGTTGGCTTGCCAGTGAGGTAGAATTTGGAATTGCCTTTCTTAAAGGTTGTTTCTCTTGCCTAGAAACACCAGAATTTTGCAAGAAGCACCCACTGCGTACCCAGTTCTTTCTGAACCTTCTGCAAATGCCCAGTAGAAGTGTGAGCGGGCAGTTTTCCTATCCTCCACCAGGGCTGTTTTTGTAGCAGGAACTTCTTTGCATATTAGGCCACACACCCCTGATGTAGCCAATCCTCCAAGAGCTTACAGGGCTCTTCTTACAGGGCCTTCTGTAAGCTCCAGGAGGATTGGCTACATCAGGGGTGTGTGGCCTAATTTGCAAAGGAGTTCCTGCTACAAAAAAAGCCCTGTCCTCCACCATGTTTTCCTTGGGGAGAAAAATAGTGTTTTTCTCTTCTTTGCACTAGACTTTTGTTCTGGATATGGGGTCAAGGGTAGGAGGTCCACACAAGAGCAGAAAGGGGGACTTATGCTGGTAAGCAGATTCATGGAAGCCTATACAAAAATGTAAGGAAGGAAGGTGGAACGGTATGGCCTGATTGTGTCAAATCTTGGAAGCTAAGCAGGGTTTGTACTTGGGTAGGAGACCACCAAGGAAGACTTTGCAGAGGAAGGCACTGGCAAATCACCTCTGCTTCTCACTTGAGAGACCCTTGCCGGGATTGCCATAAAATTGATTGTAACTTAACAGCACATACATATGTACATACACGTACAAAAATATATATCTAGCTACTTTCTCCCTTCCAGAGCCATAAGGAATTTATATTTCTCCTAGTGGCTCTCTATATTCAGCTCACCTCACCTGCTTGTCTGCTCCTGGTGATGCTTTGCCTTTGGCTGCTGTCTATAAGTGTGGGTCCCTCTAGCTTCTTCTGGACTAAGAGACGTTGCTATGGAGATGACCTCTGTGCTCTGTCATTGAAGACAGACCTGCTGTACTCTTCCAGCCTCCTGTCCTGGGAATGCTGGAAGTCCCTGAAACAGGAGGGAGGGAGTTCAGTTCACTTGGCTGAAAGGGAACAGACTTTCACCTGCTCAGGGAGGGGTCATGGCTCTGTGGTAGAACATCTGCTTGGCATCCAGAAGGCCCCAGGTTCTATCCCCAGCATCTCCAGTTAAAAGGACCAGGCAGTAGGTGATGCGAAAGACCTGGAGAGCCACTGCCAAACTGAGTAGACAATACTGGCCTTGATGGACCAAGGGTCTGATTCAGTAAAAGGCAGATTCACGTGTTGACCAAGAAAGAAAGAGTCCTCTCCTTTCTGCCCTTTGTTGTTATTTTTCCCTTTGAGGAAAATGCCTCTTTTAAAAATGTGGATAGTGAGAGATGCTAAGTGGTGGAAAGTGCAGTCACGTCACAGCAGACTTATGGCAGCCTCATAGGAGTTTCAAGGCAAGAGATGAACCAAGGTGGTTGGCCATTGCTTCCCTCTGCATTGCAACCCTGGACTTCCCTTGGTGGTCTCTCATCCAAATACTAACCAGGGCAGACCCTGCTTAGCTTCTGAGATCTGATGACATCAGGCTAGCCTGGGCCATGCATGTCAGGGCACAAGATGCTAGAGCTCTCCAGAATTCAGATGTCTCCTTAGGATCCTTAGGACTTCAATTGGTGAATGGGGTGTTGATAGATACAATTTGTCTCTAGTATACATGCATATAAATGCAAGCGCATGAATGCAAAGGCACTGCGTGGTGCACGAGCTTCTGTTTTAAGACACTGCAGCAGCTGTAGAATATAAGCTTCAGAGCATGGCTTAATGGTAGGTGATAGTCACCTTTAGGAAACTAAGGAAGTCTGGGTCTAGATCAGGATTGGTTAAACTTGCTTAACATAAGGGCCTCATAGAATAAACATCAGCTGTTTGAGAGCTGGAAGGAAGGGAGGGAGAGAGATGGGGAGGGGGAAAGAAATCAACTTTAACTTTAAATGCATTCTCCAAGCTGCCAGCTGACTTGGCTTGGGGAAGTGATTTAAAGAGACAAATGCTTTCTTCAAGCCAGCAGACAGCGTGGTGGGAGCTTCAAGAGCCACACAGTATGTGTAAAAGAGCCACATGGGGCTCCCGAGCTGCAGTTTGGCCACCTCTGGTCTAGACAGCGTCTGGATGGGAACAAATAATACACTTTAGAACAAAGTTAGAAACCAGTGACATCTTTAAGACCAACAATTTATTCAAAGGAAGAAGAAGACGAAGACTGCGAATTTATACCCCGCCCTTCTCTCTAAATCAGAGACAGAGAGTGGCTTACAATCTTCTAAATCTTCTCCCCCCACAACAGACACCCTGTGAGGTGAGTGGGGCTGAGAGGGCTCTCACAGCAGCTGCCCTTTCAATGACAACTCCTGCGAGAGCTATGGCTGACCCAAGGCCATTCCAGCAGCTGCAAGTGGAGGAGTGGGGAATCTAACCTGGTTCTCACAGATAAGAGTCCGCACACTTAACCACTACACCAAACTGGCTCTCTATGAGTTCTCAAAGTATGAGCTTTCATGTGCATGCTCACTTCCTCTGATGTCTATCTAAGGAAGTGTGCATGCACATGAAAGCTCATACCTTGAATGAAATGTTGTTGGTCTTAAAGGTGCTTCTGGACTCTTCACTTTGTTCTGTTGCTTCAGACCAACATGGCTCCCCACCTGGATCTAAACACCACTAGAGCTCTTCAGAAGATGGCAATTACGTTTGGATTATGTTCTCAGAGAATCATGTTTTCCCTGAGTCTCTTTCGCCAAAACAGCAGCCGCCTCGGCTTTGCGATCAATAGTGGATAGGTTGCTGAAGGGCGCTGAATTCAGCAGGCAGAATGACCCAGACGTCACACGCCCTAGACTCTTAGACACAGATTGTGCCTGTGAGACAGCAGAGACACAAACCCAGGAAATGGAAGCTTACTCTGCTTTTTTAGCACAGACGGAGCAGCAAATGGCTGTTAAGCACACGATGGAGCTTCAAGCCTGTCACGCCCCAGTGGCAAAGAGTCAGGCTGCCTCCTACTACTGTTGTGGAGGGCAACCACCACTCCCCCATCCTTGAACAAAGTTTGGGTAAATATATGATACATTGGACCATCTTGCTACAGTCTGTAGGTTACAGAGATGCCACCCCAAAATTACTCAGCCATCCCAAAACAGAAATCCAGGGTGCTTTCTTCGTAGCAGGAACGCGTTTGCAAATTAGGCCACACCCCTGATGCCAAGCCAGCTGGATCTGTGTTCCTGTTCATTCCTGCTAAAACAAATGCCCTGGGTATAGTGCACAGGGAGAGTGAGATTGAGCCTTCCCTCCTGCACTTTCCAACCTGAAATGGCCCCAGGAAGCTACTCTTTGCCCACCAGGGAAACTTAAATGTAGCTAACATAGCAAATTAGGGGCTTCTATGGAAATGAGCCCTGTGGCACGGAGACCCCTGTGGCACAGAGTTGTAAACTGCAGTACCGCAGTTCAAGTTCTGCTAACAACCTGTGTTCGATCCTGGTGGAAGCTGGGTTCAGTAGCCGGCTCAAGGTTGACTCAGCCTTCCATCCTTCCGAGGTTGGGAAAATGAGTAGCCAGCTTGCTGGGGGGAAAGTGTAGATGACTGGGGAAGGCAATGGCAAACCACCCCGTAAAAAGTCTGCCATGAAAACATTGTGAAAGCGACATCACTCCAGAGTGGGAAATGACTGGTGCTTGCACAGGGGACTACCTTTCCTTTTATAGAAATGGTCACAAAACAGGAAGACCTAAACCCTCTCACTCCACATGAAATAGCCCAAATCTGAATACGATTGCTTTCCTCAGCACCTGAAAATTGAGTTCCCAGTGCAGACCTCCATAACACTATCTTTCGACAGTCTGTATATCTGCTCTTTATTGTATGTGAATTGGCTCACACACTCCATCCATAGGCAGGTCTGCTAAGATAAATTTTTGGAAGCTTGTTGAATCTCTCTCTGTGTGTGTGCATGCACTCATACAAACGTGTGTGTGTGAGAAAGGGGGGGGGGAGAAATAACTATGTGTGGAAAGATACTATTTTGCTTTGTGATAATTAAAGCAAACGTTATTTCATACGCTGCTCAGAATTGGTCAAACTTTGAAACTGGAGTCATTAGCAATCACTGAGTGGGATCAAATATGGGAAAACATTAGTTTCTAATTAGCATAATTATCAACATTAGAAAGTCGCCTATTAAGTGTGCATGCAGGCTTAGCGTTCCACTGTCTGCGTGAAATAGGACACTACAGTTGATTCTAATTACCATCCTTGACTTCCAGTCTCAGCAAGAGAGAGATGAGGAGTGAATGGACCTGAAAATTGACTCTTCGTGGTCCCCCGTGGGAGGCGGAGGGGGCCTTTTCATCCAGCAACCAGTGTAGGAAGCTGCAGGTGGCTGAGCTACAGTTCTGCACAGGGATGCCAAGCCTCCAGGTGGGGCCTGGGGATCTCCCGGATTTCAGCTCATCTTCACACTAGAGAGATCAGTTCTTTTAGAGCAAGGGTGGCCAAATTGTGGCTTGAGAGCCACATGTGGCTCTTTCACACATATTGTATGGTTCTTGAAGCCCCCGCTGCCCTGTTGGCTGGCTTGGAGAAGGCATTTGTCTCTTTAAATCACTTCTCCAAGCCAAGTCAGCCAGCAGTTTGGAGAATATATTTAAGGTTGCTTTCTTTTCACCCCTCCCTCCCTCCCTTCCTTTCCCTGAGTCTCTTTTGCGAAAACAGCAGCCGTCTCAGCCTTGCGATCAATAGTGGATAGGTTGCTGAAAAGCGCTGGTGAGAGCCAGTTTGGTGTAGTGGTTAAGTGCATGGACTCTTATTTGGGAGAACCGGGTTTGATTCCTCACTCCTCCACTTGCACCTACTGGAATGGCCTTGGGTCAGCCATAGTTCTTGTAGGAGTTGCCTTGAAAGGGCAGCTGCTGTGAGAGTTCTCTCAGCCCCACCTACCTCACAGGGTGTCTGTTGTGGGAGGAGAAGATAAAGGAGATTGTAAGCCACTCTGAGTCTCTGATTCAGAGAGAAGGGTGGGGTATAAATCTGCAATTCTCCTTCCTTCCTTCCTTCCTTCCTTCCTTCCTTCCTTCCTTCCTTCCTTCCTTCCTTCCTTCCTTCCTTCCTTCCTTCCTTCCTTCGTCTCTCATTTAACTGATCTATCATTTAAATGTCAACATGCTTATTTATACATTTATTTAGATAGTTATATATCCTTCATTTCTTCCCCTGGTGAGGAATCCAACATCATTCCTTTCCCTCTATTTCATCTGCACAACAACAATCCTGTGAGATAGACTGAGATTTACTGGCCCAAGATCACCAGTGAGTTCCCAGGGCAGAGCAACGATTCGAACCTGGGTCTCTCAGATTCTTGTTCGGCATTCTAACCTGATTCTATGTTAGCTAATCTTCAGCACTGACCGTGACAAGGCCAAGGACAAGGTCAGAGCGTCGAGTGCCAGGACCAATTATATGGTTCTTTGAAATATGGCCATAATAAATATTAACACTACTACCTTATGAATTTTTGTTTGGGAGTGTCCTCCACTGGGATCCACATGGGACTTATTTTAGAGTAAACATATGCAGAATTGGGTGGCCAGTTGTTTTGTGGAGCCCATAAAAAGTGAAGCTATTAGTTCTCTGCCTATCCTCTAGGCAGTGGTCTTCGGCCTTTCCAAACCTGGGAGCCACCTGATGGCATGGGCCCAGTGAACTGCTAGCACATGGAAGTACATCATGTGACATCATGGTCATATGACATGAAGAGTTATGACTTCAAACCACAAGTTTGTCTGGGACCCTGAAGGGAAGATTGTTGGCTTAACGGTGCCTGAGCCAGTCTGTACTGAGTAAGGAGAAGAGGCAGCAAAGAAATGCTTTTGCAGGGTGGAGGGTGTTTCTGAACATATTTTAGGGTTGCCAGGTCCAACTCAGAAAATATCTGGGGACTTTGGGGGTGGAGCCGGGAGACTTTCCCATTCTCTAAAATAAATGAATAAAAATACAACAGTGCAGTTCCCTTGAATACAGTCTTCATTTCCTCGTCCCCTAACAGCTGCACTTCCACTAAATGAAAGTGAACACGCACACACACATCTTCTTACAAAGCAGCCAAAATAAACACAGTTAGCATGCACACATTTTTGTGACCTCACTGGGGCAATTTACTCATGAGAGCTGCTGAATGTAACCATCTGCTGTATTTCAACCAACTTTTTTGAACTAACAGGAAAATGAAAGCAGAGCAGCCTAGGGGGTGGAGTTTTCCTCCCTCTTCATCATGGGGTCCAGGGTAGCTGCACCTGTTGTCCATTGGCTAAGACCACCCCTGCAAAGAGAGGCAGGCAGCTTGCAGTGGCAACCATGCTTCCTATGCTTGCATCCTGGCAAGAAGTCATTTGAAAAAGCAGGAAAAAGAAAAGGGTTGCTATCCTGGTACTTGTGATACAGCAGGTGCGGCTTGGTGAACCATCTCAATTCTTCCCCCCCAAGAGTTTCGGCCCACCCCTCTAATGTATGTCAAAAAAGTCTTTCTGAACAGCTGCAATTCATTTGCTCAGAGCAAAGATGCTTTTGCTTTTTCTTCTAAACAACGATAAGAACTTTTACATCAAAGGATGGCAGGCAAGTCATTTGGGGAGTGGGGGACGATGAACCTGCCCCAAAAGAAGACAGCGTAAGGTTAAATCCTTGAGTCCCTGTGAAATTCGCAAAGCACCAACGTTTTAGCGGTTGTGCTTACGGAATGAAATTCTTCTGATGAGTCAGGCCTTTTCACGTCTGCATCAGATCCATTCATTGACATTTCACACCTGACAAATGCAGGGAGCACAGTTACCGAGGGGGAGAGTCTTGAATGCTGGCTTCGGAGAGACAGGAGTGAGGGAAAGATCAATACTTGCTACTGAGAGTCTTCTGACTGAGCAGCTTAGTACTTCTGTGGTAGAGACGAGTTAGGAGGGGGGCTGGTGGCTTAGAGACTGGGTCCTGCCCCCTGGGAAAGCCCATCTCGCTCCCAGGACAGCTCCATGATTCTGAGGCCCTCTCATATGATGCATCTGATATGCTTATCTATTCTATAAAGCCAATTTGGTGTAGTGGTTAAGTGTGCGGACTCTTATCTGGGTGAACCGTGTTTGATTCCCCACCCCTCCGCATGCACCTGCTGATGTGACCTTTGGTCAGCCACAAGTTCTATCAATAGTAAATACGACTGGAGCTGGTGTGAAGATAAGCAATACAAGATAACCACCGGAAGCAATACAACTTTCATGCAAAGCATGTAAATATGCATTTTTAGAAAAGTAAAACAAAAACAAAACGAAGGAACACTGAACATACTTAAAAATTTCCCCACAAAGTCTCTCAACAGTCACAAAGAATGATAGCCTCTTCAAATAGGACTTAATGAAGATGTGGGTGAAGTCTTTAAATTCTTAGTGTTCCACTCATGATGGTACAGAGAGAATAAGGAACCGCTTTTAAAAGGACTCCTCGTGATTTCAATAGTTCTTCCTCAGCCTCTTTCTCCCGACGTTACACATCTCCCGACCCCACAGCTCTACTCCTTACAACATGGATCCACGCATGCTCTAATTTGCTGCTACTGGCTCTAATTTGCTGTTAGAGCCGGTAGCAGAAAATTAGAGCATGTGTGGATCCATGTTGTAAGGAGTAGAGCTGCGGCTCCATGTAACGTCGGGAGAAAGAGGCTGAGGAAGATCTATTGAAACTGTGATGAGTCGTTTTAAAAGCAGTTCCTTATTCTTTCTGTACCATCACAAGTGGAACACTAAGAATTTAAAGACTTCACCCACGTCTTCATTAAGTCCTATTTGAAGAGGCTATCATTCTTTGTGACTGTTAAGAGACTTTGTGGGAAAAATTTCAAGAAAGTTCAGTGTTCCTTAGTTTTCTTTTTGTTTTACTTCACTAAAATCGCATATTTACAAGTTCTATCAAGGCTCAAGAGCAGTTCAGGGAGAGCTCCCTCAACCTCAACTACTTCACAGGTGTTTGTTGTGGGGAGGGAAAAGGAAAGGAGATTTGTAAACTGCTCTGAGACTCTTTTGGCTGGCAAATGGCGGGATATAAATCCAATCTCTTATTATTATTATTTCTGAAAACTCATAGACCTTTTTTCTCCAAGGACCCTGTGTTGGGATATTTGGTTAATATAGCAGAGTTTGCCCAGTCATAGAAGCACAATACTGAGCGCAGCAAACAAATTTCCAAAGAAAAAAAGACTTGTATTTGTAAAGGATATATGTAAAGAAAGAGAGCCAGTTTGGTAGGGTGGTTAAGTGTGTGGACTATTATCTGGGAAAACCGGGTTTGATTCCCCACTCCTCCACTTGCAGCTGCTGGAATGGCCTTGGGTTAGCCATAGCTCTGGCAGAAGTTGTCCTTGAAAGGGCAGCTGCTGTGAGAGCCCTCTCAACCCCACCCACCTCACAGGGTGTCTGTTGTGGGGGGGGGGAAGATCTAGGAGATTGTAAGCCGCTCTGAGTCTCTGATTCAGAGAGAAGGGCGGGGTATAAATCTGCAGTTCTTCTTCTTCTCTTTATTCAAGTAGATGCAGTTCACATTCAGGTTGCAGCCAAAATGAGAGATAGAAGCCTAATCTTAAGAGTACTTTCCCTATCACAAATGGCCAGCTTGTCTGGCATCATGTGTGTGGGAGTATGAGACCTGCAGAGACATGTGTCTCCATGGAAGGCAATGTAGAGAGAGTGAGAGGACAAAGGGAGAGAGAGGAGGGGTCAGAGGGCAACTCCCAGGTGAAGACCAAAGGTGTGTTCACACTAAGACTGTTTGTAAGTGGATTTTTCCATTTAACATAGTAAATTCTAAGAGCAAATTGCATTTCAACGGATTATTTAGTGTGTGTGTTAATGCACTCGCCAGAGAGGCATTCCATTCAAGGAGAGTAATGTAGCGCCTCCCAACGTTCCGGCATGCTGAATCACTCACTCTCAACGTCCTGCCCCCTTCCCTGAAGAAAATAAGAAGGGCTGTGGTTTGACTTTGCTATCAAGCTAAGGTCTAGAAGTGCTCCAAGCACCTTGATCCCAGGGTAGGAATGAAATCCAATCCCTCCCCATTTCCAGGGCTTTTTTTTGTAGCAGGAATTCCTTTGCATATTAGGCTATACCTCCCTGATGTAGCCAGTCCTCCAAGAGCTTACAGGGCTTAGTGCAGAGCCTACTGTAAGCTCTTGGAGGATTGGCTACAATGGGGGGGGGGGCGGGGTAGCCTAATATGCAAAGGAGTTCCTGCTATAAAAAAACCAACCCTGTCCACTTCTGAGCTCAGGAAGTGGAGGTTTGTCCCTGCTGTACTTGCTGCAGGGATATTTGGAAAGCAACCGAATGTCTCGTAGCCTTTTGAAGACCTGCAAATGTGCAATGTCAGGGAGAACCTTTGTCCTTTCCTAAAGCCTGGAGAACTCAAAGTCCCTTGGAAGGCAGCGAAGCTTTGGGTCTTGCCACTTGACTGGTAGATGAGGCAAAAAGGATGGATGGGCCCGGCAGAATGAAGTCCGAACTGGTAAAGCGGGGAGAGGAGGTGGGCAGTAAGTCTGGCAGTAAAGAGCACAAGAAGGTCATCCAGGGCCTAGGAGCAAAGCAGAACGGACAGTCAGTGTAATCTAAAACAAAATAAGGCCCTTTGACATCTACTGAAGTCAATTGGCTGTAACTGTATAAAAGTAAAAGCAGGGCTTTTTTTGAGCAGGAATGCATGGGAACGCAGTTCAGAACGTAAGAGAAGCCATGTAACGTTACGTAAGAGAAGCCAAAAGAAGAACGTAAGAGAAGCCATCAGGCCAGTGGTCCATCTAGTCCAACACTCTGTGTCACACAGTGGCCAAGAAAACCAGGTGTCATCAGGAGGTCCACCAGTGGGGCCAGGACACTAGAAACCCTCCCACTGTGCCCTCCCAAGCACCAAAAATATAGGGCATCACTGCCCCAGACAGAGAGTTCCATCTACACCCTGTGGCTAATAGCCACTGATGGATCTCTGCTCCATATTTTTATCCAATCCTCTCTTGAAGTTTGCTATGCTTGCAGCTGCTGCCACCTTCTGTGGCAGTGAGTTCCGACTGGCTTGGCATCTGGGGGTGTGGCTTGGGGGTTTGGCCATCTCCCACACGTTCCCCAGATAGGGTTGCCAAGTCCAATTCAAGAAATATCTGGGGACTTTGGGGGTGGAGCCAGGAGACTTTGGGGGTGGAGCCAAGAGACATTAGGGGTGGAGCCAAGATCAAGGCTGTGACAAGCATAATTGAACTCCAAAGGGCCATCACATTTAAAGGGACGGCACACCTTTTCAATTCCTTCCTTCCATAGGAAATAATGAGGGATAGGGGCACCTTCTTTTGGGACTCATAGAATTGGACCTCCTAGTCCAAACTTTTTGAAACTTGGAGGGTATTTTGGGGAGAGGCACTAGATGCTATACTGAGAATTTGGTGCCTCTACCCCCAAAAACAGCCCCCCCCAGAGCCCCAAATACCCACGGATCAATTCTCCATGATTTTCTGTGGGACTAAATCTCCATAGGGAATAATAGAGTTCCCAGCAGACATTTCCCTCCCCTCCCCCGCTTTCTGACCACCCTAAAGAAGGGGGAGGGTCTCCAAACCGGGGGATCCCCTGCCCCCACCTGGGGATTGGCAACCCTATCCCTGGAGGGTACTTAGACCTGGGACGAAAAATCTATTAGCGATCCCCGGGCCGAGGGAGGCTAGACTACAGTCCGCCAGAGAGTGGGCCTTCTTGATTGCTGCCGCCTATTGGTGGAATCAACTGCCGGAAGAAGCTAGGGCCTTGCGGGACCTCGCCCAGTTCCGCAAGGCCTGTAAGACCACCCTATTCAGGCAGGCCTTTAATTTGACATCGAAGGATTGATACGGGGTGACAGATACATCGAATATAGACTGAATGCCATCTGAAGTGAGAAAACATCAGATACAATTAGCACCAGACTGTTTTTAATTGTTCTTAACCATTTTAACTGTTTAACTTGTTTTATTGTTTAATTGTTCTTATTTTGCTGGTTGTGAGCCGCCCTGAGCCTGCTTCGGCAGGGAGGGCGGGATATAAATCCAATAAACCTTAAACCTTAATATGCAGCTGAGTTCCTGCTGGACTTTTTCTACAAAAAAGCCCTGTGTGAAACAACAACAACAACAACAATAATAATAATAATACATTTATTTTTGTATCCCGCCCTCCCCTGCCAAAGGCAGGCTCAGGGCGGCTCACAAGACATGGAACAACCATGATTTCAATAAAATACAATCAATACAATAAAACAGATTAAAATACAATTAAATTACATTTATAAATTAAGTTAAAATTAGATAAAACAGCCATTATGTGTTAGTAATTAAGATGCTAGAATTCACAGACATGTATTAGATGGCTAGAAGTCAATTTAGCCGGGTTCCATCTCAAAAGCGAGCTGAAAGAGGGCGGTTTTGCAAGCCCTGCGAAACTGATTCAGGTCCTGCAGGGCTCGCACCTCCTCTGGGAGTTGATTCCACCACCGGGGGGCCATTGTTGAGAAGGCTTGCTCCCTCGTTGTTTTCAATCTAGCCTCTCTTGGTCCAGGGATTTTTAAAAGGTTTTGGGAACTGGATCTCAGTGCTCTCTGGGGAACATATGGGGAGAGGTGGTCCCTAAGGTAGGCAGGTCCTTGGCCATATAGGGCTTTAAAGGTACTAACCAGCACCTTATAACGAACTCGATACACAACTGGCAGCCAGTGCAGCTCCCGCAGCCTAGGCTGCACATGTTCCCACCGAGGTAGTCCCACTAACAGCCTGGCTGCCGCGTTCTGCACTAACTGCAATTTTCGCGTTCGGTATAAGGGCAGCCCCATGTAGAGAGCATTACAGTAGTCTAGCCTCGAGGTGACCGTTGCGTGGATCACAGTTGCCAGGTCGCTACGCTCCAAGAAGGGAGCCAACTGCCTCACCCTCCTAAGGTGGAAAAAGGCGGATTTAGCAGTGGCAGCTATCTGGGCTTCCATTGACAAGGAAGGCTCCAGTAGCACTCCCAAGCTCTTGACCCTGCGCACTGGTATCAATGACGCACCATCAAAGGCTGGTAGGGAGATCTCCCCTCCTGGCCCGCCGCGACCTACGCAAAGGACCTCGGTCTTCGCTGGATTCAGCTTCAGTCCACTCAGCTTGAGCCAGCCAGCCACGGCTTGTAACGCCCGGTCCAGATTTATATGGACACCGCCAGTCCGGCCGTCCATCAATAGATAGAGCTGGGTGTCATCAGCGTACTGGTGACAACCCAGCCCATACTCCCGGACAATCTGGGCAAGGGGGCGCATATAGATGTTAAACAACATCGGGGAGAGAACTGCCCCCTGAGGCACCCCACAATTAAGTAGGTGTCTCTGAGACAGTTCCCCCCCAATTGCCACCCTTTGTCCCCGACCTTCAAGGAAGGAGGAGAGCCACTGTAAGGTGGAGTCAGGGGGTGTGGCCTAATATGCAAATGAGTCCTTGTTGGACTTTGCCTACAGAAGAAGCCCTGAGTCAAGCCAAATTCCAGCAGCACTTTAAAGACTAACAACCTACGTTTTGAGATGAGCTTTTGTGAATCTCAGCTGACGTCCTTGGGATAAACGTACAAAAGAAATTAATGCTGGGGATTCTTCTTATGGGGAAGATTGTGGGTAAGGATGAAGGGGAGAGCCTAAGTCAGCACAGCTTTGGGGTGAATTTCACCATACGTCTTTCACATAAGAGAAGCCATGTTGGATCAGGCCAACGGCCCATCCAGTCCAACACTCTGTGTCACACAGTGGCAAAAAATTTTATATATACACACACTGTGGCTAATAGCCACTGATGGACCTGTGCTCCATATTTTTATCTAAACCCCTCTTGAAGGTGGCTATACTTGTGGCCGCCACCACCTCCTGTGGCAGTGAATTCCACATGTTAATCACCCTTTGGGTGAAGAAATACTTCCTTTTATCCGTTTTAACCTGTCTGCTCAGCAATTTCATTGAATGCCCACGAGTTCTTGTATTGTGAGAAAGGGAGAAAAGTACTTCTTTCTCTACTTTCTCCATCCCATGCATTATCTTGTAAACCTCTATCATGTCACCCCGCAGATCAGAGGTGGCCACATGTGGCTCTTTCACATATATTGTATGCCCTGTTGGCTGGCTTGGAGAAGGCATTTTTCACTTTAAATCACTTCACCAAGCCAAGCCAGCTGGCAGCTTGGAGAATGTATTTAAAGTTAAAGTTGCCTTCTTTCCACCTCCCCCGTCCTCCACCTGTTTGTTTCCTTCCTTCCTTCCTTCCTTCCTTCCTTCCTTCCTTCCTTCCTTCCTTCCTTCCTTCCTTCCTTCCTTCCTTCCTTCCTTCCTTCCTTGTCTTGCGGCTCTCAAACATCTCATGTTTATTCTCTGTAGCTTTTACACTGAGCAAGTTTGGCCACCCCCGTCCTAGATGTACACGTGCCGGCTACGAGTTTCACCTGGTGGCAGCGCTGGTGTTCCTTCCCATGCACAGAATGCCACTTGTGAGCCTTGAGCTCTGCACAGGACCGAGTCATGCAGAGGTGTGGTTTATATGATGCTCCACTAAGACCTGTGTGTGGCTCTAGACAGATAGCTGCTCACGTTACCTGAGCCTGAAAGGACCCTGATGTTGTTCTGTACAAATGCAGTGCTTCAAGGAGCAGAGCGGCTCAGGTCTTCTGATGACTGATAACCATGACAATGGGACAGATGCTCCATTTGCCCAATGGCCAGGTGTTTATTTGATTATTTATGGAGCAGGTTTATAGCCTACACTCTCATGATTCTGCCATGCCGCCTAATTCTGCAGCTCCGGTGTACCTTCAGTAAGAATCAGAATCAGTTGACATGCATACATAAACATATATATTTCTCTCCCCCCTCCGCCTGCTTTCCCTTCCTCCTCCTTTCCCCAGTTATCCCCCTCCACCATCCTCCTTGACATAAAAAGATGTCAGAATCTACCATGGTTGTCTGTCTATATTCAGCTTGTGCGGACTCTGAGAAATGAGCCCATTAACGTTTGATGTGTTCTCAATTGCTGCATAGCAAGTAAGAGTGGGAGAAAGCCAGAGGGGGGAAATCCTACGACCCCCAGTGAAATGGGGGCTGGAATGGCAACAGCTCTCACTCTTTGTGTCTCTGAATCCATCTTGTCTTGCTGGGCTTAGTGGAGGATGAGCTCCGGCAGTGTATTTTTGTGTTGTAGTTTTGGTTATTTCCAGGCCTCGGATTCAGTGGGAGCTCACAGGAGCACAGCTCCTGAACCTTTCTGACAGTTCCGCCTCCTCTTTCCCACCTTGTCCATTGAATAGTAGGTGCAGCTGCATAACATTCCCTGGATGAGCTCCACCACCTATTTTTCTACAAAAGGACCCCTGGTTATTTCTTGACTGGAGGCTCCTGCTGCCTCATGTTGAGGGAAATTCTCATTCTGCTCTCAATGTAAATTATACTGATCAGAATGCTATTCATCTACCTACCTACCTCAGTGGTAGAGCATCTGCTTGGTAAGCAGACGGTTCCAGGTTCAATTCCCGGCATCTCCAACTAAAAAGGGTCCAGCCAAATAGCTGTGAAAAACCTCAGCTTGAGACCCAGGAGAGCCACTGCCAGTCTGAGTAGACAATACTGACTTTGATGGACTGAGGGTCTGATTCAGTATAAGGCAGTTTCATATGTTCATATGTACTTACCTGCTAAGTTTACCAGTCTCCAAGACTCATTTCTCTTTCAGGGCACCCTTCTGTGACTTCAGCCCTTGCAGTTGTTTGATTTTGCACGTCACAGGGTGGTGCTCTAGCAGGAGGATAGGAGGGTGTGGGAGGGCATTGCCTGTCTCTGAGCATCCGCAGAGTGAAATTCTGCCCAACTTCCCTTCCTGTCCCACTCTTCAAATTTTGTTTGGCTCAAAAGAGAATCAACTAGAAACTGACTTCAGATTCTTTAAAAGGAAAAAAAGAATGGACTGTTGGATTGCAGGAATGTATTGGGGGAAAAGGAATTCAGAGAGTTTCTCTTAAGAACCCCTAACTGGAGAATATCAGGGTGCCATCTTGTCTGCCTTTCTAAATCCTAGAAAGATGGAATGCCATGAGGTGGGGTGTCCACAAAATGTTGCAGGGTATGACTCCCCATAGATTCTGCAAATCGTGGCCCATAGTGAAGTTTCCACGGCACTCAGTTGAAGAGGTCTATTAGGTGTGAGCCAACTACCAACGACAATTTGGGGTCAGCCAGCAAATTGTCTCCAGGCCAGTTTTGCCAGGGATCCTGGTGGGTTGTTGCTGTTGTTTGCCATTTTCTGGTCTTGGAGCAGGGGTCACTGGGTGTTTGTGTGTGTGTGTGGGGGGGGAGTACTTGTGAATTTCCTGCACTGTGCTGGGGGTTAGACTAGATGACCCTAGATCCCTTCCAACTCTGTGATTCTATGATTCTTCTATGATTCCTAATGGAAACTGTGTGTACATCCCCCGGGGTGCGGGGTTCTGATAGTTCTGGTGTTGGCAGAAAGCACTGTCAAGTCTCAGCTGTCTTCTGTGAGGTTTTCAAGGCAAGAGATGCTTAGACGTGGTTGGCCCTGTGGGGTTTTCAAGGCAAGAGATATTCAGAGATGGTTGGCCATTGCCTGGCTCCACATCACAACCCTGGGGTGTCAAACATGCGGCCTGGGGGCCAAATCAAGCCCCCAGAGGGCTCCTATCAGGCCCGCGAGCAAGTCTGCTTTCTTCTCCCTCTCTCTTGCTTTCTTCAGTTATCAGAGATTGTTAAATAAAATATTGCAAGAGTTCTAATCTTTTAAGCATGTTTTATTGTAAGGGTTTTTTTTAAAAAAAATCCTTAATTGTGTTTGTCTGTGTCCTTTATAAAGGTTATTTCTGCACTACCTGGCATTACATTTTATGGTACCCATGGCTTGGTTCAACAAAGACTCATGTTTGTCAGATCTGGTCTTCACAACAAATGAGTTTGTCAGATCTGGTCTTCACAACAAATGAGTTTGACACCCCTGCTCTAGAGGTTTCGCATCCAAATATTAGTTAAGGCTGACCCTTCTTAGCTTCAGAGATCTAGCAAGCTGGGGCTAGCCTGGGCTATCCAAGTCAAGGCTTGGGAGTTCTAGGCAGCCTATTTTCCCGACTTCCTATGGCTTATAACAACACGGCAAACAGAAATCAAACCTAATATTAATGGCGGAAGCGTCTCCTTGAACATACGCCTGGGATGTGTGAATCATATGTGCGTATCATCACTCTCTCTCTCTCTCTGTTTATACCAATATAAATGATGTTTGCCTTGCCTAGACGGCTTTCAATGGGCAAATCGTTTACTTGTGTTTTGGGTGGTATTTCAATAATATTGAATGCATGGTAGGCGGCAGCGGATTAAAGGTTAAGAACTACTGATTTACAACGTTTTATTGTAGGTCCCCACTTGTATGCATATGGATTTGCAAACAAGCCAGTTTGAGTGCCAGTGAGCAGCCAAGCACAGAGGTTGTCCTAAGCAATACTGCTCAGAAATAGGTCCCGTTTGACTGAATAGGACTTGTGGTGTAGCGGCTGGGGGTGTCACAGTATGATTTGGGAGACCCAAGTTGAAATCCTCACGCTGCCATGGAAGCTCACTGGGTGATCTTGGGCCAGTCACATAGTCTCAGCCTAACCTACCTCATGGGGTGGTTGTGAGGATAAAACGGAGGGCAGGAGAAGAAGGCGAGCGGTTTGGGGTTCCCATTGGGAAGAAGGAAAGGAAAGGTCCCCGGTGCAAGCACCAGTTGTTTCTGACTCTGGGGTGACGTTGCTTTCACAATGTTTTCATGGCAGACTTTTTACGAGGTGGTTTGCCATTGCCTTCCCCAGTCATCTACGCTTTCCCCCCAGCAAGCTGTGTACTCATTTTACTGACCTCAGAAGGATGGAAGGCTGAGTCAACCTCAAGCCGGCTACCTGAAAACCCAGCTTCCACCAGGGATCAAACTCAGGTCTTAAGTAGAGTTTAGGACTGCAGTACTGCAGCTTTAACACTCTGCGCCACAGGGCTCTTGCACTTGGAAGAAAGGCAGGGTATAAATGAAATCAATCACCCAGGAAAGCATTATGTAATGGGGAAGACAATGAATAACCCTTTCTTCAATAATAATACTGATTTGGCTATAGATTATGATTTACTTTGGGCCCCAGTTTTGGAATTCTTTGGGGAAAAAATTCTTTGTTGCCTAATAGAATGGACTATAGGCTATTTTTCAATTCTTATTACCCAGCATATTATGCACTGTTTCTGTAAACTGTTCGTTATATGCATGCAATGGTCTAAATTAAATCTTTGTATGTTAAGATTTATATTTTTTATTATTTATTTTCCCTATGCTCCCTTTGTATTAGGTTAGAACTTGAATTGATTTCGTTTTTTCATCGTGTTCCTGAACCCCTCTTATTTCTTTGTGTTTTTTTTCTGTGAAATTCTTTGTGTATTCAATAAAACATTTTCACACTCACACCCACTTACAAACAAACACAAAAGCAAGTTTCCTTATCACTACCCTTCCAGGAAGCCCCACCAAACAATGGGCACATCCACAAACCAATTGCCCTTTCATCACACCCCCTCCAGCCTAGAAATAGCAGCTCTCCAGCAGCCCTGGCTCCACTCAATGCACAGCAGCCAAGAAGGTCTGAGCACCTGCTCCGGCTGCAACGCCACTGAGGATGTTCTCCGCAGCTGAGAACGAAACGTCTGGAAGGAAAACTTTCTCCAGTAGAACACGGCACTTGATCCCAAAAGATTCTACAAACCCTAATGATGTTACCAGCCGTGAAAACCTGAAATCTTTGAAAACACAAAAGTTATTTTAAGGATTGGAATGCTAGTCCATACAGTAGCCTCAATCTCCCCCCCCCACCCCAAAAGCCAGCTCTACTCATTTGCAGCCCTGCTTTGACTGCTTTCAATCAATCATCTGCAAAATTCTAATTCCTGTGCTGGCCATATTCTGATGACCAACCTGTTTCTTGGCACTTTGGGACACTTTTAGGGTGCTGAGTAGCTGGGAATGAATAGCAATTAAAAAAAAAAATCCACACTTGTTTGAAGGAAGACTTATGTATTTCATGTTGCTGCAGATCTCCAACAGCAGTGCCGCGAGCAGGCATTCGCACTGCATTCACAGCACACATGCGCACACTTTTGCTACAAATGCAGCCACCACACCTTGGCTGAATTCAGATGGCCTGAGCCGACATAGGCGTGGCACCCAGGCGGATTTAAAATGCAAGGTCAGCCAGGCACAGCCACCGCCGGTCCTGCTCCCGTATTCACCCCGTCCTCCAATGCTTTTGAGACAGAACTAATTGCTACCACTTAGAAAGCAGTAGCAAATTCTTCTGCCACACTCCATCTGTCTTTCTGGGTGTCATAAGAACATAAGAACACAAGAGAAGCCATGTTGGATCAGGCTAATGGCCCAATCCCATCCAGTCCAACACTGTGTCACACAGCGGCCAAAAATACCTAGGTGCCATCAGGAGGTGCATCAGTGGGGCCAGGACACTGGAAGCCCTCCCACTGGAAGCCCCCCCGCCCCAAACACCAAGAATACAGAGCATCACTGCCCCAGACAGAGAGTTCCAACAATACGCTGTGGCTAATAGCCACTGAAGGACCTCTGCTCTGTATATCTATCCAATCCTCTTTTGAAGCCACCACCACCTCCTGTGGCAGTGAATTCCATGTGTTAGTCTCCTTTTGGGTGAAGAAGTACTTCCTTTTATCCGTTCTAACCCGACTGCTCAGCAATTTCATGGAGTGCCCACGAGTTCTTGTCTCCCTTTATTTTATTTATTTATTTATTTAGAATTAATAAATAATTCTAAATAAATTAGTGAGAAAGGGAGAAAAGTAGTTCTTTCTCTACCGTCTTAGCCGTGTTTATGCGTGTCCTTTTAAAAGTTTATATCTCTGCTATCTAATCTTAAAGAGGTGCACACATTGCCAGCCCCAACATGGGCAGGCCCAACAAGGTCTCATTTATGTCAGATCCAGCCCTCATAACAAATAAGTTCGATACCCCTGGAGGATAAAACTGCACCTCTTTCCTTCCCCTTTTCAATCATGCATTGGCTTGAGGGTTGCCAGCCAGTGGTTGGCACCTGGTGGGAGACTTTGGAGGTGGGGACATGGGGAGCAACGATCAGCAATACCATGATGTCACTTCCAGAGCAAACCCAGAATTGACATCGTTAGGTTGCCAATCCCCAGGTGGGGGCAGGGGATCCCCTGGTTTGGAGGCCCTCCCCCCGCTTCAGGGTCGTTAGAAAGTGGGGGGAGGGGAGGGAAATGTCTGCTGGGAACTCTGTTATTCCCTATGGAGATTTATTCCCATAGAAAATCATGGAGAATTGATCCGCGGGTGTCTGGGGCTTTGGGGGGGCTGTTTTTTGGGGTAGAGGTACCAAATTTTCAGTATAGCATCTAGTGCCTCGCCCCAAAATACCCACCAAGTTTCAAAACGATTGGACCAGGGGGTCCAATTCTATGAGCCCCAATAGAAGGTGCCCCTATCCTTCATTATTTCCTATGGAAGGAAGGAATTGAAAAGGTGTGCCGTCCCTTTTAATGTGATGGCCAGAACTCCCTTTGGAGTTCAATTATGCTTGTCACAGCCTTGATCTTGGCTCCACCCCTAATGTCTCCTGGCTCCACCCCCAAAGTCTCCTGGCTCCACCCCCAAAATCACCAGATATTTCTTGAATTGGACTTGGCAACCCTAGACATCGTATTGCCGCAATGTTCTAGGATTCACTGGAAATGCTATAGCTTTACCATACTTTACCATAGAGAGCCAGTTTGGTGTAGTGGTTAAGCGTGCGAACTCTCATCCGGAAGAACCGGGTTTGATTCCCCACTCCTCCACTTGCACCTGCTGGCATGGCCTTGGGTCAGCCACAGCTCTGGCAGAGGTTGTCCTTGAAAGGGCAGCTGCTGTGAGAGCCCTCTCAGTCCCACCCACCTCACAGGGTGTCTGTTGTGGGGGAGGAAGGTAAAGGAGATTGTGAGCCGCTCTGAGACTCTGAACAGAGGGCGGAATATAAATCCAATGTCTTCTTCTTCTACTACTACTTATCCACTGAATCCTAGACTATGTGGTGACACAAAAAAAAATCACTTCCAGGTTCACCCCAGAAGTGATATCATAGCAGTGCCAGCCACCATTTTTTCCACACTGTATATTCCCGCTTTGGGGCAACCTGGTTCCAGGGCAGCTCTAGCCACCCAGGAAGTTAATTGGTGCTCCCTGTTTGACTTGGGTCCTTGTTTGGCCAACAGCCAGATTCTGGCTGGGTCTGGGCATCTTTGGATGTGCTGAGCATACTGCCGTTTGTCTGTTTTCTTTCTAATCCCATCTCGGAGGAACTCATGTATCCCCAGGGCTTTTTTCATAGCAGGAACTCCTTTGCATATAAGACCACACACCCCTGATGTAGCCAATCCTCCAAGAGCTTGCAGTAGGCCCTGTACAAAGAGCCTTGTAGGCTCTTGGAGGATTGGCTACATCGGGGCTGGGGGGGGGGTGGCCTAATATGCAAAGGAGTTCCTGCTACAAAAACGCCCTGTATACCCCAAGCTTCTTTTCAAGTACCTACCCCTAACAAATCCTCATTTGACGAAGATGTGTAGAAGTACATTAAAATGTTGTTTTAAGACAATTAATTTTTCTGATTTTTTTGTTTGTTTTCTACCGTCAGTTTCCAGCTTTGTTAATGAGAAGGACTGCCGTGTTGGTCTCGATTTGTGATCTCTGCTTTACAAAGGACTCCCAACTGTCCACTTTGAACCAGTGACCGATTCAGAGTCACTGCCAATTGCTCGTTGTTTGTAGCCACTGCCTCTTGGTCCCAACATGCCTTGCTACATCCCGAGATCTTTCTGCACCGGGAAGAAATCTAACCTTATTAAGCCTGCAAAACGCCTCCTCCATTCCATCTTAAGCCTGCTACGAGCCTCTGACTGAGGCTTCTGTCATGCCCAGAAGCGTATCATCCCCCCCCCCCTCTCCCTGGATTCCTGTCTTTTTTTATTTTTACTTAACATCCAGCCTGAAGATTGATTTGAGTTCATGCTTACTTTGCAACATTCGGTGTTCATAAACGAGTTGATTTACTATATCTGGAATTGCAATATCGTGGGGCTTTTAAAATGTTTTTTTTCCCCCTGCTCCGGCTTTAATCAAAAGGACAAATGCCCTCTTTGCTTTTAATTCAGCTCAAGCCAGGTTAGTGCAGAGGAAATGAGTTCAGTGAGGAGACTCGGCCATTTATAATGGTGAGAGGAGGAAGCAACCAGTGAGAGAATATGAATGTGGTGGGCCCAGAAGAGGGCAGTGCATAAGAATGCCCCTATTTTTTATCAGAGAAAATGTTGGATCACAGACTGGCAAGGGATGTAGTCCACCCAGCGGCAGGAGCGGACTGTTCAAATAGGGTTGCCCTAGGGTTGCCAGGTCTGTGTTGGAAAATATCTGGAGACTTTGGGGGTGGATCTGAGAGAGGTAGGGCTCCCAAGTTCTTGCTGGGAAATCCCCCGCTTTGGCAGGCACCAACCTGCAAGCAGGGAGGAGGCCGCTATGGGGATCCCTGCCCCCAAAGAGACTGTTGCCACGTGGCGTGATGAAGTGAAATATTGCACCGGGCACGTCGCGTGGGACGCTCTAGGAATTCACTGGAAACTCTGTTGCTTCATGCAGTGATGCTTTAGCAATTTGGAGAACTCTATGGCACCATAGAGTTCTCCCCCAAATTGCTAGAGGGTCCCCACATGAAACCATAGTTTCCAGTGGGGTATAATGCCTCAGAATACTCCTTCCAAATTGGCCATTTTTCCCAGGTGAACACCTGGAAGTTGACAACCCTACAAATGAATTCTTGAAAAAGCAGACAAATATTTCATTAAGCTGAAGGCATTCGGTATAATGAAGAAGTCCATCTTGGGTAGTAGATTTTGGAGCCCCAGATTCTCAAGTTATTCAGTTCATTGCGTTTGCAGCATCTGAGGAGAGCCATTTGAACGTTCTGCCTGAGGGGCCAAAACAACTCGAGCTGTCCCTTGTTAGGGCTTCACACATCCTCCTGTGGCTAAACAATGTCTCACCCTTTCCCATTAGATATTTAGTTGTCATGTTAACCAGCACAGACTGGCTCTTCCAGGGGGATCTTTCCTCTCCAGACCGGAATTCAGTTTCCTTACCGACCTAGCCCCAGGCGGTTCCTCGGTATTTGCAGCTCTTTGTCTCAGGCTGGGTCTCCTGTGAAGGCTTCCTGCTGAGCTAGAGACAAAAGGATGTGAGGCTTCTGTGAGAGGCTGGGTGGGTGGGCCAGGAGAAGAGGGCTGGGGAACTTTCTCGGGGTCCCAGAAAGCAGCAAAGTCAGGGATGAGTTTCAGGTTGTGGCATTATTGATGAGGAAGGCCAAAAGAGACACGGACCATTTGCCAGGATCTGCCCCCTACCCCTTCTAATTGCAGGTAGGGCCTGAGCTCTCCTTTTCTGACCTCCTGACAAGAAAAAAAGAAAAATAATAAACCAACTTGAACCGCCAAGTGTTCTCTTTGGTCCTTCGGCCAATTCCCAGAAAAGTTTCACAGAGAGCCTTCATGCCTCTGACACAACCTATTGAACAAACATGAAGGCAGATCCAAGTAGGTAGCCATGTTGGCCTGAAGCAATGTGACAAAGTTAGAGTCCAGTAGCACCTTTAAACCAACAAAGTTTTATTCAGGATGTGACAAAGTGTGCATGCATATGAAAGCTCACATCCTGAATGAAACTCTGTTGGTCTTAAAAGTGCTATTGGACTCTAACTTTGTCATATCAACCAAACACTTAGGGCACAGCTAATTTTGCAAGTCCTGAAGGGGCCACAAATGTCTGGTTATTTTTGTTACAGCAGCTGCCCCTCAGGAATTTGTCACAGAATGTCGTCTTCTTCCTCTCTTCCTCCTTTTCTTCTCCTTCTCTCTTATTGTTTTGTATCTGAACATGTGCATTGAACTGCCAGCATGTAAGGTTACTAGCTCTGGGTGGGAAATACTTGGTGATTTGGGGGTGGGTGGAATGTGGGGAAGGCAGAGTTTGTGGAGGAACCTCTGCAGGGTACAATGCTGTACAGCCCCCACCCTCCAAAATAGCCATTTTCACCATAGGGATTGACCTCTGTCATCTGGAGATCAAGTGTAATAGGGATCGAAATTGAAACTGAATGGAATGTTCTGAACTGTACGAAATTGCATGAAACGTTTTTTAATGATTTTATTGTGATTTTCTTTTAGCACTGTGTTGTTCTGACTGCTGCTAGTCGCGTCAGGGGAGGGCGGGATACAAATGCAATAAAATAAATAAATAAAAAACAGCAGGAGTTCTCCAGCCCCTACCCAGAGGTTTGCTACCCAATTTGCCAGGGCGGCTCTATTTAGAATGCATGTTTAGAAGGTTGGTAATAGCCACGTGGCGCAGAGTTGTAAAGCTGCAGTATTGCAGTCGGAGCCCTCGGCTCATATCCTGAGTTCAATCCCCAGCGGAAGATGGGTTTTCAGGTAGCCGGCTCCAGGTTGACTCAGCCTTCCATCTTTCCGAGGTCAGTAAAAGGAGTACCCAGCTTGCTGGACGGAAAGTGTAGATGACTGGGGAAGGCAATGGCAAACCACCCTGTAAAAAGTCTGCCGTGAAAATGTTGTGAAAGCGACATCACCCCAGAGTCGAAAACGACTGGTGCTTGCACCTTTACCTTTTTTTTTTTAGTATTTTTTTAAAAAAATTAAAAATTGTGAGTATTTGTGTGTGTAGGTATGTCTAGAAGTCATGGTTGACTTCTGGTGACCACTAGTGGGGTTTGTACGTTCAGAGAGGTGGCTTGCTATTGCCTGCTTCTGCCTCTCAGTCCTGATATTCCAAGGAGGTCTCCCATCCAAGTACTTGCCATTGTCAGCCCTACTTAGCTTCCGAGATTTGACTAGATCGGGCCTGCCTGGGCTATCGAGGTCAGGGGCAAGGCTGGTTGTATTTTGAGCCTTCAGAATTTCTCTTAAGTTTATTTTAAGTGGCAAAGATGTGGATTATGGTGAGGGATCTTAATCATTCATAAGTGCAGCTGGGTGTTTGGGCATTTCAAGTGTTTAGAAGAAACAGTGAAAGTATGGATTCCATTTTTTAAAAAAAAATCCAGAGAAAACAGAATGTTGTTGAGTGCTTGAACTTTTTCTTTCCTTAAAAATGATTGCTTCTTTTCTTATAAAGTGCTTTCTGAGTGAAGTGTGGTTTATAGCAGTTGTCCTCTGTCCGTGGGGGTTGTGAGCCCTGCAAACGGCTTCTTTTTCTGCTTTTTGGAAGGGCCCACTGCTAACAGGCATGCAAAGAAAGATAAGGTTAAATAAGGCACTTCAGGACTAGTAACTGCTGCCTTGACCCTGTTAGGTTCCAACGTCTGTGAGCATTTTCGCACTGACCTTACTCGGGAGCGACATCCCTCTTCACCGCGCAGCGTCTGCGCGGATTTCGCACTAATTGCTCCGCAGAACCCGGAAGAGCTGCAAAGTCCCGCGGCTTTTGCGTCGCAAATGTAAACTGGTTTTTGGCCAGTTTACATTTGCGACGCAAAAGCTGCGGGACTTTGTGGCTCTTCCGGGTTCTGCGGAGCAATTAGTGCGAAATCCACGCAGACACTGCACGGTGAAGAGGGACGTCGCTCCCGAGTAAGGTCAGTGTGAAAACGCCCTGTGTCTCCCTTTTTTATATGTGTGTGTAAGCAGGGATGGAATTCTAGCAGGAGCTCCTTTGTATGTTAGGCCACACACCCCTGATGTAGCCAATCCTCCAAGAGCTTACAATCCAACCATGTATGTAAGAATAAAGCAACCATCTAGACCCAGGGTAGGATCACTCAAGAGATTTGGCCCATAAGTGTCCTGGCTCTGAAAAAGCTGGTTCTCTTTAATCCATGTTGCGGCATTCACACAGCCCCTGCCCTGTTGCCAGGGGAGGCACTGGCCGCACACACGCAAGAGGAGCATTCAGACTGTTCGTAAGCATACTGGGCAGGTTCATCATGTGCCTGGCCATTCAGACAGCTGATAAATGCACCCTACATTGTAGAGGTTTGCTACTAGGAAGTTCCCAGTAGCTATTTAGTCCCCAGCCTGTCCTAAGATGGGGTAGGTATGAGTGGGACTCGGGGGGGGGGGCAGATGTGCATGTGTGATTTCACACATTAAATCCAGATGGGAGGTGTGGCTAAGTTGGGCCAAATCTCTCGTGTGATCGCACCCCCAGTCTGCGGCCATCAACAGCAGCAACAAAGAGCTTACTTTGGTAGATAAAATGGACAGCAAAAGTGCTGAATATTAAACACTCGTGGACTGGGTATGGATCTGAGGTTGGGTATGAATCCGTTTTATCACAAGAGTTCTAAAAGACCGAGGAAGGAAAACAGATGGTAGATACCAGTCATTTCCAAATCATTGCCTGGGGCTCCTTGGTGTACTATGACAGCACTTGGCGTGCACTGTGGGAAATAAATAAATAAGCCAAGGCTTCTCGGAGTCCCAGGTGCCCATCCAGACAGAAGTTGCCCATTACTCCTCAGTGTGATTTACTGCTCTGGCGTATTCCTCTTCTAGTCATCATCTTCTAGGGGTGCGTAATGTCTGCTGCATTTCTGCATTGAGCGTGATTGGATCATTTAGTCATTCCTCAAATAAAAAACATGTAGAGAATCACTTGGCATCTGCTTTGCATGCAGAAAGTGCCAAAATCAATCCTTGGCATCTCCAGTTAAAAGGATCAAGTAGCAGGTGATGGGAGGGACCTGCGCTGAGACCCTAGAAAGTCACGGCCAGGCTGAGATAGGATTGCCTGCCCTGGGCTGAAAACCCCTGGGGAGACGGCAGTGAGCTGAGAGTCGCCAGTAGAGTATCCTGTGATGCGGTGATGTCATTTCTGGCGGCATAACTGGAAGTGCTATCACCAGGTTGTAGGCCGCTCTGTGATTTCCCCAGACCTTCCTTATGGTTTTGTCTCTGTTTATTTGAACAAGGTGTTTTTTTTCCCTCCCTTTTTTGCAAATGCAGTTGCCAGGATTGCTTTGCCAAAAAATGGCCTTGCCTACCACTATAACCCTTTCTTCCCCTGCCACATCACCCCTGAATAAAGCTATGTCTGAGCTGTTTTCACTCACATTAGAAAATACAGGGGTGGAAATTTAGCAGGAGCTCCTTTGCATACTAGGCCACACACTCCTGATGTAGCCAATCCTCCAAGAGTTTACAAAAAAGAGCCTTGTAAGCTATTGGAAGATTGGCTACATCAGGGGTGTGTGGCCTAATATACAAAGGAGCTCCTGCTAGAATTCCACCCCTGAGAAAATAAGTATACGGGTACCTGTACATTTCCCCCAGGAAGGTAAAAGCAGCTCAGGGGTGGCTTTTTCAGAGAGAAGATGGCACAGAAGAAAATCTTCTCTTTCTCGCCACATCTTTCCTTTCCTTAATAAAGAAATGCCTGTGGAAGCATTTGTGAAGGGGGGGGGGCACTTTTAAAATCAGCATTGGAAGAAACCCCGTTGCTGAGCCCACAGTGAACAATGATTTGAGTTCCCATAACTCTTTTTTTGCTGGCTGGATTTTTAGTACATATATAAGGGGAAAGTTGTAATTTCTGAGAGAGAAGGAAACATATTTTTCTCCCTTCCCACCCCCATTTTCAATTTTTATACCAATAATCTAACCTGAAGAATGTGTCTGGGGAACTCAGAAAAGAAAGGCACCCAAACAGAACTGCTAGTGAATTCAGGACAACAACCACCCAGAAACACCTTCCATACACACAGCATCAAAGCCAATATCCCAGCCAGTTCCCTACGGCCAGCCCAGCAAGAAGAAGAAGAAGATGATGATATTGGATTTATATCCCGTCCTCCACTCTGAATCTCAGACTGGCTCACAGTCTCCTTTACCTTCCTTCCGCACAACAAACACTCTGTGAGGTGGGTGGAGCTGAGAGAGCTGTCCCAGAAGCTGCCCTTTCAAGGATAGCCCTGCGAGAGCTATGGCAGACCCAAGGCCATCCCAGCAGCTGCAAGTGGAGGAGTGGGGAATCAAACCCGGTTCTCCCAGATAAGAGTCCACACACTTAAACACTACACCAAACCACTTCACCAAACCGAGCCCATTCCAATGCTGACCAATCTGTTGAAAATCAGTAGAGGAAGCATTTCCTGGCTTGGACATCAGCATTATCCTGTGCGAATGTCTGAAGAGCAAGCAGCTGTTAAGAGAGATGGGAGAAGAAGCTGAGCATTGCAAAGCTGACACCCCTCCTGCACAGCCAGGGAGGTAGGGACTCTAGGAGATGGGGGGGGGGGGGAGGAAGGGATCAACACTGTCCTTTGCATAAGGTGACTGTGTTACACATGCACACACACACACACACACACACACCATACATCCTGCCACCCTGGCATATGGTCCATGAATCATTCACAAAGCGGGCAAATTAATTATTCATCCAAACCAGAAGACCAAACACTTCGCTAATTGTCTAGGGGAGGGAAAGCAGGGCTGGGAGCCGTCGTGCGGGTAACTGGCAGGCTTCATGATTCACAAAGGGGAGAAGGAAGGGCCGGGGAAGGGGGGGAGGTGGCAGTGGGGGAAACTGGATGAGCATCTCGCTGGAGCCAATCGGCTAATTAGATTGCATCTTCCACCGTTTGCCTTCTAAAGACAGACCCCCGTTCATCAGCAAAAACAAGATAGTTACATAGGCCGCACAGCACTCCCTACCAGCTGATGGGACGGAGAACCAGGACGAGCCAATGGAGACAGGGTTTAAACAGGGCTTTTCTTGTAGCAGGAACTCCTTTGCATATTAGACCACACCCCCTTGATGTAGCCAGTGCTCCAAGAGCTTACAGGGCTCTTAGTACAGGGCCTACTGTAAGCTCCAGGAGGATTGGCTACATCAGGGGTGTGTGGCCTAATATGCAAAGGAGTTCCTGCTACAAAAAAGCCCTGGGAATAAAAAAGTGATGCAAGATTCTTGCATTTTATTGTGGTGAAGGGGCAGGGAGTGGGTTTAATTGAGCTTGGGTCTGTGCCCAACTCAGCTGCAAAGGTCTTGACTAACCAGGAATAGGGTGGCCATGCCTTTCAGTGCCATCAGTTATGACTTTTGTAGAATCAATTAGTGCATCTGTCATTCAAGTGCATACTAGGAACGCACCGGGTGACAATAGAGCTTCGCCCTCAGTTCTCCAGGAATTTTTCATCCCAGAGTGGGGAACCCTACTCTCAATGACTATGCTCTGGGAAACCACACTTAGATGTTGTAGTATACATCTAGTACAGTCGTTAGGGTTGCCAAGTCCAATTCAAGAAATATCTGGGGACTTTGGGGGTGGAGCCAGGAGCAAGGGTGTGACAAGCATCATTGAACTCCAAAGGGAGTTCTGGCCATCACATTTAAAGGGACTGCACATCTTGTAAATACCTTTCCTCTGTTGGAAATAATGAAGGATAGGGGCACCTTCTTTTGTGGCTCGTACAATTGAATCCCCTGGTCCAATCCTTTTGAAACTTGGAGGGTGCTTTGAGGAGAGGCATCAAATGCTACGCTGCAAATTTGGTGCCTCTATCTCAAAAAACAGCCCCCCCCAAGCCCCAGATACCCATGGATCAATTCTCCACTATACCCTATGGGAATCGGTCTCCGTAGAGAATAATGGAGTACCCAACAGATATTTCCCTTCCCTGCCCCACTGTCTGATGACCCTGAAGCGGAGGGAAGGCCTCCAAACTGGGGGATCCCCTGCCCCCACCTGGGGATTGGCGACCCTAACAGTCGTGATGTTCAGTGTACATATGGCTTTTGTGTTAACACGCTGCTGGTTTTCATGTTAATACACTCTCCTTTCATGTAGGAATCTTGTAACTCATGAAACGGCCCTTTGAGATGTTCTGCAAGAGCATGGAATTGCAAGGGCTGTAGTTTGCGGAGCAGAAAGCAAAGGCGAAAAACTTGTTAAGTCAGATGTAAAATGAGTGACTGAGAGCAGGACAAGAGGGAGGGGGACGCTTTCCTTTTCGCAACTCCAGTTTCAGCTCATAGAGATTTGTTAATATTCTTTCTCCCATTTTTTAAAAAAAACCTGTTTGAAAAGGTGAGATCAGCTGACACAATAGCAGCATCACACGCCTTGGGAAGACGTGTCAAAATCTCTCGGTGGAAAGGGACACGCCTTGGGAAGAAGTGTCAAGATCTCTGGGTGGGAAAGGATTTAATAATATTTCAGGGATGATTTGACAGGGTTGCCAGCCTCCAGGTGGGACCTGGGGATCTCCTGGAATTAAAGCTCATCTCTAGATTACAGAGATCAGTTCCCCTGGAGACAATGGATGCATTGGAGGCTTTCTGGTGCTAGGCTTTCTGGTGCCCTAGGCGAATCACCCACTAGCGCCCCCCCCCCTTATTAAAAATATAGGGAAATCGAAGAGTGCCAAACTTGAAACTTTTCACATTTTTAATTTACTGATTTTTAATTATTATTTTTTTAAAAAATGTGATGTTATAAAAAAATTGTGAGAATAAGTGCTTGCTGGTCAGGTTAGGAAGGAGGGTGACAGGATAGGATGAGGTGAGAGGCCAAGTCACACCTCAGAGAGAGGGGGGTGGCTTGGCTTTGTTGAGGGCAGCTTGGTGATGGGAGAGGACGAGGTGACTGTGGTCAGGAGCCAAAGTCATGCGTCAAAGGTGGCGCCAGGTGGCGCCCTAGGCGACTGCGTACTTTGCCTACTCCCACGCACCAGCCCTGTTTGGAGGGTGGACTGTATGGCCCTGTCTTCCATGGAGGTTCCTGCCCTCCCCAGACTCCTTTTCTAGGAGTTTCCGAACCTGGATCTGCCAAGCCTACCCCCCATCCCCTGCTGGTGTCCAGGGGGGACCTGGCATCGCTGTATAATCTGGACCCAATTCCCAGGGTAGAGAAATTAGCTGGGCAGGGATGGGGATTGTTTTAGATCAAGGCTGGCCAAACTTGCTTAGCATAAGAGCCACATAGAATAAACATCAAAGAGACACAAAGTAGGGAGTGGTAGAAAGAGAGCAACTTTAAACACATATTCTCCAAGACGCTGGCCGGCTTGGCCTGGAGATGTGATTTAAAAAGCGAAATGCCTTCTCCAAGCTGGCTGATGCGGTGGTGGGGGCTTTGAGAGCCACACAATATCTGTGAAAGAACCACACGTCACACTGGAGATGCAGTTTGGCCACCCCTGTTTTAGATAATCCCCACCGTTCCTTCTTTACCCAGTTTAAACTTCCAAATTCCTGTCAAATTTCACTTTAGGTGGAACCTGGTGAGAGTCGGGTTGTGAAGAATCCTTCTCAAAAATTCTGATCGTCTTAAAACTTTTTTTTGGCTTCCTCTGAAATGCCTCGGGGAGGGACATGAATTCTAATTCATTGAGAATTTTGTTTTATGAAATATATGAGGGTGTCAAGCGGCAGCTCTGAGCATGAGGGCTCAAATTTATTATTACTTCTCTTCGGTTCAGTTTGTACTAGAGAAGAGATTCTGCCATTGGCTAGAATGCCCATTCTCATTAGAAATGCCTCTCTGCTGCTTTCTTTGCTGCCTTAACAACAATCAAACATTTGTATAAATAGCACAACAGAGGCTCAACAGCCGTGTTTCTCATCTATGAAAATGCTGTCTGATTTACATACAAGCTGCTCTCAATCAGATCCCTGGCTCAGGGCACCAATTCATCTGAACGCTTACGCAAGCGATCAGTAGAAGCATTTGTTCCTTAGAACCTCTACCAAAGAAGAAGAAGAGAAGAGACTGGATTTATACCCCAGAACTGCAGTACTGTGATCTGAACAAAGCTTCCTTCTTGGAGGGCCCAGCCTTACTGCAAACCATTGAAAACTTGGGAGATAGTTTCAGATGTTATGGAAGTAAAACAGCCCAGTCCAACAATTCCAGCAATAAGGTTTCCTGAAAGGTTCCCCTTCCCCAAATTTTAAGAAAAAAGTTGAACTCAGCATGCCAGTAGCCCCATTCTGCCCAAGTGTACAAATGGCAAGGCTTGTAGTGATAGCAAGGGTGCCTTAAAAGTCCCCACTCATTGGAGTCCTCAGCCTTTTTAGATTTCATATGACTTTGTCTATGTTGTAGAGCAGTCCTGACATGTTGGGTCTCTGCCAGTCTTTTGGCTTGTGTTTCCAGACTTTGGGCTCTTCCGCATTCTCATTTCATTTCCACATGTGTTTTTCTCCCTCTGATGGTCGATTAGATATTACATCACTGTATTTCCAGCTTATCTCCCTCTAGTGGTCAGTTAGATATTACATCCTTGTATTTCCAGCTTATCTCCCTCTAGTGGACAATTAGATATTACATCACTGTATTTCCAGTTTATCTCCTTTAAATCTGCAGGGAGATATGCCAGATATACAGAGATGTACTATCAAACTGACCACTGCAGGGAGCAAAACACATGTGGGAAAAAAACCATTGCAACATGGAGACACACACTAAAAAAATGAGAATGCAGAAGAACCCAAAGCAAAGACTCATGCCAACATCTCTTGCCACAGTGTTGTGTTATTCATGTTCCTTTTCAAAACACCCCCTCTTCCAAGTTAGTCATGTGCACAAGTGATTCTGCACATGGAAACAATGTACAGTTTTGGGTGGTTTTTTTTTTTTTAATTTTGTGTATGTGTGAGAGAGTGTGTGCTCCCATGCCTGGAAGTGACGGCAACCTTTGGCGACTCCTGCTGGGGCATGGAGGAAATTCAGAGAACTGGCTTGATAGCCTGCTTCTGCATTGCAGCCCTGGTATTCCTCTGAGGTCTCCCATCCAAATACTTGCCAGGTTGACTCTGTTTAGCTTCCGAGATCTAGCAAGATTAAGCTTGCCTGAGCTATCCGGTCAGGTCGAAACAACGTGCAATTTTTGAGCATGCAGCCACATTCACAATCACATCAATGCCCTTTATTTTCCAGCTAATGAAACCGTGAACGTATGCATAAGTGCAACATTTAAATTCAAAGCTGCTGTGCCGTCCTTGACCTGCAGGTGAAAAGCACTTAACCAGCACCAATTAGTTAGTAATATCCAGGCGTCAGATTCAGTGGGAGCTCACAGGAGCACAGCTCCTGCACCCTTCTGAGAGTTCCACCTTCCCCTTCTGAGAGTTCCACCTTCCCCTTCTGAGAGTTCCACCTTCTCCTTCTGAGAGTTCCACCTCCTTGTCCATTGAATAGTATGTGCAGCTGCATAACAATCCCTGGATGAGCTCCACCACCTGTTTTTCTACAAAACGATCCCTGGTAATATCAGTTCAGCTACTTCAAAATAAATGTCAGGAAGTGCTGCTGCCTTGCCTACTGTCTAAACCAGGGGTGTCAAGCTCATTTGTTATGAGGGCTGGATCTGACATAAATGAGACCTTGTTGAGCCAGGCCAAGCGTGTACCTATTTAAGACTAGGTAGCAGAGACATAAACTTTTTAAAGGACACAAACACTATATTTTAAAAAAAACACCTTAAAATAAAACATGCTTAAAACATTAGCACTTCTTGCTCTTAAAGGTGCTTTCTTTGTATCTCTCCCATGGGATCCAGGGAACTGGGCAAAGGGAGCTCTGGCTCTTTCCTTCCTTCCCCAGGGGCCAGGAGCGGGAGGAGCCTCAACCAATGGAGAAAATCAAGGTTTTGATCTATAGCTCTTGTGCGATTGAGCAAGCCTTGCAAAGCATGTTGAGATGCAGAAGGAAATGAGAGGGGGAAGGAAGCAGACAAAAGCCAGTTGTTCGGGGGCCTGATAGGAGCCTTCCGGGGGCCTGATCTGGCCCTCAGGCTGCATGTTTGACACCCTGGCCTAACTTTGTATATGATTGCAATGGAGATGGATGCATGGAAGATGAAAGAATGGGACGTTGCATCAAAAGCATGCAGCAGCATGCAGGCATCGACTCTGGAACTAACTGTAGAAATCCTCATGCAACAACTGAAAATCAGGTGCACCAGCAAAGCTAACCTGCAGAGGTGTAATGAAACAGGTACCACTTAACTTCTGGCTTCCTAACTAGAAGTTTGGGGGGTGATGAAGTAATGGTCCTGTTCGGTAAGGTTGACAGAGCTCAAAGCCAATAGCTCCTGCCAGGGCTTTTTTTGTAGCAGGAACTCCTTTGCATATTAGGCCACACACCCCTGCTGTACCCAATCCTCCAAGAGCTTACAGGGCTCTTCTTACAGGGCCTACTGTAAGCTTCAGGAGGATTGGCTACATCAGGAGTGTGTGGCCTAATATGCAAAGGAGTTCCTGCTACAAAAAAGCCCCCCTGCTACTGCATAAGATATATTAGCTCATAGAAGCGGAGCTCCGGAACCTCTAAATTTTATTGTGCTCTTTCTTCCTTCCTTCCCCCCTGCCCCCCCCCCCATGCTTGCTTCTGGGCTCCATTGTTCAAACCCCCGTGAGAATTTTTTGCTGAACTTCTAAGGTTTGACAAACTTTCTACTATTTTTCCCCACGCACGAAAAAGGGGAAATAACCAGTAACATATAAAGCAGACAGATGGAAATCTTCATCATGCCTCTGTGGCCACATCGGAGAAAGTAATTTAAAACGTACAATGGGAGTAAGGTTTCATGATGGGAATTATATTTCAAGAAGCATTTGAAGGTAGATGCTGAGCTGAAATAATTTAGTACACCTTCCGGTGATGTTGGGTGGGTGTGGCATATGCAAATAAGTTGTGCTAATGAGCTCCGGCCCCTCTTTTTCTTTGAAACAACCTCTGGTTGGTATCAATATATCGTTATAGCCCTGCAAATTGAAGATATTGCTTTTCAGCAACCTTTTGTGGAGATAACTCGAAAACTGTTTCCCAAATAGGCCTCGAGGGCTGAATGATGCAGCTTCAAATTGGCCATTGCTAGCTGAAAGACACTGGCTTAAATCAAGCATTGATGGCTAATGCTTCCCACCTAATGGGCAGACCTTCTTTGTGGAGACGGTGGCTGGAAAGAACCCATTTGGTGGTGATAATATATGACTGTGAGTTGTGTCGTTGGCTGGCAAGAAGCGGCCTATCATGAAAGGGGTGGGTCTGTTGGCTCTGAATAGATATGTTTTACTTGGGTGGGAACTGAGCCTATTTTAAAGATTCACACTACCTGTCTAGAAGATTATCTGCTCTCTTCTGAATTGTAAGCAAAGAGATGTCACAACAGCGTTGTAAGTGTCTGGACCTCTTTCCTAGGATTGCCAATCCCCAGTTGGGGGCAGGGGATCCCCCGGTTTGGAGGCCCTCCCTCCATTTGAGGGTCATCAGAAAGGGGGGGGGATGTCTGCTGGGCACTCCATTATTCCCTAGGGAGACTGATTCCCTTAGGGTATAATGGAGAATTGATCCACGGGACTCTGGAGGGGCTCCTTTTGTGAGGTAGAGGCACCGAATTTGCAGCACAGCATCGAATGCCTCTCCTCCAAATACCCTCCAAGTTTCAAGAAGATTAGATCAGGGGGTCCAATTCTATGAGCCCCCAAAGAAGGTGCCCCTATCCTTCATTATTTCCAAAGGAGGGAAGGCATTTAAAAGGTGTAGGGTTGCCAAGTCCAATTCAAGAAATATCTGGGGACTTTGGGGGTGGAGCCAGGAGACATTAGGGGTGGAGCAAAGATCAAGGCTGTGACAAGCATAATTGAACTCCAAAGGGAGTTCTGGCCATCACATTTAAAGGGATGCCACACCTTTTCAATTCCTTCCTTCCATAGCAAATAATGAAGGATAGGGGCACCTTCTTTTGGGGCTCATAGAATTGGACCCCCTGGTGCAATCCTTTTGAAAATTGAGGGTTATTTTGGAGAGAGGCACTAGATGCTATACTGAAAATTTGGTGCCTCTACCCCAAAAAACAGACCCCCCCAGAGCCCCAGATACCCACGGATCAATTCTCCATGATTTGCTATGGGAATAAATCTCCAGAGGGAATAACAGAGTTCCCAGCAGACATTTCCCTCCCCTCCCCCCGCTTTCTGATGACCTTGAAGCGGGGGGAGGGCCTCCAAACCGGGGGGATCCCCTGCCCCCACCTGGGGATTGGCAACCCTAAAAAGGTGTGTGGTCCCTTTCAATGTGATGGCCAGAACTCCCTTTGGAGTTCAGTTATGCCTGACACACCCTTGCTCCTGGCTCCACTCCAATGTTTCCTGGCTCCACCCCCAAAAGTCCCCAGATATTTATTGAATTGGACTTGGCAACCCTACTCTTTCCTTACCTCCTGCAGAGGGGCTGTGGCTCAGCGGAAGGGTCTCTTTTTTTGTACAGAAGGTCCCTGGTTCAATTCCTGGCATCCCATGACTTTTTAGTATCAGGAACTCCTTTGCATATTAGGCCATGCGCCCTTGATGTAGCCAATCCTCCTGGATCTTACAGTAGGCCCTGTACTAAGAGCCCTGTAAGCTCTTGGAGGATTGGCTATGACAGGGGTATTTGGCCTAATATGCAAAGGAGTTCCTGCTACAAAAAAAGCCTTGGGCATATCCAGTTAAAAAGGACCAGGCAGCAGGTGATGTGAAATACCTCTGCCAGGATGAGACGGTGAAGAGCTTTAGAGAGCATTGATCTTTATAGATAATTGGCCTGATTCAGTATAAGGTAGTTTTTCTTGTGTTCATATATGTTCAAAGTATGCAATCCCTGTAATGTAAAAGGCTGCTTCTGGATTTTTGTACCATTCGGTCTGCAAAATAAGCTTTCTTCAAATGTGCAAAATTACCTATTGCAACTTTGGGATATCTTGTCTTCTAGACTCTGCCAGCCATCCAGTCCCAGTAGAATTATTGACATATTTTTTGACTCACAAGTCACTCTTCACAAATACATTCTACAGTGGTAGACTGTCTATGGTTAGTGCTTGGGGGGAATGTGTTTTTCGGGCTTTCTTTGTAGAAAAAGTCCATCAGGAACTAATTGGCATGTTAGGCCACACTCCCTGACATCACCATTGTTTTGCACAGGGCTTTTTGAAGAAAAAGCCCAGCAGGAACTCATTTGCATGTTAGGCCACACCCCCTGATGCCAAGCCAGCCAGAACTGCATTCCTGCTCAAAAAAGCCCTGGTGTTTTTGCTTTCTATGTTTCACTGGTCTCTTCCTTAAAACAATCTGGCCTCACTGCCATCATGGAATGCTAGAATAATGTGAGGTTTTAAGTGTCTAATTCGAGAAAGATGATGAAGAAGAAAAGTGACCATTATTCAATAGCTTCATGACTGAAAATTCTGTGGGAGGACTTGTCAAAAATGAATGCTTTTTGGAGAAATGTGTATAGATTCAGCCGGCAAAACCCCCAGTGTGACCATCTTAGCAGTGAATAATATACCAAGCTGTATGAAACAGGAGAAAAATAGCTCTTTCATAAACTGGAAAAACTATATAAGGTTTTCCCCCCCTTATGTTCAAAATATTGATCTCTAGTTACTCAGTGGTCTATAATTCATCAGTTCTTTCATAAGTTTTCATCATGGACAAGGGCCTTCCTTCCTTCCTTCCTTCCTCTGGCCTGAAACTAGAAGGAGGAGGAGTCTCAGAGTGGCTTACAAACCCTTTCCTTCCTTCTCCCACAACAGATACCCTGTGATGTAGGTGGGGCTGAGAGAGCTCTGAGATAACCGCTCTTGAGAGAACAGCTTCTGCGAGAACCAGCGGCGTCACTAGGGCGGGGCCAAGGGGGTCATCGGCCCTCCCCCAGAGCATTCTCATTGGCCCCAGGCACTGACCCATGACCCCCCCCCCCAACAGGAAGGGGCTGGCCCTGGGACTAGAACGCTGCTGCTGTGTGTGGGCTGGCCGGGATTCTGAAACCGGGGCCGCGCTGCCACCGGCTCAGCTAAAAGCATGTGGGTGAGTGGGGGAAACTTAAATGCTGCAAAACTGGTATCTTGGATTATGGGGGCTGGTCATGTGACCAGAGGCTGGATGAGGGAGGGGCCATGTGAAGTGGGTGGGGTTGTGTGCGGAGGGGGTGATGCAGCCCTCCAAAAGGGGTGATGCCCAATGGGGGGGGGGGGGTGACCTGAATCAGTTACACCCTAGGGTGCAACCCACCCTAGTGACGCCTCTGGCGAGAACTGTGGCTGACCCAAGGTCACTCAGCTGGCTTTATGTGGAGGAGTGGGGAATCAAATCTGGCTCTCCCAGATTACAGTCTGTGCATTTAACCATTGCACCAAACCGGCTCCAGGGAGTGATCCCCTGCATGAGAGATCTGTTGCAACTTCGGGATATCTTGTCCTCGATGAGAGCCAGGGCTTTCTCCGCCTTGGCTCCAACCTGGTGGAACTCTCTGCCAAGTAACTCTGCAGAGCGTGTAAGGCAGAGATGTTCTGCTAGACGTTTGGTTGAGGGCAGTGATGGGTCCCGTCTTGGCACTCCCATCTTACTTTTTCCTGCCCTTTGCCCCATGAGACAGTTGCAATATTAGGATTTTAGCGCCATCTATAGCTAACTGTTTTAGCCTGATTTGTTTTGCTGTTTACTGTTTTAGCCTGACTTTGAATTGTTTGATGTGAGTTCATCTGATCATGTGTGCACCGCCCTGAGCCTGGTCCTACTGGGGAGGGAGGTTAATAAATTTAATGAATAAATATCAATAAAGATTTAGTCTGGCAGAAACCCACAAGTGGCTGCGGGTAGGTGGGTTGAACCCTTTTCTTTCAGTTAGGGCTGCCAAGCCCCTAGGCCGGGTGGAGGTTCTCCTGCCCTAGAGGTTACCAGCCTACCGACACGCATTGGACCAGCATGTCTGGCACGTAGCTGGCACGATGACATCGCTTACGGGTGATGTCATTGCGCCGATGATGTTGCGCCCGGCCACTCTAGGCATTTCTGGGAAAACTGTATGGTTTTCGTGGACACTCTAGGAATTTGGGAGGAAAAACTCTATGGTATGGAGGATGCAGGAAACTTGGCAACCCTACTCTCAATGTATGCCACAGTTGCAATCTGAATTAGGCACCATGCACCCAGGCATTGAGAAGAATTCACACTTCATTTGTGACAGTTTCACAAGGCACAGAGTGAGCACCCTGGACTCAGTCTGTATTCTCCATCATTGACAATGTAGGTGCATCAAGAGGGACACAGTGTCCATGTTTGTCTCTTGAAGAAGGCTATCAGCCCGGACAACTAAGGGCTGTGGACTCCAATTCCACAAGGATGCCGCTTGTACTACTGCTGCATGTGCAAGCCACTCACGCCCCACAGCTGGGTTCCCAGCCCACACCTTGACAATATGGCACTGCCACAGCCCTGTCACCCACCTTGCCCATCACCTGCCCCTCTGGCCTACTCTCATCAGGATCCTCGGCTCCCCATGGCATCCCTGAGAAGTTCTGGCTGCATACTTGTTCTCTTATGAATTTGACCAGGGCTTTTTTGGTAGAAAAAGCCCAGCAAGAACTCATTTGCCTATTAGGCCACACCCCCTGATGTCATCATTGTTTTACACCGGGCCCAGCAGGAACTCATTTGCATATTAGGCCACACCCCTGATACCAAGGCAGCTGGAACTGAGTTCCTGTGCATTCCTGCTATTAAAAAAAGCCCTGAATTTGACTAATCCCTTTCTTTTTAAAAAATCTAAGCTAGCACAAACCCGATCAGATCAGAAGAGGCCTCCCAAACCATGACATGCATCATGCTCTAGAATGATATTTACTAATTAAATTAAAACATCTGTGTATAAATAGAAGTGCAGTTTAATTGTGCAGCATCCAGCCCCCTCCAAGCACGTTTCTCACGCCCGTGATTGTTTGCTAATCGGTTGCACCTCGCCCGTTAGCATCTTCTCCTCCTCCTCCCCCTTACTTCTGCTTTAATTGGCATGATTGAAATAGATGTTAGTAACTACTCTTCTGTTTTGATTTCTTCTTCTTTTTTTCCTTCCGAAGGAGTTTAGAATCGTACCCCTTTACCTATCTGACCTATAAAGCCACCCGCACACTTTCTCTTTTGGTTCTTGTGATGAACAAGCGTGAGATCACTGAGATTTTTATAAATCAAATCTGGCAGCATTTCCAGATTAACTCGGGCGGCGAGATGTAATTTTAATGCAGGCCTCTCTCTAAAAATAAGAAATAATTATTCATTATTAATACAACCCGGCCTGTATAGAGAGTGGACTGATTTTAATTGCACTATGGGATTGGGTTTATTATAGAAGTCACGACTAGGGCTGGCCAGAAGATCTCTTGCCCCCATCCCCACGCAAGAAACATTGCTAGTTTTCCCTAAACTTTTGGCTTCTCTTGAAACTTCTGGTTGTTTCTCCAGAACAGGTACCTCCCAATCTCAACATTGCCCTTCAGTGGCAGGGGATGGGGAGCGGCAGGGAGGCCCATCCCAGTGACGTGTCCCCACATGACCTGGAAATGATGTAATCGTATCCAGGACATTAGGGTGACACTCTGGTACTTGGGGAAAAACTCTGTGGTAAATTTGGTTTCTACCATGGAGTTTTTGCCAAAATACCAGAGTGTCACCCCAATGGCCCAGAAGTGATGATGGGGTAAGTTCCCTCCTGCCAGCCAGATGATTGGCAGTGGGGAGTTGGGGTCTGGCAACAGAGGAACCTCGCTGCCAGTAGAGGAAGTTTAGCTGAAATCTGGTGCCAAGTGTAGTGTTGTTGGGATTGCCCTCTTCATGGAGCATTTTTTTCTCCACGGTGATTCCCACCTTGTGAAACGGCTCACCTGAGGAGGTCAGGAAAGTTTCCGCTTTCCTGGCCTTACACGAACTATGAAAAACTGAACTATTCAAGAGGGCTTTTCTGCGGAGGTAATAACACTGCACAGTACACAATAGTTTCACAAACCTAGTAGGATAAATTATTGGGACTTGTGGTCTACACTGCTGCCCACAAGTAGGATCCTATTATATAATTTAAGATGTTATGTGAATATTTATGTTATCGTTCTGTTTCCTTCTGGTGGTTCCAGACTTCTACCCTCCTAATGTCCCATTTTGTCAGCTGTCCCGGCTCACTCTGTATAGTCCGGCTTGAAGCCCCTGTGAGAAAGGCAGACAATAAATAACGTAAATAAATATATAAATAAATAAAATGCGTTAACCTTGAATCTCAATATGTCATCCAGCTAGGATTGCCAAGTCCAATTCAAGAAATATCTGGGGACTTTGGGGGTGGAGCAGGGGACTTTGGGGGTGGAGCCAGGATACATTGGGGCGGAGCCAGGATCAAGGGTGTGACAAGCATAATTGAACTCCAAAGGGAGTTCTGGCCATCACATTTAAAGGGACAGCACACCTTTTTAAATGTCTTCCTTCCATAGGAAATAATGAAGGATAGGGGCACCTTTTTGGGGGGCTCATAGAATTGGACCCCCTGGTCCAATCGTTTTGAAACTTGGGGGGTACTTTGGGGAGAGGCACTAGATACTATACTGAAAGGTTGGTGCCTCTGCCTCAAAAAACAGCTCCCCCAGAGCCTCTGAAACCTCCAGTTCAATTCCCCATTATACCCTATGAGAATCGATCTCCACATAGGGAATAATGAAGTGTTCAGCAGACATTCCTCCCCCCCCCCCCGCCTCGTTTCTGTCGACTCTGAAGTGAGGGCTTGGCCTCTCTACTCACGAGTTGCAGCCAACTTTTTCCAGGTAACACAGACACCCCATCCCAAGAGGAAGCCTTTCCAATCGGAGACTGGAGCCTCCGGAGGGCGATAGTCACATGGTGGCTTTGAGGGTGGGGTTTCCCCCCTCCGGATAGCTGACTGGGGGCGGGAAGCAGCCTGGGAAAGCAGAAGAACCCCCGCTGGAACCTGGGGATTGGCAAGCCTACATCCAGCGCTCATGAGAGACGGAAGGTGATATTATCTTTTAAAATTTTTATTTTATTTTTGGTGAGTATTTGTGTGTATTTATGCCTGAAAGTTATGGTTGACTTCTGGCAACCCTTAGTTGGGCTTGGATGTTTTAGAGAGGCAGGTTGCATATTGCCTGCCTCTGCCTTCCAGCCCTGGTATTCCTTGGAGGTCTGCCTTCCAAGTATTTGCAAGGATCAGCCTTGCTTCAGCTTCTGAGGTCTGATGAGATTAGACTTGCCTGAGCTATCCAGGTCAGAGCTAGAAGGTGACATTCTTTAATTAATAGATTTTTACAGTGTGCTTCTATAGGGTTTTTTTTAAAAAAGATTAGAACAGCTGATTGGGGTTTTGTAGGAAAAATTCCCCATTCAAATTGAAATAAATAATTTAAATAGTTAAATAATGTTAGCAAAAGAAGGCAGTCCACTGTGTATAAGCTCTGAGATTTGTCTGTTCTTCATATCTCAAATTATTCCATCTAACACAGTTGATGTACAGCTCAGCAGCCCTGGCAGTTGTTTCTGTTTAACTTTTATTTCTTGCATAAACTGAGATACAAACAGGAAGGAAACATAGAACTGTGAAATACAAACAGGAAAAAACCATGAGACTAAACCGTAAAAAACAATAGTAAGAATTACACTTAATCTGCAGCAAATTCAAGAATCACCATGATCGGCCATCTAAGCTTTGTTGCTTTGAGGGAATACATCCTTAGAACATAGGAAATCCAGAACTGGTTTCCATATTTCATCATATTCCAATAAAGGAGCTTAAGATTTTGACAGCTATAGATAAGTGGACTATATTTTCATAAGGGAGATGGACTTTTTTCCATGGAAAAATACAGCTTCAGAAATTTGCTTGGAAATTTTTATGCCCCCTCATCCCTGATTGGAATCCTCACAAAATATTGAAATGTTTTGGTTTCACTCAAAATCCTTCTAACCCCTTGGAAATTACACTTCATGAAGCCCTCCTATGACCCTAAATGCTGGAAGGCTTGTGAAATAATAGGTTCCTTTTTCCACTGTTGATGGAGTTGTCCCAAGGTACTTTAAAAAAATGGTTGTAAATTATATCAAAAAATAACTGGCTACTCAATCCCTCTTTGCTCCAGTTTATGCAAGGATCTAATTTCAGTATTATTGGTAGCTGCCAAAACTTCTCTGGCTTGCCTTTGGAAAGCACCATCTATCCCGTCATTTTGACAGTGGCTCCAAAAAGTTTGGGAAATTGTAGCTACGGACAAGATATCTGATTATATCTCAATAAATGAAAATTTCTCATTTCACTTCTATTTCCCGGAAAAATGGTTGCCCTTTGAGTTCACAGAAAATTATAAATTTACTAAAAATTGGCTTCCTAACATTTGTTTAACATCATATTGAGATATCATTTTCTGTATCAACCTTTTCCAACGTAATTGTTATTGAAGTGCTGAAGTCTGATTTTTTAATGATTGTTTGGATCTTACAACCTATCATTGTAATGTCTGACTTATTTATATCATTTGCATCTGCTTTGTTGTATGTTTACTTGTAAAAATTAAAAGTTTGTTATAATAAGAATAAGTCAGATATTTCTCCCAAGCAGGAATTTCCAAATTCTCCTTGAAGTTTTATGGTAGTGGTCTGTCTGGTCTAGTTGTTTCCACCAGATGACCCCAATCAATGGAGGCAGTTAGCAACTTAGATATTTATACCTTGTTTTTCTCCCAATTAGAGCCCCATGGCGCAGAGTGGTAAAGCTGCAGGACTGCAGTCCTAAACTCTGCTCATGACCTGAGTTCGATCCCAGCAGAAGCTGGGTTCAGGTAGCCGGCTCCAGGTTGACTCAGTTTTCCATCCTTCCGAGGTTGGTAAAATGAGTACCCAGCTTGCTGAGGGGAAAGTGTAGATGACTGGGGAAGGCAATGGCAAACCACCCTGTAAAAAGTCTGCCGTGGAAACGTTGTGAAAGCAATGTCGCCCCAGGGTCGGAAACGACTGGTGCTTGCACAGGGGACTACCTTTATCTTTACTTTTCTCCCTATTAATAGGGGAAATCATTACAGGACTTGTCAGCCCCCACCTCTTGGTCCACCATGAGCAAGCAGCAAAAGTCTTGTGGTATCTTAAAGACATATTTTATTCCTCTGTAAATTTTCACAGACTGCAATCTGGGGTATCATCTTCAGGTTGGCACAGCTTACCTTCGTAGCAGTCTTCATCCTTTAGGTAGGAAATCTGATTTCTTGTCATCTAGATCCCAAGGTGACTTGTGTGTAATGATTTGCTACTAATCCAAAGAATCTTGTGACAAGAACAGAGCTTGGTCATTCTGCACAAGTTTCTTCTTTCACTGGGAAAAAAATTGTGGACCTTTCCTATTTTTTTTTTAAACTGTTTATCTTAATTTTATACATAAAGATAACAATCAAAATACCTTTGGTGTAATATAACCAACAGGTTGAAGAATGAACATTTGTTAACAAAGGAGGAGAGAATAACATTCAATGTGGCTATCTCCCATTAATACCACCGATATTAATACCATAGGGATATAACCTATGATTAGTGTTCCTTCTAAGCTGAGTTAGTGTGAGCTGGCTCACAGATTTTTAACCTCCAACTCACACGTTTTTGTCTTAGCTCAGGAAGGATGACTCCAGAGCACAAAAATTTATGTAGTAGCTCACGACTTCAATGCCAGTAGCTCACAAAGTAGAATTTTTGCCCACAAGCCTGCAGTTTAGAGGGAACATTGCCTATGAACTAAAGTCTTCTGATATATTAAAGAAAAACTGTTGAAATATCGCTAAGAAGGAGTAAACCAAGGGAATAGAAGACCTTTCACACACACACACACACACACATACCTGGAGACTTTGGGGGTGGATCCAGGAGAGGGGCAGGGTTTGGGGGAAGGGAGGGGCCTCAGCATGGTACAACACCATAGAGTCCACCAGGGCTTTTTTTTGAGCAGGAACGCAGTTCTGGCTGGCTTGGTGCTGGGGTGTGTGGCCTAATATGCAAATGAGTTCCTGCTGGGCTTTTTCTACAAAGAAAGCCCTGGAATCCACCCTTCAGAGTGGCCATTTTCTTCAGGGAAGCTAATCTCTCTCTGCTGGAGATCAGTTGTAAAAACAAGAGATCTCCAGGCCCCACTTGGAGGTTGGCAACCCTAGATCAAGCTGAGTAACAACTTCCATTCCTTATTCTATAACCCAGACAACTTGCATCTGCCTCAGTGCAGCCAGGAATTGTATCGTACGCAGGGCCTTGGGTTCCCCCAGAAGTATAGCAGATCTGTGAACTACAGAGATCAGCTCCCCTGGAGAATATCGGCAGTTTCTAGGATCACCAGATCTGGGAGAGTTGGGGGTGTGTGTGACACATGAGTAAGGCAGAGTTTGGGAGGGGGAGGGACAAGTAGGGTATAATGCCATAGAGTCCACACTCCAAAGCATCCATTTTGTCACCTGGAGATTAGTTATCATCCCAGGAGAGCTCCAGCCACCACCTGCAGATTAGCAACACTAGCAGTTTCAGAGCGTGGACATGACAACATCCTACCCCTGTTGAGCTCCCTTCCTTTCTCCAACTGTGCTCTCCCAAGCCTCCACCCTAGATCTCCAGGGGTTTCTCAACCTGGAGTTGGCAACTCTAGCGGCAGCAGGCCACTGCAAGAGGATGCCTACTTGGGTTGTGGAAATGGTACTTGCACCATTTGGGGCTGTATGCATGTTCAGGAGGTGAAGTAGGAAGGCTGGAATTCAACCCACCTCTTCTTCCTCTTGTCTTCCAGAGAGGCAGAACTTCGCTTCTACATTTACTGTACGGCATTGCAATGTTATGGTGAATCTTCCCAGGCTCCAGGGAAGCTACTGAGGCAGTGTGGCTCAGGCTCCCGAGCCCAGCTGGCCAGCCAGGCTCTGGAGAAGCTGCCGCAGCATTGCAAGCCAGCCCTCTGAGCCCAGCTCACCAGGGGAAGCTGCCACGGCTTCCAGGGCTGTTTTTGGAGCACTGGCCAAGCTATCCAGAATGGCACTCAGGTGTGTTCCAGCTCAAAAAAAAAGCCCTGGTTCTGGTATATGCATAGTAGCTGTCTGTTATATTTTGGGTTTTGGGGCAGGGGTCGTTTCGTAGAAAAATAGGTGGTGGAGCTCATCCAGGGATTGTTATGCAGCTGAACCTGCCTATTCAATGGACAAGGTGGGAAGGAGGAGGTGGAACTCTCAGAAAGGTTCAGGAGCTGTGCTCCTGTGAGCTCCCGCTGAACCCGAGGTGTGGTTTGGGGCATGTCTATGCTAAGCCCCTTTGATAAAGTGGTGGGGAAACACAAAGTTGCTATTAGAAATGCTGCTAAGTATGTAAAGGATGCAAATGTATAATGACTGAAATGGTTTAAATTCGCAGTCACGTGTCACAGTCTAGCAGCTTGGATTATAACACCTGAGTGGCATGTCAGCAAATTCCTGAAGCGAGTCCTCTATGTTCATATGCTTGTCTGTGTATATTGTATGTTTTATACATATTGTTGAAGTTGTATATATTGTGCATCTATATAGTATATATAGACACACATGCACAATTTTTTCATTCCGTTAATATACCGTCTTTCTGTAAGTGCACTCAGCTAAAATGAACAAACAAAAAAGGTACAAGAAATAAAAAGTAACTTAATTTTTAGAATAGATTTTGAGCCCTGGTGGCACCTTTAAGTCCAACAAAAGTTTATTCAAGTAAAATATTCATCCTTCCCTTGTGACACTCTTCTAAAGAAGTGTCCTTGCACCCAAAACCTCATACCTTGAGTAAACTTTTGTTGGTCTGGGCTCCAGATCTGTTCTACCGCTTCAAACAAATACCATTGCCCACCCAGATCTTTCAATTTTTAGTTAGTTTTTACTTCTATATCTTTAGTAAGTGAGCAATTTTCTCTAGACATTGGAGGTCAGATATATAACCCCTCCCATTCTAGTAGGAAAGAAAATTCATCTTGATAATCACAGATGCCTACTATGCAAGCTAACAATATTGAATCCATATTTGCCATGAATTATGTCTGCTTTGTTTGTGGCACAGGGGATATGAAATTTAAAGAACGATTGATTTGGCAGATGCTATTTTGGGGATGATGTTATTAAGGTTTCTTCTTTGTGTACGGCTTCTTGATTGATATGTCTTGGACCTGGTTTTATTATGGCTGTTTACATTGTTCACAATAAGGATGATACTGTAAAAGCAAGCAACTAGACAAACAGAAGACCTTGTGTCTAGCATTGCAAGGAAACTGCTGTGTGGCTGGAAATATTCTTCTTAACCATCAGCTGCAAAATTACCATGGGGAGGACGTAACGGCTTGTTTCTGGTCATGGAAGGACTTCTCTGTTTTTGTATGGGCTGAGGGGATTTCGGACAATCTTCTCCACTGTAGACCTTCATTTTGTCCCCTATGAAGGTTCTTAAATGCCCACTGACACACACACACCCCCAGAACAAAATTTCAGAGGGCTCAGTAAAGTGGTGTTAGAGTGGTAAGGATAGACAGTTCCCTGTGGTAGCAGCTGAACAAAGTACAAGTCCGGTGGCAACTTTAAGACCAACAAAGTTTTATTCAAGGTATGAGCTTTTGTGTGCCAGCACACTTCTTCACCATGATTAAGGATACATCAGTCTCCAATTCTGACCAGTGTTCCCTCTAAGCTGTTAGTGTGAGCTAGCTCACAGGTTTTTTAGCCTCTGGCTCACACATTTTTGTCTTAGCTCTGGAAAAAATGGCCCCAGAGCAGATTAATTGATGCAGTAGCTCACAACTTTAATGCCAGTAGCTCTCAAAGTAGAATTTTTGCTCACAACGTTCCACAGCTTAGAGGGAACATTGATTGTGACATATTTATAACCTTTGGGTACGTTCTCCCACCCCAGTTGAAACCAAACAGATGATAACCATATATACTAAGCTCATTAGTCATCTGAACTTGTTACTCTGTATGCTGATTGACTGCCCATCCTCTAGATGTATGACTGTTACTTCTGTTTCCACTCCATTCTCATACCTTGAACCAAACTTTGTTGGCCTTAAAGGTGCCACTGAACTCAAACCTTGTTCTACAGCTTCAGATCAACATGGTTGCCCATCTGGATCTATGGTAGCTGTTATTTATTTGTTTATTAAAATATTCATTCCTTGTTAAAAAAAAAAAAAAAGCCCTTTCAACCCTATAACATTACTTCTGGGTCACACTTGAAGTGATGTCATTGCATCACTGACAATGTCACCCTGTCCCCAGAGAGCCCTACCACCACCTTGGTGCATCAGTAGCTCAACTACTGACTGCTGTCCTCAGGCTGATGCCCATACGTTCAATAATGTGCTATCATCTTGTCTGCACATGGAAATTCCGTAGCAAATGATTGCTATAGTGCAACGATTAGTGCACTTATCCAAATATGTGTGGATGTAGCACTGGACTGAGCTACAGCCCCACGGTACTGGTCGCCCTCATGGATGATCTCTTGAGACATCTGGATCAGGGCGGCTCGGCAGTGCTGTTGTTGCTAGATCTGTTGGCTGCGTTTGACACAGTCGACCACCAGATTCTGTCCCGCCGCCTCGGGGATTCAGAGATCTGCCCTTCAATGGCTTACCTCCTTTCTCCAAGGCCGGGAACAAAGGGTGGCTATAGGGGAGCAGTTGTCCCAGAGGCATCCTCTTGTATGTGGGGTCCCTCAGGGGGCAGTCCTCTCCCCCATGTTGTTTAACATTGACATGCGCCCCCTTGCCCGGATTGTCTGGAGATACAGGCTGGGTTGTAACCAGTATACGGTGTTGTTGGGGGGCCAGTCCAACTGCACCCTGGAAGATCTGGACCTGTCATTGCAAGCCGTAGTGAAAGGGCTCACGTAGAGTCGACTGAAATTGAACTCAGCGAAGACAGAGGTCCTGTGCCTGAGTCGCAATGACCTGGGTAGAGAAGTCCCCTTGCCGGCCTTTGATGGGATGCTATTAGCACCAGCATTGAGGGTCAAGAGCTTGGGGGTGCTCCTGGAGCCTTCGCTGACGATGGAGGCCCAGGTAGCAGCCACTGCCAAATCCACATTCTACCATCTTAGGCAGATAAGGCGGTTGATTCCATACCTGGAGTGCGATGACTTGGCAACAGTGATCACCTTGAGAATAGACTACTGTAACGCCCTCTACATGGGGCTGCCCTTGACTCAACTTCGGAGGCTGCAACTGGTGCAAAGCTCAGCAGCCAGGTTGTTAATGGCGCTACCTGTACGGGAGCACATTCAATCTGTGCTGAAAGCGTTACATTGGTTGCCTGTGGCGTTCCGGATTCGCTTCAGGGTGCTGGTTATAACCTTTAAAGCCCTATATGGCCTGGGACCTGCCTACCTTCGGGACCGCCTTTCCCCATACGTACCCCAGAGGGCACTACGTTCAGGGTCTCAAAATCTCCTTAAGATCCCTAGACCGAAAGAAGCTCGATTGACCAGCATTAGAGCCAGAGCGTTCTCGGTAATAGCCTCCACTTTGTGGAATGCCCTCCCCGAAAACATCAGGGCCCTGCAGGACCTGCCACAGTTCCGCAGGACCTGTAAGACCGAACTTTTCAAACTCGCCTTTAATGGTTAGGGGGAGGTGGCTATTACCTTCAGCATCGACAATCTCACTGAATTAATATAATGGCAAACAGAAGCTTGCCATCTCGGATTTTTAATATGTATGGAAATGTTTTTTATAGATCTAATGTTAATATGTTTGTAAATTGCTAAATGTTTTAAACTGTTGTTAGCCGCCCTGAGCCTGTCGGGGGAGGGCAGGATATAAATTTGATAAATAAATAAATACTCCAGTCTGGTCTTGTGGGATGTAGTACCCTACATGGAGATATACACAGCAGCCTGGGTCTTGACACTGGCAGGGATTCAAGAAAGTGGTGGTCCCATCACTGGGAAACAGATAGCCACTTACACATACAAATGGTACTTCCTAAGAAGTCTGGGCTGTCTGCGAAAGGCTAGTGGTGAGGGCAAGGGGGCTGTTGACAAGTGAGCCAGCCCATAGCTTCTGACAGCATTACCCGTATTGTTAATGGCTGATGCATGACTTGAGATCTTGAAGCCGTAGATGTTGTGGCAGAGGAATTTCATGTGCTATCAAACTCTGGCATTTTGTTCCACATCATTTCAGATTCATCTCTGCATTTCTCCCCTCCTCTTCTTGCCCTCTGCCTGGTTTTCGTTTTGACGTATTTTGATGTATTTTGATACAGCCGACTGAGCTTTTTTTAAAAAAAAAAAAATGTTCTTTTTTTTTTGCGCGTTACAAATATTTTAACACGGCAAAGATGAAATAGTCAAAAGAACGTTCGAGAACATTTCCAACAGATACCAGGTTCAGACATCCCACCCCTTTAAGTATAGTTTTGCTTTGTCAAGGAATAGAGTCCAATGTGCTAGTCAAATTAAAATTTTTGCACTGAGGGTGCAATTAGACAGGGTATCCACATTCAGATTTGGCTAAGTGGTTAAGAGCGGTGAACTCTAATCTGGAGAACTGGGTTTGATCCCCACTCCTCAATATGCAGCTGCTGGTGTGACCTTGGGTCAGTCACAGTTCTCTCAGAGCTGTTCTCTCAAGAGCAGTTGTCCCAGAGTTCTCTCAGCCTCCCTCCTCCCACCTACCTCATAGCATTTGGATGAACCATGGCGTTCTGAAGAAGAAAGAAGACTGCAGATTTATACCCCACCCTTCTCTGAATCAGAGACTCAGAGAGGTTTACAATCTCCTATATCTTCTCCCCGCACAACAGACACCCTGTGAGGTGGGTGGGGCTGAGAGGGCTCTCACAGCAGCTGCCCTTTTAAGGACAACTCCTGCGATAGCTATGGCTATCCCAAGGCCGTTCCAGCAGCTGCAAGTGGAGGAGTGGGGAATCAAACCCGGTTCCCCCAGGTAAGAGTCTGCACACTTAACCACTACACCAAACTGGTTTTGGCCAAATGCTAGATTGCTGCTGGTGCTGTGATGACATCACTTCCAATTGTGCCAGAGTCTGGCAGTGTTATGTCATCAGTGAATCTGGCATCAGTAGCCAGTCTTGTGCTTGCCGTCCCACATAGAGAGAAGGTCTTAAGTTCAGAATGCATCCAGTCAAAAGGAGCAGGTAGCAAGTGATGCAAAAAACTTCTTCTGCCTGAGACCTTTGGGAGCCCCTGTCAGTCGGAGTTGGCAGTGCTAACCATGATAAGCCAAAGGTCTGATGCGGTTTAAGGTAGCTTCCTGCATCCATATTGACTGCAAATGACATAGCCCCCCCAAGCTTGCAGTGGGAGCTGATTCATCTGATGATGTAACTGATGATGATCCTTCCCAGGCCTCAGATTCAGCAGGAGCTCACAAGAGCACAGCTCCTGAACCTTTCCGAGGGTTCCCCCTCTTCCTCCCCGCCTACCTTGTCCATTGACTAGTAGGTGCAGCTGCATAACAATCCCTGGATTAGGAGAGCAGGCAGCCAGCCAGACACCAGGGGCTTTGCCACGCCCCCAGCAGCCCTTATTAACCCCTGGAGAAGCCGACACCACTCTTTCTGCACTGCTTATGTGATTTTAGGTAGCAGGTTGCTTGCCGGCCTTTTGACTGGGGGAACAAGGAGAGCCCCAGGTAAGCAAGGCCTTCTTGGGCTGTCTGGATCTCTAGCCAGCCCAAGTAGGCCTTGCTTGCCCAGGGCTCTCCTTTCTTGCATCGGGTTGCTTTTGGCTGGTGGAGGGGAGGCTGGCATATGCTAATGAGTTATGCTAATGAGCTCCACCACCTATTTTTCTACAAAATGACCCCTGATCCCTCCAAATTGAAAACTTGATCCCTCTAAATGGAAAGTGTTTCTCATCGAACAGGGCGTTTTGAGGTGTCACTCCTAGGTGGAAAGCCATAGGTTCCCCCCAAATAACTAATCTTTTCCTGCCTTTCAGCTTTTTCATGGTTCCTCTCCTTCCATGTTAGTGAGAAGTAAGATGGTCATACTAATCTGCATAAGAATGCTGGGGCATTATTTTTCCAGTTTTGTCCAGTGCTCCTTAAAAGAGAATAGATATGACTCAGCCAATGTTAAGCCAGTGCGGCATAGTAAATAGACTCCCAGAGAATCAGATTCAGATAGGAGTTGAATCATGGTTTATCACTGTCTTTAAATTTAATCTACTTTACAAGGTTGTTGTGAGGCAAAACTGGGACAGCCCTATGGCTGTCATCTTATGCTCAAGTGCAGGCTGAGAGTTCAATGTCATAAAGAAGAAGAAGAAGAAGAAGAAGAAGAAGAAGAAGAAGAAGAAGAAGAAGAAGAAGAAGAAGAAGAAGAAGAAGAAGAAGAAGATGATGATGATATTGGATTTATATCCCGCCCTCCACTCCGAAGAGTCTCAGAGCGGCTCACAATCTCCTTTACCTTCCTCCCCCACAACAGACACCCTGTGAGGTGGGTGGGGCTGGAGAGGGCTCTCACAGCAGCTGCCCTTTCAAGGACAAGCTCTGCCAGAGCTATGGCTGACCCAAGGCCATTCCAGCAGGTGCAAGTGGAGGAGTGGGGAATCAAACCCGGTTCTCCCAGATAAGAGTCCGCACACTTAACCACTACACCAAACTGGCTCTCCAATCAGCAATCAGACTTGAAAATCCTTATTTATTTATTGGCAAGTGTGCACTTCGGGGTAATTTTTCTGTGCAGAATTATTCCACTGAGCCCACTGAATAACTCTGCTTAGAATCAGAACATAAGAACATAAGAGAAGCCATGTTGGACCAGGCCAATGGCCCATCCAGTCCAACACTCTGTGTCACACAGTGGCCAAAAAAACAGGTACCATCAGGAGGTCCACCAGTGGGGCCAGGACATTAGAAGTTCCTCCAGGCACCAAGAATACAGAGCTTCACTTGCCCCAGACAAAGAGTTCCATCTATACCCTGTTGCATTGTTTGACCCAGAGCCAGTGAGATCTAAAAATGTTTAACTTAGGCTGGATTGTGCCCCAGATATGATTTGAGCCAGGCAGAATATATGGCAAGTCTTAAGTGGAGCAGGCCTAGTGAAACCACGGTTGCCCACCTCCAAGGGTGGAGATGGAGATTTCCTGGAATTACAAATGATCTCCAGACTACATACATTGCTTACTATTTATTTATTGAACACATTCATTCTACTTCTCCTGGAGAAAATGGCTGGTTTGAAAAGTGGACTGCATGGCATGATATTTGACTAAGGTCTCTTATCTTCCCTAAACCCCACCCTCCCAGGCTCCATTTTGGTATAGTGGTTAGGAGTGCGGACTCTAATCTGGGAGAACCGAGTTTGATTCCCCACTCCTCCACATGCAGCCAGCGGAGTGACCTTGGGTCAGTCACAGTTCTTTCAGAGCTGTTCTCTCAGGAGCAGTTCTCTCAGAGCTCTCTTGGCCTCACCTATCTAATAGGGCGTCTGTTGCCAGGGCTGGCCCTAGTCTGTCAGGTACCCTTTTGGCACCCCCCCCCCGCACTGATAATGTCACCAAGTCACATGAGGGGCACCCAATTCGGAGCACCCAGAAGGCCAGCGCCCTAGGCAATTGCCTAGTTTGCCTAGTGGCAGGATCAGCCCTGTCTGTTGAGAGGAGAGGAACAGAAGAACACTGTAAGCTGCTCTGGGTCTCCAAGTGGAGGGTGGGGTATAAACCCAACCTCCTCCTCTCAAATCTCCAAGAGAGCCAGTTTCATGTAGTGGTTAAATGTGCGGACTCTTATCTGGGAGAAGTGGGTTTGATTTCCCACTAATCCACTTGCAGGTACTGGAATGGCCTTGGGTCAGCCATAGCTCTCACAGGAGTAGTCCTTGAAAGGGGCAGCTGCTGGGAGAGCCCTCTCAGCCCCTCTCACCTCACAGGGTGTCTGTTGTGGGGGGAAAAGATATAGGAGATTGTAAGCCGTTCTGAGTCTCTGATGCAGAGAGAAGGGCAGGGTATAAATCTGCACTCTTCTTCTTTTTCCAAATCTAGATCTGGCAGCCCTTGTGTTATTGGCATTTCTATCTAGAACAGAACTGTTCAGAAGGGCATTTGAAAAAAATAAAGAGAACAGGGCTATACTACAATGGAATTGTCCAGGGAGTCACTTCTTATAAAAGGAGTAGGATTGTGCCACTGTATATTTGATTGTTCTTCCTGTGTTGTTTTCGAGTTTTGCAATCCCGTTCTCTTTGCGGTGTTTGACAACCGCACGTCCGCTACTTCTTTGCATTCTTTCAAATCCTCTTGCACTGTTTATTGGGTGTCTCATGCTATTTGATTACCCGGCTTTATGCTTTGCAATCTGCCTTGAGTCTCGGCGAGAAAACTGGGTGGGGCGGGGGCTATAAATAAAGCAAATAAATAAATAAATCTCCGACGGCAGTAATGGTTCCCCAAGAGAACAATTTCTTAAAAATTGATTAGACCAGTAAAATACTGTCTGGTTAGCAATTTGAGGCGGGAGCGTGGCCCTAGGAATTATGGTACCAGGTGGTAGTCATGGCAATGAGCACATGCATTTGGCAACTTAAAGGAAGCATCAGCTGAGAGCAGCCTTCAGGTGTCTGACTGTCTGAGGCTGAGGGAATGAAAGCAGACGGACTTCAGAGAGAGATCCAGGTGGGCAGCTGTGTTGATCTGAAGCAACAGAACAAAGTAGGAGTCCAGTAGCACCTTTAAGACCAAGAAAGTTTTATTCAGAATGTAGGCGTTCGTATGCATGCATACTTCATCAGACAATGGAATGGGGGTACAGTGAGCAGAGCTACCTCTAGCTGGGGGGCAGTGGTTAAGAATGCAAAGTGGTACAAAGTTAGAATCCAATGGCAAAATGATGCTTCCCAATTTGGCTTACCAATTCAGTGGCAGAAGGATATTATAAGAAAAGCTGGGATGGTGCAAGGGTTGCGTGAGTCCTGGGGAACATGGGCATTCTGGCTCAAGTCCGCCCGTATTTCCCAAGCCAATCCAAGATACACGGATGCCCCTTGCAAAAATCTAAACGTCGAGTACTCAACAGGGGGCCTAACCCCGACGAAGTTTTCAGTAATGAACAGAAGCTGCACAAAGGCATAATAGCTAGGAGTTGTGGATGAGATGATCATTTGTTGGCAGGTTTCTCTGGATTTCTGGGATCTTCTCAGGGTCACCAAAGGGGTTGCCAACCTCCAGGTGTGGACTGGAGAGCTCCCAAAATTACAATTGATCTCCAGATGACAGGAAAAAATGACTGCTGTTACTCTGGAGGAAATGACTGCTTTGGGGGGTGGGAATCTATGGCATTATACCTCACTGAGGTCCCTCCCCTCTCCAAATCTGATCCTCCTCAGGCTCCATCCCCAATTTTGCATCCCAGAAGAAGAAGATAATATTGGATTTATATCCCACCCTCCTCTCAGAATCTCAGAGCGGCTCACAATCTCCTTTATCTTCCTCCCGCATTACAGACACCCTCTGAGGTGGGTGGGGCTGAGAGGGCTCTCACAGCAGCTGCTCTTTCAAGGACAACCTCTGCCAGAGCTATGGCTGACCCAAGGCCATTCCAGCAGGTGCAAGTGGAGGAGGTGGGGAATCAAACCTGGTTCTCCCAGAAGAATCCGCACACTTAACCACTACACCAAACTGGCAATCATATCACTGAGAGAAGGCTAAGTTCTCAAGGCAGTGAGGCAGGACTCTTGGGTTATGACAGGAGCAGAGAAGAGGAAGAACCGGGAAAGCTGGGAGAGGAGGAATGCTAGGAAATTCAGATTTGCTGCTGCATAATGTCTGAAATGATGGAGGAACACAACCATGCTATGTGTCTTTAAATACTAAACAAGAGTTCCCCACCTTTTATTTCACAGAGGGACGAAATAGCACAGAGTTATGCTGCAACCGGGTTGTGAAAACTACCAGGGCTTTTTTAGTAGAAAAAGCCCAGCAATAACTCATTTACATACTATGCCACACACCCTGACAACAACATTGTTTCACACAGAGCTTTTTTTGTAGAAAAAGCCCAGCATGAACTGATTTGCATATTAGGCCACACCCCCTGACAACAAGCCAGCTGGAACTGCATTCTTGTGTGTCCCTGCTCAAAAAAAGTCCTGAAAACTATCATACATTTAGAAGAGGGTCCCATTTTAAAAAGTCTGAGAACCGTTGCCTTAGTGTGAGAGGACAGAATCAAGGATGTGGGTTATTTTCAGAACTCTGGCCACTTGCCTTTCCTTCCCCTCCCCCCCCTCGCACTTCCTCAAGTTTATTAGGCTGTACCCTTTGAAGAATAAGACACAGATAGGCACTGGCCCATCAAATGTGGATTTCTGCCCTCACAAGGTGCCACTAGATTTTGCCTCTGTGATACCAAGCCCCATGCCTTGCTCTGCCAAGAACTGGGTTACCAATCTCCAGACAAGGTCTGGAGCGCCCCTGCAATCAGAACTGATCTCCAGACTACAGAGAACCATTCCCCTGAAGAATGAGTAGACTCCACTCCCAAATCACTAGGGATTTCCTAAGCAGGAGTTGGCAACCTCAGCCAAGCACCTTTAGCTATTAATGTCCACACTCCGAGACCCAGGATCTGAAGCTTCTGACAGGAGGAGGAGATTGGATATATACCCCACCCTTCACTACCTGAAGGCATCTCAGAGAGGTTTACAATCTCCTTCCCTTCCTCTCTTCACAACAGACACCCTGTGAGGTAGGTGGGGCTGAGAGAGCTCTGAGAGAGAGAGACCAGTGACTGGCCCAAGGTCACCCAGCTGGCTTCACGGGAAGGAGTGGGGAACTCAATATTATTGTTGTTGTCATGTTATTGTTACTACTACTACTAATAATAATAATAATTTCTATCCCACTCCATTTCCCACAAGTGGGACTCAGGAGTGGCATACAACATGTAGATACATCAGAAAATAAAATAAAAAAACATAACGTGAATATACAACCATACATGATAAAATACAGTACAATTAAACTCCAGTACCATTCCATTTGATCTAGTATTGGACGGCATCATGCATCTATCCCACAGACAGCTGAGAGGAATATAATCCATGCTGCACTCCTGAGGAAAACCTTAACCAGAAGAGAATGGAAAATAAAGGAGGGGGGAAACCAGGAGGCCACTGATCTCCAACCATCACTGTCCTCCGCCATATGCCCCTCTGAAAAAAACAGGGACGGGGAGAAAATCCAAGCAACCAGAAAACACCAGATACCTCCCTTGTTCAATGAAAACAATGTACTTCGTTACACAAACACATGAAAAATACACATCACACTAATAATACATATGGCAAAAAAATCAAAATGTTATAACATACACACAGTTGCCAATAAATACAATGGTCAGAATCACATAAACCAAACCACCAAGTTCCAGTACAATTCCAGGCTTCCAAGGAATATGTAAAGAATATTCAATACTCAAGAGCAGTATGAATATACATTTTCCAAATGTGCATAAAGTAGGTTCTCAGCAGAATTTCGATAGTTATACTTCCCATTTGGATAAAAATCTTTATCAAGAGATGCACATACAAACAGCTTAACCCTTTACACTGAGGTTCTCAAAACTATACATTAAATTAAAAAATATTTATTTTAATGCTTCTTATCCCTGGAGCCTTACAGCCTCTGTAACATTCACAGCGCAGTGGTACATTCTTCCTATGGACTGGAAGCTCTAGAAGTACATTGTTTTAATTGAACAAGGGAGATATCTGGTGTTTTCTGGTTGCTCCACCATATGGCCAGCAGAACATCTCAGTCTTACAGGCCCTGTGAAACTGAGTTAAGTCTCACAGGGTCTGGATCTCACTAGGCAGAGAATTCCACCAGACTGGTAGGACAGCCGGACCGTTTTGAGACCAGGGACTACCAGCCAGTTGGTACTGGTTGAGCGTAATGCTCAATGAGGGACATAATCCAGTTCTCCAGATTAAAGTTCACTGCTCTTAACTGCTACACTGCACTGGCTATATTTCATTATTCGCACTGAAGAAGAAGAAGAAGACCATAGATTTATACCCCACCCTTTTCTTTGAATCAGAATCTCAGAGTGGCTTACAATCTCCTTTATCTTCTTCCCCCACAACAGACACCCTGTGAGGTGGGCTGGGCTGATAGAGCTCTTACAGCAGCTGCCCTTTCAAGGACAACTCTCCGAGAGCTATGGCTGATCCAGCAGGTGCAAATGGAGGAGTGGGGAATCAAACCCGGTTCTCCCAGATAAGAGTACGCACACTTAACCACTACACCAAACTGGTTAACTACACTGAACTGGTGGCTTGAACAGTATCCAGCATCTGCCCCATGGTCAGACTGCTTCTGTTTTAAGGCTTTAGAGTGGAAGAAGCGAAATTTAGCTCCGGCAAATGTTACGGTTGAATTATACTCAGTAGACTGAGACATTACAGCAATTAAGGGAAACATCTACCTAGAGATCTTTGACTTAATTAGACCCCAGGTCAGCAAAGGTGCCCATTTGAGATCAATGGAAAGCCTTTTCTGCCAAAGTAGGGCAGATGCACTGATACTTTGCACACCAAAGTGGAGTGCTATATTAAAAAGAAGCCCGGGCATCTTTTTATCACTGATTTAAACCATACCCTCCACTATCTCACAGAAAAAAATAAGGATGCTCTGCTTTTTTGTCTGAGTGTAATCAGCTGTTTTTCTATGCCTATAACATATACAATTCCCTTTTTACCATTACACCTTGCTAAAAGCTTTTATTTGCTGCGTTCATTTAACCAGCCTGTACTCTACCGGCTTCTGGAAGAGGTATGATAGTTAATTGACCATAACTTTTCCTCTCTTTTTTTATGTAAAGAATGTTGAACAGAGTGCTTAATCTCACAGTGGATCTGGCTGTAATCATTAATAACAATTGCTGCAACTCAAAGCGTTTCAACTATATTTACTATCCACAGAGGCAAGTTATGGGAGCGGAAGGGGAAATGAGTGCCAGTGAGCAGTAAACACTTCTTTTTAAAAAGCATCTCTAAGAATCAAATGGGGACAGTGACTTACCAAGGACAGGCTCCGGAAAATGAAGTTTGTTCTGAGAAAATAGGGACAGAACACATGCTGTTCAGCTTAAAGTGGTTTAGTATAATTTCTTTTCACCGATGAACCCTGAGAATTGTAGCTCTGCGAAAATGAGAGATTCCCAGTAGAGATGACATAGCATCCTAATCTAACTTCAGTCTCCAAGGTTGTTTGGGGAACTTCAAGGCAGTTAGATATTATATACCTGCAGGGGTGGAATTCTAGCAGGAGCTGCTTTGCATATTAGGCCACACAACCCTGATGTAGCCAATCCTCCAAGAGCTTACAAGACTCTCTTTTGTGAGCTCTTGGAGGATTGGCTACATCAGGGAACTGTGGCCTAATATGCAAAGGAGCTCCTGCTAGAATTCCACCCCTGTATACCTGGACTTTCAAAAGGCTTTTTGACAAGGTCCCTCACCAAAGACTCCTGAGTAAATACAGCAGTCATGGGATAAGAGGATGGGTTCTCTTATGTGTTAAAAACTGGTTAAATGACAGGAAACAAAGGGCGTTTTCGCACTGACCTTAATCAGCAGCGACGCCCCTCTTCACCGCGCAGGATCGGCGCGGATTTCGCACTAATTGCCGTGGAGCACCCAGAAGAGCCGGAAAGTCCCGCAGTTTTTGCGGCGCAAATGGAAACTGGTTTTGGGCGGTTTCCGTTTGCGCCGCAAAAGCCGCGGGACTTTCCGGCTCTTCCGGGTGCTCCGCGGCAATTAGTGCGAAATCCGCGCCGATCCTGCGTGGTGAAGAGGGGCGTCGCTGCTGATTAAGGTCAGTGCGAAAACGCCCAAAGAGTAGGACTCAATGGACAGTTCTCACAATGGAGGGGAGTAAGCAATGGAGTCCCATAAGGATTGGTATTGGGACTGGTACTATTTAATGTATTCATCAGTGATTTGAAACTGGGAATGAGTATTGTAGTGGCCAAGTTTGCAGAGGCACCAAATTATTCAGGATGGTGAAAACAAAGAGTGACTGAGAAAAGGTCCAGGAGGATATCCATAAACTGGGTGAGTAGGTGGCAATGTGGCAAATCAAGTTCAATGGTGGTAAGTGTGAGGTGATGTACATTGGCACAAAAAAAATCCCACCTTCAAGTATAGGCTCATGGGATTTGAACATGCTGAGAATGAGAGGGGAAAAGATCTCGGGGACATAATGGATTGCCAAATGAAAGTGTCAACCCTGTATACTGCAGTGGTAAAACTGGCAAATTTTATATAAGGGATTATTAAGAAAGGGATTGAGAATAAAACAACCATTATTGTAATGCCCCTGTATAGATCTATGGTATGGCCTCATTTGGAATCCTGTGTACAGTTCTGGTCACCATATCTCAAAAAAAGTCATTGCAGAGCTGGAAAAAATACGGAGGAGGGCTATCAAGATTATTAAGGGGTTGTAGCACCTTCATTATGAGGAAAGGCTGAAGACTCTGGGACTTTTCCATTTAGAAAAGGGACAACTAAGGGGAGACATGATAGAGATTTATAAAATTATGCATGGAGGGGAGAGAGCTGACAAAGAGAATTTTTTCTCCTAAATACTAGAGGGTGGAATCTATGGCACTGTCCTTGTCTGAGGTCCTGCTCCTCCTCAAACCCCACCCTCCCCAGGCTTCACCCCCCAAATCTCCAGAAACTGCCCAACCTTTTCAGCCAACCATCAACCTACTTTGATCTGACTTCAGCTTTACATCTCCTCCTCCCCCCCTCCCTGCAGCCTCTACCTAGGAAAAGTACAGTATTTCTCCTCAGCAAGGACCAAAACAGCTTACATCATTATTTTTTCCAGTGTGAGATAGGTTAAGCTGAAATCACCCAGTCAGCTTCCACAGCAAGAACGTGGGTCTGGCAAACCCTGCTCTGAAGCTCTAACTTCTACGCCGCACTGGCTGCCATAGGGGGGTCTGCTGCTGAACAGTAGCAAGCAGCCAGACCTACTTAAGTCATGTCAGTCAGGTGGCATCAAGTCACCCAGAGGGTGCTGCCAGGTCTAGGGTAGCCAATCTCCAGGTGGAACATGAAGATCTTCTGGGATCACAACTGAACTTCAGACAACAGATCTCTATCCCCCTAGAGGAAATAACTGCTGTGTAGGGTGGACTCTATGGCATTATATTTAGTTGAAGCCTTTCCCCTCCCCAAGCTTTGACTTCTGTAGATTCTACCACAAAATCTCCAGAAATTTTTCACCAATCTGGAACTGGCAACCCTAGTCAGGACTGGCCCAAATGAGTTCTCCCTCAAAGGCCATATTAGGCCTGGAAAGAACCTCCTCCTCTCACCTTTTACTGACAGGACAAAGCTTGGAATACTATGGCTGCCTAGCAACAGCCACTGAAGGAAATTGGAGAACCCGATCATACTGGCCAATAGGATGCAAAAGCAGCTTCCCCAGTGGCAGATCACGAGAGGGAGGGCAGGAATGTGTCAAGCACTGGTATTTTGAATAATCGAGCTATTGTTTAAATCAAAGACTCTTTTTATTGATAATCCAATACTTGCTCCAAGGAACGATACCTTGGAAGTGATACAGAATGTTACACAGCATAGCATCTTAAAGGCTACTTCAAAGACAACGTTTCAGATAACTTCAAAAGCATAACATACAGATGTGAATTGCATAGAGGGTTCAAAGCATACTATCAACTATTCATTTGGGTACTACAACATCTCCTGTCTCCCACACATTCCTGGCTTGCTGATATGTATGGGAACTCAGGGGAAAGGCATTTTGCTTTACAATAGTAAGATTACTTGCATATGCTGCATCCTTGAGAGTTAACAGGTAGGGGGAACTTTGAAGAGAAGTCTTTATTCAGAAAAGAGGGAAAGAGGGAAGGGAGGGGGAGGTATGAGCACAGAACACATACTAATTCAATAATCAGAAATATCATGCTTGACAGAAGGGTTCCATCAGTGCTTAGTTCTCGTGGCCCTTTCTTACACACTCAGGGAGATACTGATCACCATTTTGGGGTTAGGAAGCAATTTTTTCCAGCCCAGTTTGGAGGGGGGCGGGTTGTGTGTGCAATCTTCTGGGCATCAGGCAGGGGTCACTGGGTGTGTATGTGGGGAGATGTCTGTGAATTTCCTGCATTGTGCAGGGGGTTGAACTAGATGACCTGATTCCATGACTGGTGGGTCAAAGCCTGGAGCTCAGTGGAATTAAGTGGTGGCACCAACAGGCATACGAATTTGCCTAAGGCATTTTGGCCTCTCTCAGAAAAAATCAGAAAGAGAAGTCAGCTAAAAATAAGCCTGGGCTGAAAATGAAAGTTAAAAAGTGGCTGCAAGCCTGGTACCTAAAAGGTCTGAAAAGTGTAGTGCACCAAATTCCTTTGCCTTACAAGGCACTGAATAGTTTCAAAAGCTTTTCTTTATATGAGAAAACCCTCCTTTGGCAACCGTAATGAAGTGGAGGGGGGCAGGGAACCAGTCATGCCAATGGAAAACTGACCAGATGGCAGCTCTAGGGATGTAGCATGTTGCCAATAGGCTATAGTGCGGAGAAGTGAATCCTGTTTTATCTCCCTCTTTATCAGTGCTCTTAAAAGTATAGGAATTCTAGGGAGATTGTTGATTTGCCATTTGGCCGGGCTTCACATACATTCTTGGGCTTTTTCATCTCACAATGCCCTTCTTGTAAGTCTTGCCTTTGTGCTGGTCAGACTGTGATTTGTAAGCCAGCCTGGGATACTGTCTTGCTAAGAAAAACTGAGGCAAAATGGAATCTGCAAATAGTTTTTAAGTATAAATGATGTAAATCAAAATTTCCCAAACTTTTGATAGCTGCAGGGCTTTTTTTGTAGAAAAAGCCCAGAAGGAGCTCATTTGCATATTAGTCCACACCCCCTGATGTCACACAGGGCTTTTCTGTAGAAAAAGCCCAGCAGGAACCTATTTGCATATTAGGCCACACTCTCTGATGCCAAGCCAGCTGGAACTTTGTTCCTGTGCATCCCTACTCAATAAAAGCCCTGGATAGCTGCAAACCAAACTAGAGATTACGGAATCTGCGGGTTGGACCTGTGGATGCAGCCACCATTTTAGAGCTGAATGCAGGCTGTTGAAAAATGCTGCCACAGGACAGTGGGATCATGCTATCTTGTTTTCTCTCCCTGTACCTTTTCAAGTGCTGAAACAGTCACGGACATTGTTAACATGGAGTTTGGCCTAAAAGGCATGTCTGGATTAGAAGCTGCATCCAGATTTAAAGATTTAAATTGCCCACCCTCAGAATAACCTAGCTCCTGTACTTCTGTGTCAGTCACTTGATTTGGGCTTGCTTCCAGTTTTGGAAGGAGGCAAGCCCGGAAGAGTGTGTTGTACCAGGAGGCAACAGGATAGCCTCCAGTAGGGCTAGTAATTCCACTGAATCTCTGCCCTTGGGAATGACTGAACCATCCAATTGCACCCAATACAGAGGCACAGCAGAATGGTCCTTGGCTAGTGGAGAGTAATTGTTAGAAGACAAGGCCAGGGCAATACATAGGGTCGCCAGACCCCAGGGCTGCCATTCCCCAGGTAGAGGCAGTTTGGAGGCCATCCCCCCGCTTCAGGGTTATTAGAAAGTGGGGGGGGAGGGAAATGTGTGCTGGGAACTTCATTATTCCCTATGGAGACTGGTTCCCATAGGTTATAATGGAAAATTGATTTTTTTTTTTTGTATCAGGAACTCCTTTGCATATTAGGCTACACACCCCTGATGTAGCCAACCCTTCGAGGGTTTCAGTAGGCCCTGTAATAAGAGCCCTGTAAGCTCCAGAGGATTGGCTACATAAGAGGGGTGTTGCCTAATATGCAAAGGAGTTCCTGCTACAAAACAAGCCCTACCGAGACACAACAGGAACTAACCATTCAAGAATCTTATTTAATTATTTTGTTACTGCTGGCACGCTAGCCAGATCTCTCACGGCATGTTGATGTGCCGCAGCGTACAGTTTGGGAATTGCTGCTTTAAATGAAGCACATCCCACCCCCGCCCCTCTCCAAGAACAGATGGCAAACTGGGAAATCAGAATCCTACCGGAGGTGAATCATCCCTTCCCATGGCACCTCAGCATTATAGATACCAGCTCTTCTTGTGGCTTTTCTCCAGGTGGGTTTTGTCATTGTTCAGAGGGGAGGGGGAATGGAATTGGGTGCATTTCAGAACTGAGGGCCTATCCTAGAGGACAGCTGGCTAGAGTACGTTTCATGTGGGTTAGGGTTGCCAAGTACAAGAAATATCTGGGGACTTTGGAGGTGGAGCCAGGAGCAAAGGTGTGACAAGCATAATTGAACTCCAAAGGGAGTTCTGGCCATCACACTTAAAGGGACTACATACCTTCCCTCCATTGGAAATAATTAAGGATAGGGGCACCTTCTTTTGGGGCTCAAAGAATTGGACCTCTTGGTCCAAACTTTTTGAAACTTGGAAGGTGTTTTGAAGAGAGGCACTGGATACTATGCTGAAAATTTGATGCTTCTACCTCAAAAAACAGTCCACCCCCCCCCCCCAGAGCCCCAGATACTCACAGATCAAATTCCCATTATACCCTATGAGATTCGGCCTCCACAGGGTATAATGGAGTGCCCATCCCCCTGCTTTCTGATGACCCTGAAGCAGGGGGAGGACCTCCAAACTGGGGGATCCCCTGCCCCCACCTGCAGATTGGCAGCTCTATGTGGGCGGGGGTGATTGTATGTATTTTAGCCACCTTGTCGCAAAAAAATAAAAATTAAAAATCCATCCACAACTTTAATGGTATAACATACACATTTAGACAGTTTTTTTTTTTTTGTAAAGCTGGAAGTGAAGAAAAGGCCAGAATAACTTGCAAATAAGGAAGGCCCCATGGCGCAGAGTGGTAAGCTGCAGTGCTGCTGTGCAGGCTCTGCTCACGACAATCTGAGTTCGATCCCGGTGGAAGTTGGGTTCAGGTAGCACGCTCAGGGTTGACTCAGCCTTCCATCCCTTTGGAGGTCAGTAAAATGAGTACCCAGCTTGTTTGGGGGGGAAAGTGTAGATGACTGGAGAAGGCAATGGCAAACCACCCCATAAAAAGTCTGCCACGAAAATGTCATGATGTCATGTCACTCCGTGGAACGGTAACGACTCAGGAGGGCTGCAAGTAGGGGGGTGGGAAACGGGGTGGAGGGAGCCAGCCCGGGGCCCCTAAAGGCATGGAAGCCCATAGACCAGTGGCTACTTGGCATAATCGTTAATCCTGCTCTGCCCCAGTGGCCCATTCCACGCAGCTTCCTCCACCTCCTGCTCCTCTGTCTCCCGCCTCTTGTCCTGCTGCTTTTGCTGCTGCAGTGCCCTGATCCCAGCTCAGCTCTCCCAGCTCCGGCTACCACTGATGATGCTTTACCAGCTCAGCCATGACAAAAAAGAGGGAAAAAAGAGGGGAAATGCAAGCTGCGCCTTGGAGGCCCCCCGGCCTGGAAGTTGGGGGGTCAAAAACCACAGAGTTCGGGTAGCACAAACACACACCGTATATTCAGTTGCTCATAAATTGCTCATTCCATATACACAAACCATACAAACATATTCTTAAAGTCCCAGTCCACAAAAGTCCACTGTATTCCAAAACATGCTTTAAGATGCAATCTTCAATTTCTTGTAAGAAGTACGTATGAACATATGAACATATGAAGCTGCCTTATACTGAATCAGACCCTCGGTCCATCCAAGTCAGTATTGTCTACTCAGACTGGCAGCAGCTCTCCAGGGTCTCAAGCTGAGGTTTTCCACATCTATTTGCCTGGACCCTTTTAGTTGGAGATGCCGGGGATTGAACCTGGGACCTTCTGCTTCCCAAGCAGATGCTCTACCACTGAGCCACCGTCCCTCCCCATAAGTGTTGGAGAAGAAAACAGACACCGGTTTCGGCCACGCCTTTCTCAATCGTCACTCAACGCAAATTGCTGCGTCCACCTTCTCCTAATACAAAATAGAGAATAACACAATACAATATTCCAAGAAAATATGAACGGCGATGTAAAAATACAAAGTACAAAATACAAAAACAGATCGTCCTTAGAATTCACCTACCAATTTTTTGGAATGATCATTCGCTAAATGGCGGGGTATAAATAAAATTTTATTATTATTATTATTATTAAATGGGACCCAGTCCTGCTCCATTAATGGGCATCGCCTCACACAAATTCTACAGCTGGTTGCGTCCCTAATCATCCATGGTCACCCTTGAACCTCATAGCCACAGTAGGAACATCGTTAAAACACTACAGCTGTGTTCATTTAAAGAAACATCCATACTAAATCATGTTCATTCAACAAACATCCTATCCATATACAATGCTTGCTGTTTTTACTATAATAATGGTTGAATCACCAGGAATAACATGTAATTTACAAAAATACAGACTAATCCAAATTTTGATTCAAGCCTCTTGGTGTCATAGTTTTTTAAAGTGTGTATCCAGTAACTTTCACCTCTCAGGAGATGCTTTTGTACATCAGTTCTAACATTGGGGTGCGATTCAAATTTTTCTAGCACCAAAAAAGAAAAATCCGTAGCTAAATGGTTTGCTTCAGCAAAATGTTGGCTTAAAGGAACATCGTTTTGTAAATTTCTTAGTCTTGAACCGTGTTCACAAATTCTAGTTCGTATAGTTCTAATCGTGGACCCCACATATAATTTGGAACATTTACATTTCAATAAGTACACAGTCCTTTTACTCCCACAATTTGTCCAAGCTGTTAATTTTTTCTTAAAATGTGGCAAATTTATTTCATTCGTACGCCACGCTAATTCACAAACCGAGCAACTTCCGCAAGGGAAGTGCCCTTTAAGTGTACTCATCTCCTCATTCCTTTCCATTTTTGCGTCAGCCCTGTTCAGCATATTTCTGAAGCTTTTGTTTTCCTAAAACCAACAAAAGGAGGATTCTCACAACCTGGCACATTGTGTACCAAATGCCAATTCCTCTCTATGATTCTCTTTATTTCATAGGACCTGTTGTCAAAATTAAAGGCACATAAGACAGCCCCGGATTTCCTTTCTTTTTTGTTATCCATTAATAGTTGCTTTCTGTCCCCTTGTTCTGCTCTTTCCTTTGCCTTGTCTATAATCTTTTTAGGGTAACCCTGCTCTCGAAACTGTCCCATCATTATGTCTGCCTGCCTCACAAAATCTCCCTGATAGGTCGAGTTACGTCGAACCCGCAAAAACTGTCCATAGGGCAAATTTTTGCATAAATGTAATGGATTATGTGAGTCATATCTCAAATATGAGTTCTTAGCTGTCTCCTTTGTATATAGTTTAACCGCTACCCTATTTTCAGCTGTCCGAAACACACACACGTGTCCAGATAATTTAAGCTATCACAATTAGCTGTTCCCACAAACTTAATTGATGGATGTACTGTATTTAACCACTGAAAAAACTCTCCAATGTTCCCTGGATTTTGATCCAATAAAAAGATATCATCAATAAAGCGAAAGTATATTGTTACATTGTGATAAAAGGGATTAGTTGATACATTGTATATATACTGTTCCTCAAGCTTTGCCATAAAAATATTGGCCAGGCTTGGCACAAATGCGCTGCCCATAGAAATCCCTTTCACTTGTAAAAAGAACTCATCCTTGAATCTAAAATAATTTTTCTCCAGAATCAAATCTATAAGTTCGATGAGAAAAAATACAGGGGGAAGTTAGGGGGGGGGCAGTGCCCTCCACAGGCCGCCCTGTGGCTACAGGCCTGGTCTACAGTAATAGAATTTGCAGAGAATTCCTTATCAGACATGCAGGCAAAAGTCATTTATTCTTAGAATGCTACAATGAATTCCTTGTGTGGCCTCTTTACACATTATGTATGTTTTAGGTGCATGTAAAGATTTGTTAAATACACATGTAAAGAGGAAACATGACACGTACATACTTGGGGGTTTATATACCAGGGGTGACCAAACTATGGTTAGGGAGCCACATATGGCTCTTTCACACATATTGTGTGGTTCTCGAAGCCCCCACCATCCTGTTGGCCAGCTTGGAGAAGACATTTCTCTCTTTAAATTACTTCTCCAAGCCAAGCCAGCTGGCAGCTTGGAAAATGCACTTAAAGTTGCTTTCTTTCTACCTCCACCTCCCTCCCCATCTATTCCCTCCCTCTCTCCCTTTGAGGGGAGCCCACTGAACTTCAGGTCTCATCTGCGCATAAATTAATACCCTTTCTGGTTTCTTAACCTCTGAAGGAAGATCTATAGTTGTTCTCTGTACTATCATAGGAACTAGTCGGGGGGGGGGGGGGGGGGGCAGAGGAGAGATCTCAAGATTCTCTGCCTTGTGGTAGCTTTAAAATCAAAATCCTGCGTTCCAGATAACGGCAATAACAGCCGTTTGCATCTTGATCCTAGACACTGTTCAGGGTACCTGAGCCAATTGAAATTAATGGGTTTAAGTGCACCTAACTCTGCGGAGAATCAGGTTGCCTGCATTGACCATATTCCTACCTGATACAGGCTTTCTCTATAATCCGGTGTGTCATATAATTAAAGACGGTGGGAGACTGGAATGAGAGCCAGAGAGGCCCTTACACACACAAATCCTATTTGGAAGCCATTTGGCATCCAGCCGGGAGGCGGCAAATATCCAGTTTCCCTCTCTGAGAAGTCTGGCCCTGGTGTTTCCCAATCTCAGTCTTCCGTTTGTTATTGAGGTTTTCTGGAAATCATAACATAAAAAATTATTTGTAGGAGGCGAGGGAAAAAACACCTTAACCGGTAAAGGCACAGACCGGAGCATTTTTAAGTTATGTAACTTTGGAAGAATAGCTTGGCATAGGATACTGGTAGGGAAGCTGTGTGGTGGAATTCTCACAAAATCTCCCTGCAACAAGAAAGCTAGTGTGTCAGGGAGCAGGATCATAGCACAGTGTTTTTGCAACTGGAATCATTTTGAAGGGCTTAAGATGGGCAAAACTTACACAATGCCTCCTCCCACGAGTTTATTTGTTTCCTCTGAGACCTACCAAAGGGCCCCACTTAGAGAGAGCTCTTGCAGAACTGATACTGCTCCATACGGAATGTATTACTTCAAACATCAGTTGGGGTAGGGTTTGCCAGGTCCCCACTAGTTACCAGCAGGAGATGGGGTTAGTGTAGGGTTGCCAAGTCCAGGTTGGGAAATTCCTGGAGATTTAGGGATGGAACCTGGCGGGGGGCAGGAACCTCAGTCGGATACGTTGCCATAAAGCCCACCCTCCAAAGCATCTATTTCCTCCAGGGAAATGGATCTCTGTAGTCTGTAGATGAGCTGTAATTCCAGGGGATTCAGTGTGCAATAAAGCGCGTATATCTGAGTTTCTCTGCTGGGGCACCTGGCAGAGGCTGATTCAGGTTTGGAATTAAGCAGATGTCAGATTCAGCAGGAGCTCACAAGAGCGCAGCTCCTGAACCTTTCTGAGGGTTCCCCCCCCTCCTCCCCACCTACCTTGTCCATTGAATAGTAGGTGCAGCTGCATAACAATCCCTGGATTAGGAGAGCAGGCAGCCAGCCAGCCACCAGGAGCTTTACCACACCCCCAGCAGTCCTCATTAACCCCTGGAGAAGCCCACACCACCCTTTCTCCACTTCTTATGTGATTTTGGGCAGCAGGTGGCTTGCTGGCCTTTTGACTGGGGGGGGGGGGTGGCTGCCCAGGAGAGCCCCAGGCAAGCAAGGCCTGCTTGGGCTGGCTGGATTTCTAACCAGTCCAAGCAGGCCACATTCACCCAGGGCTCTCCTTTCTTGCATCGGGTTGCTTTTGGCTGGTGGTGGGATGAGCATATGCTAATGAGTTATGCTAATGAGCTCCACCACTATTTTTCTACAAAACAACCCCTGGAATTAAGCATCCAATATATACAGAACTGGGATTAAGCTCCCAGTGCAGAACTCAGAATACAGGTTTGACTATACAGTCCCAGGAAAGATCGGTGCGGGGTGGGGGGAGATGTGAGATGTAGCTGTACTGATTCTGGTTCCACAAGGGTTATTTCATCATAATTTATTCCTCAGCCCACTCTTTTCTCCACATTTTGTGATATGTGTTGTCCACCCACCACATACAGAGAGTCACATTTTATTATATTCATCATGAGCAAGTTTTATCTTCTCTCCGTTCTCAATTGTATCGTTATTCCATTCCCTAGAAGGAAGATGTTTTAACAGACCCAAATTGCTCTGGCAGAGTTATTATTCAAGCACCGTACTACCTCCATGGTGGATGTACAACTCCTCATGTGCTGTGGAATGGATTATTTGCCAAGCATCTGTGTATGATTATTTTTTTAAAAAAATCCTTTGAGTGATCATTCTGTAATTCCATGTCTTGAAATGGGAGATATAATTTTTGGGGTAGAACATGTACAACAAATGGGTCTTATTTAGTAATCCTACTGGTGTGTGTGTGTGTGTGTGTGAGAGAGAGAGAGAGAGAAGTGTCATCAGTCACAGCTGACTTACGGTGATTCCAGCAAGGGGTTTTCAATGTAAGTGTGAAGCACAGGTGATTTGCCATTGCCTTCTGTTGCAGTTTTCCTTGGAGGTCTCCCATCCAAGTAGTAGAAGAAGAGATTGGATTTATACCCCTCCCTTCACTCGAAGTCAGGGCCGGCCCTCCCACTAGCCAAAGTAGGTGGTTGCCTAGGGTGCTGGGAGGTGCAGGGCACCGAATTGGGCTCCCCCCCCCCGGCACCCATGGCAAACGCTTAGTTTGCCTGCCTTCCTGTCCTCGTCGCCTGCCCGCATCTGTGCCTCCCGCCGCCCCACTGCCGCGGCTCCATCGGCTTCTAATCCTTTGAAGATCCCGCGAGAAGAAACTTCGCTCCCCCTCACTTCCGCTTCTGGGAAGGAGGGGGAGCGAACTCTCTTCCCGCGGACTCTTCAAAAGATAAGATAGCATGCTAGCCTCATTGAAGCTGGGAAGGAGGGTGACGGCCCTCCTGCCCTATACTCTGAATCTCAGAGTGGCTCACAATCTCCTCTACCTCCCCTCCCCCACAACAGACACCCTGTGAGGTAGGTGGGACTGAGAGAGCCTTTTACAGGCAGCTGCCCTTTCAAGGACAACTCCTACAAGAGCTATGGCTGACCCAAGGCCATTCCAGCAGGTGCAAGTGGAGGCGTGGGAATCAAACGCAGTTCACCCAGGTAAGAGTCCACGCACTTAACCACTACACCAACCTGGCTCTCAGACCAGGGCTGATGGTGCTTCGCTTCTGAGATCAGATGAGATCAGGCTGTATACCATACTGCCTTCCTTCCTGATGTATTTACTAGCGTTGCTTAAAACCCCAGTGCTATGACATTTATGTAGGAGAGCAAGATTCGCTGTTCGGGTCGCACCTTAAAGACCAATGAGTGTGTAAGCTTTCAAGAGGTACCTGATAAAAGGAGCTTTGATTCTCAAAAGCTGATGCCCTGGGAACTTTACTGGTCTTGAAGGTGTTCCTGGACTAGCACTGTTTCCTCTTTCACTATGGACTAACACAATTACCCCACTGAAACTGTGCTCACTTACTCATTTTACTTATTGATTTTAAAATGTTTCCATGCTGCCTTTGCCCTGACCAGAATAGCTGAGGATTGCCTGATCTCATCAGATCTTGAAAGAAAAGCAGGGTCAGCCCTGGTTAGAACTTGGATAGGAGACCCTCCCCCAAGGAAGTCCAGGGTCTCCATTCAGAGGCAGGCAATGGCAAAACCACCTCTGAATTTCGCTCACCTTGTAAACTCTATGGGGTCACCAGGAGAGCCAGTTTAGTGTAGTGGTTAAGTGTGTGGACTCTTATCTGGGAGAACCGGGTTTGGTTCCCCACTCCGTCACTTGCACCTGCTGGAATGGCCTTGGGTCAGCCATAGCTCTGGCAGAGGTTGTCCTTGAAAGGGCAGCTGCTGTGAGAGCCCTCTTGGCCCCACCCACCTCACAGGGTGTCTGTTGTGGGGGGAGAAGATATAGAAAATTGTAAGCCACTTTGAGTCTCTGATTCAGAGATAAGGGCGTGGTATAAATCTGCAATTCTTCTTCTACTTCTTTTTCTGGAGTTGGTTGCAGTGGCAAACCCACCATCACAAATGCCTGCCTTTCCAGCCAAAATAGGACCCCCATTTATTTTATCTTTTTAACATATGATAAGTTTATTTTAAACAGTCCAAGTTAAACAGAACTTTGTGGGATGAAGTAGTATCAAGTAGATTAATTCCTCACATAAAATTCTACTGTGCATGAAGTACTATGGTATATATAACTTTGTAGAACATCTTATTTAGCATTTAAGCTAACGTCCAGTTCGCCAATCAATCAATCAATCAACAGATAAATAAATAAATACATATATAAATAAATAAATATCTTATTAAGGATAAATTAACTGATAATTGGGCTAGAATTTTGACTCTTAAGCTAAGAATAATAAACTAAGAATAAGCTCCATCCCAAGCCAAATGAAAAGAAATACTTAAAAAGATAAAGAGGGGATAGCATAAGTTAGGGGTGGCCAATGGTAGCTCTCCAGATGTTTTTTTGCCTACAACTCCCATCAGCCCCAGCCATTGGCTATGCTGGCTGGGGCTGATGGGAGTTGTAGGCAAAAAACATCTGGAGAGCTACCGTTGGCCACCCCTGGCATAAGTCAGAAAGAATTATAGTGAGAGAAATTGAAGGTAAGTTGTATTAATAGGCAAGATGTTTTTAGATTCAGTATATTCCAGAAATGGAAGCCATTTTTCTTCAAAAGATGTGACCTTGGGGTAGATGTTGAACAAGGAAAGTTGTGCCATGATTTTCTCCATTATTAAAACGATAGGACCCCCATTTATAACTAGTTTACTTGGAAAGCAGACCTCAGATAGTTTGTACTGGGCCAGATTTAGATCTGAATCTCCCTCTGGGACCTTTTAGGGCTGAGCCTCAGATAGTTCTGTTATTCCCCCCACACCTCAGATGGCTAATCAGTCCCCCAGCTATTGTTTCCCTTTTTTCTAGTGCTTACCCAGGCAGGAATCTGATATCTGAAGGTTCTTTCTGTAACACACATCAGCTGTTGTTTAGGGATTTCTAGCTTATATAGCAAGTGGGGAGAATGACAGCTTTTTGCATTGCATTTAATAGGAACGGTGGCATATGCTCTCTCTAAGCTTCCCTCCAGGGGGTGAGGAGAAGAACCCATAGTTTGAGTTGCTAGGGACACTACCAGAACTGACTTGCATCTTCCAACACGCCTTTTTTTGCAGGCTAGATTTTGGAACAGATTCTCCCGCCCTCTTCCTTTTTTGCATTCCTAGCTGTGAGCGGTACGGCAACATTTATCATAATCACACTGTTTTAAGTTTTCAGATCATTATTGTTAGCATTATTCATAGCATATTCCATTTGATTCATTTTGCACATGCTACTTTACGGATTGAGATAAGCAAGGAAGAGCAGTCACTGCCTTAAAGGACCTACAGTCAGCCAGCAAAGACAACAGGCTAAGAAATAGGATTGTCAGCTCTGGGTCGGGAATGTCCTGGAGATTTGAGGGTGGAGCCTGGGGAGGGTGGGGTCTTGGGGAGGGGAGGGACCTCAACATGCTATAATGTCATAGAGTCTGCCCTCTGAAGCTGCCATTGTTTTTTCAGGGGAACTGATCTCTGTCATCTGGAGATCAGTTGTAATTTCTGAGATCTCTAGGTAGGGTTGCCAGGTCCAAATGACAATCCAGTGGGGGAATTACTGGGACACTCCGGGACGGGGGAGGGAAGAACCATGCCATGCCTACATCCAGGGGTGGAATTCTAGCAGGAGCTCCTTTGCATATTAGGCCACACACCCCTGATGTAGCCAATCCTCCAAGAGCTGGAGAGCCAGTTTGGTGTAGTGGTTAAGTGTGTGGACTCTTATCTGGGAGAACCGGGTTTGATTCCCCACTCCTCCACTTGCACCTGCTAGCATGGCCTTGGGTCAGCCATAGCTCTGGCAGAGGTTGTCCTTGAAAGGGAGCTGCTGTGAGAGCCCTCTCAGCCCCACCCACCTCACAGGGTGTCTGTTGTGGGGGAGGGAGATATAGGAGATTGTGAGCCGCTCTGAGACTCTTCGGAGTGGAGGGCGGGATATAAATCCAATATCTTCTTCATCTTCTTCTTACAGGGCTCTTTTTTTGTAAGCTCTTGGAGGATTGGCCTAATATGCAAAGGAGCTTCTGCTAGAATTCCACCCCTGCCTACATCACCTATGGGTGATGTAGGCAAGTCAAAGGCAACATGTCTGCATCATTCAGAAGTGATGTTGGGGGAATGCTCTGGTTTTTTACCCCAAAAAACCAGCATTGCCCCCTAGTGTTACTGACAGGGCTTTTTTATAGCTGGAACTCCTTTGCATATTAGGCCACACACCCCTGATGTAGCCAATCCTCCTGGAGCTTACAGCAGGGCCCCCCCCCCCAGCATGCCAGGGGGACCTGGCCCAGCCTGGAGGTTGACAACCCTACTAACTTTATTTTAATTCTGTTGTTAAAAGCCACATGGACTACAACAGAACAATGCTGCAATCAATATAGGATTGCAAAAAACTTCACCATACCGAAGCTAACATTGAAATCTGAATCTCAAAGAAGCCAACTAATCTTAGGTTCAGTAGTTATTAGAGAAGCAGCCCTGCAAACAAGGGAAATGAGCCGAAGCAGTTCTGTTTACATAGGTCTCGGATGCAGTTGAGGTTGGACCAGTAGCAGGATTGTCAACATAACAGTAGGGCCTGGACTCCTTTGAGGTCTACCAGAATTGTGACTGAGCTGCAGTTTCCCTGGAAAAAAATGACTAAGGGATTCTGATGTCTCATCCCTGCTTATCTCCCTCCCCTCCCCAAACCCTGTCCTCCTGAGGCAGTAGCTCCAATCTCCAGGAATCTTCCAAGCCATACTTGGGCAACCTTAACCATTAGGATTGGACAACGGGTTTCATGGGAAATTCCCCTTTCCTCCAAGATCCATATTAATACAAACTCCTGTTAGAGTATTTGGTAAAACACCAATGCATAGAACTTGATTGTTCTAGATGCAAAGCTTTATTATACCTATCGGTCATAGATATAAAATGCCAAGTTCAAATCTATTTGCTCTTTTTTCATTACAAACTTTCTGGCAGCTGGGCAGGAAAGGAAAGTGAAACTTGCATGGATGGGAAGGGCAGGCAGAAACACTGCAAACAGACTTATTTTGGTTTGTTTAGACTTTCCGCCCATCCTTCCCTGCCAGCAGAGCTCAGGGCGGCTTCCATCAAGATAAAAAACATAACAGTCTACATCAATTAAGTTAAATTAAACCACAGTGCAATTCCTAAGTAAAGCCATTTCAGATGGCGGATGATTTGGATTAAGATGTGTGTCATGGGAATGCACAAACACTCATGTGCTGAATGATAATTCCAGTTCTTTAATGCTCGTTCACCCAGTACAGTGCTCTTTCTAAGTAGCTTGGCTTACCCCACGACTTCCCCTCTGAAGATCCCAACCTTCCGGGGCTTGGGAGGGGTTTCCTGTAGTTTGGGCAGCAATGGGCTGGTACCAGGTATGCCCAGTGTTGAGGGTTCTCTCTCTAGGAGTACCAGAGCCTTGTTCTTGCTGTCCCCATGTTGCTCTGCCATTGGCATCTCAAACTCAGTCTTCCCATCTTGCCGCCCCCAGCAACTTAAATAGCCCACCGCTGCGGTCTGGCCTCACCCTGTCTCCCAGGTGCAGTTGTTCCCAGGGAATTTGCCACAATGGGAACTTTCCAGAGCTTCTGGAAGGCAGGGAAGTACTTAGCTAACAGCAGTCCTGATCCAGCTGCTGACACCAGTATTTCATGACACATCCTGAAATCCGCCACTTTCCTAGTGCATAATTTATTCTGCTTCCTCTAGCTGTGGAAAGAGAATCCTCACCTTCTGACCACTAAAGATCTCACCTTCCTTTCTAGCATCTGGGATTTTAACATCTATCCCTCCCCCCATACGTTTTCAGGCACCTCGCTCCAAACATTAAGACTAGAACCTTGCTTTTCGAACATAATAATAATAATAATAATAATAATCAACGCTCCAATCCAGAAATATTGCTGCCCATGTCGAATTTTGCAGCTTTTATCGGAGCGCATGGCATATTGCAGCCTCCCCATGCACAGCCCTGCTTGTATGGATTTTTTTTTTGGCAAGCGTTTCCGGAAGAGGCAGTCTGATGAAAATCTCAGCCACAGCCAATTTTCTGGTTAAGCTAATGATGGATGGACTAACTATACCTTTCAATTCACCCCCTTTTCAGATTTGTCATAATAAATGGGGAGAAGACGAGGAACAAATCTGTTGCCACAACCTCTTTAGATGATGTGAAATAGTTTCTCCTGTCTTGGTATCCTAGGAAACGGAACTCTCTTCAGAGGGGAGCCGGGTTTTAGCCAACTGTATACTGAGGAGAGGGAAATAATAATAATAAGAAATAAAGGTGGTTAATTGCTCAGCGAGGGAAATGTAGCCAAGAGCTGTGCCGGCTTGTAATTAGGTGAATTAGTAGAACAATGACCCAATTTTCTTAGATTTCTGGACAGCTCTGCAAAACTTCTATCCCTGCTTTCTTTTTTTTCTGACTTTACTTGTGTGCATTTCTCTTCTTCTGTCTGGCAGGTATAGCCTGCCTCTACCAATTTGTAAGATGCATCCTTTTGGTTACTGTCACTCTCTGGAAGAAATGCACCTAGAAGCGGAGGTTAAGGCAGTGGTCTCCCCCCACTACAAGCCTTTCTGTCTAATAAGTGTTTGGGGACTTTTATTCAAACCTCTGACCTCTGCCACCTCCAATTTGTGCTGCCACTGTTAAAAAAAAAAAGGTAAAGGTAGTCCCCTGTGAAAGCACCAGTTGTTTCTTACTCTGGGGTGATGTCACATCATGACGTTTTCATGGCAGACTTTTTAATGGGGCGGTTTGCCATTGCCTTCCCCAGTCATCTACACTTTTCCCCCAGCAAGCTGGGTACTCATTTTACCGACCTAGGAAGGATGGAAGCCTGAGTCAACCTTGAGCCGGCTACCTGAACCCAGCTTTCGCCAGGATCAAACTCAGGTCATGAGCAGAGCTTAGGACTGCAGTACATGCCACATGCCACCAAATTGCTTCCAACTTATGGCAACCCAATGCATTAATGACCTCAAAAATGTCCAATCATTAACCATTTTTCCAACCTGAAACAGTTCCAGGGTGGTGCTTTTTGGGGAAACCAACATGTTTGGCTGGAAATGATTGGTGGATCACAGGGAGGATTCTGACTTGGCATCCTCGAGGCCCAGATTCCAAGACCTGTCTTCGTCTTAAGTTCTGACAGCCAGATATATTTAAGGTCATACTTAGGGATAGGCAAAACTTGCTCACAATTAAAATTCATAACTAATTTTGAGCAATTCGTAGTTTGCAAACTCAAGTTCATGGTAGGGCTACCAGCATGACCTTTCCACAAATTTTCAAGCAGTTCATGGTGGCTTACACTGATTCGTGAAAGGATACATTTTCGGGGGAAGTCCCCTGTGACTTTAATGTCTCTCGCTTGCACAGGATCCGTTCTGCACACTCTTGAACCTCCTGAGACTGCACCTGTCATTTCCCCAGAAAGCACTTTCCTGGGGACACCTTCTTTGGGTGGCCGTAACTTAGATCCAATAAATGCAATCCTCACCAAACTTGGAGCGCAGGTAGAAGAGAGTCAGCTGAAGATCCCATGCAACTTTTATGTCTCCAGCTTGCCCTGGATCTGTTCTGTACACTCCTGAACCTGCACCTGTCAAAATGACCACCTGTCATTTCCTCATAAAGCAATTTCCAAGGTGGGGTCACTTTTTTTGGGGGGGGGGGAGATGTTACTTAGACCCCATAAATCCAATCCTTGCCAAACTTGAATGGCAGGTAGAGGAAAGTCAGCCAGAGAACCCTGGTGAGTTTGGTGTCTCTACTGTGCCAGGGGGCCATTCTACTGCATCACGAACCTCACTGCTTCCTTTGATGGCTACAAGTTTGTGACAGTTCGTGATTCACAAACTGGGCATGCCACAAACCAATCAGCATTTTCCCGGTTTGTGCCAATCCCTAGTCATACGTGCTGATGGCTTCACAGGTGATATTGAAAAAATGACAACTGGAATTCCTGTATGTTCTTGGACCTAATATTCTTGAATCTATCTACCTCTCTATTTGATATGCCGCTTTAGCTTCTCTTCTTATATTGCCACTTCCAGTTCTCCAGAAATTCCAGGCAGTTCTCCTGAGGTCCTCAGCCTACCTCTACTCCACTCTCAGAGACCTTTTTCTCACTAACCAGTTGCTATGCACTTTTTATTTTTACTCAGTGGACATTTTGGAGCTTGCTCCCAGTACCCTAGGTTTACCCACATCTTAGAGCCAAACCAGACATAATAAGGACCGCAAGTTGAGACGTGAAGGCCGACCCAACCTGCATTACATGTAACAACTCATATAAAGTAGTTTACTGCCCTTTTCACCAGCAGAAATTACTGTGGGAAGAATGTTTTCCTGGAATCAGAGAAAAGAGCAATGAGCTCAACCCCTATAGCTGTTTCCACTGATGAAAACTACATGGTAGGAAAGCTGAAAGACTCTCCTTCTCTCTCTCAGTTCTCTAGAGCAGAGGTGTTGAACTCATTTGTTGTGAGGGCTGGATCTGACATAAATGAGACCTTGTCAGGCTGGGACTTGCCAGGCCGGGCCTTGTTGGACCGAGCCATATGAGTACCTATTGAAGATTAGGTAGCAGAGATATAAACTTTTTAAAGGACAGAGACAAACATGACTAAAGATTTTTTTAAAAAAACTTAAAACATGCTTAAAACATTAGCACCCATTCATCTTAAAGGTGCTTCCTTTATATTTCTCCCATGGGATCCAGGGAACTGAGCAAAGGAAGCTCTGGCTCTTTCCCTGCTTCCCCAGGGGACCAAGAGGGGGAGGAGCCTCAACCAAGGTAGAAAATGGAGGTTTTGCTCTGTAGCTCCTGTGCAATTGAGCAAGCCTTGCAAAGCAAGCTGTGATGCAGAAGGAAGCAAGAGAGAGGGAGGGAGAAGGAAGCAGACAAGAGCTAGTTGCTCAGGGGCCTGATAGCAGTGCTTCGTGGGCCTGATGCGGCCCCTGGGCCACATGTTTGACACCCTTGCCCTAGAGCCTAATTTATATAAATTGTTATGTCTAACAGCAAGCTGGATCAGGCACCTGCGTTCCTAAGTGGATGCATCTGTGAGAGGGATCATCCTTTCATCTACAGCTGCAGCAGCTACAGCCCGCCCCCCCCCCCCCCCCGAGAAGAGTGAAGCAGAGAGGAATCAGAAAACACGGCAAGCTCAGGGAGTTGATAGGGAGAACGCCTAAAACATCACAGGCACAGGATTGTACGATCTAAACGAAAGTTAGAAGACACAAACGTTCTTTGTACAGGCATTGGCCCGGAGATTCAAGCATCAAGCAGCAGCCACAGTGAAAATACTTTGGCTGCAGATGCATATAATGTTCTCCAGAACTGTTGCTTGGTATAGAACTGCTTTTTTCCCCATGTATTTTTTTTATGTTTCCTGGTGCTCTCTTGCTTGGAGATTCTAATCAATTGCATTGTTTTGCTTTGGTTTGGGGGGCATAAAACCAGCCCTTAAACCTTCCTTGCAATCTTCAGTGTGATTGCTCTTCACTGCTTCTCCTCAAGTCCCCTAAAAAGCAAAACTGAAACCTATATTCCTTCCATGGGTTGACATTTACCCAAGAAACCAGACTTGCATTCACTATAACCATTGAGTCTCCTGGCCACCTTCTTTCTGCTAAACTTTAGTGGCAGATCTTTGAGGCTCGTTTACTGTCTGATGACACTGGCAGCTTTCAAGACGCATGTGCCCCAAGTTTGAAGAGCATTAATCCTGAGAACTTGTCACTTATTACCTGGGGAAAGACTCCTACCTTCATGGGGCTGTCTCCCCGTTAGATTGATCATGCCCCGAGGGGAGATTAAATTGATGCCATGAAGAAAAAGTAGCATTTTTTTAAGAGCAACGCCTTGAGTACTTTAAAAGCCTGCGATGTAATTATATAAAATGGCAAAATGGACTGGCACATCCATGTGCTGCCTTGAGTGGTGGGAGGGATCCTGCCACAGCCTTGTCCCATAATCAAGTATACCCACTCTACAGAAGTGTGTTTGTCACAAACAACTTTGAGAGTCCATTAATATCTATCTACTCGGCAGAACCATTGCCACATTCCAAAGTGTGTGCATTTATCTCGCCTGAGTGGCAAAAGGGTAATTTTGCTCACTTTCCAACAGCAGATGCTGTTAAGGTTGATATTCCCTAGGGATGGAATACAAACTTTGGTGGCTTTTAATGTCTACCCCCTGCCTAGATTAGCATTGTGACCCAAGGGTTCTTTGATGGCTTGCATTGTAATTCAGTTCTGCAATTCTTGCATTGTAATTCAGTTCTATAAAGAACTCCTCCTTCCCTCTTTTCCTGAACCCCACCTACTTGGCTGCAGCATCCATAAGCAAGTGGGACCAAGATAATCTTTTTCTCCACCCCACCCCACCCCATGCACCTTGATTTGTGTTTTGGAAACATGTAGTAGAATGTGAACTGCTCCTGGCAACTACATTTCCCAGGGCTCGTGGTTCCTCAAATGCTGTTGAAATACTGCTCAAGGCACTGCTGGGAAAAGAGGAAAGAGATGCAGAGAGAAAGACTCTTCTCTCTTTCCTGCTGAGTCCTATTTTCCTTTCTGAGTCATCAGAAAAGTTAAGTGGGATGGAGAAGGTTACGGATGCAGAGGTGGAGGATGTTAGGAGAGATCTGGAAACCCGTGTCACTCCTGATGGCATAATCAAGATTGCCGTGGAGTTTATGAAGTTTTGGAACCTGGGGAAGGAAAAAAATAGGAGATACCTTATAATTCATGAACAAATTAAAGTGGGGGGAGGTGTTACGACTCAGATGGGGGTGCCACCAGATGCTGCCACCCCACTGGACTTAGGGTCCCATGGAAAGGCCCAGAATACCCTCCCAAGCCCTTCAGATCCCATTGTCTTGACCAATAAAAATAGATGTGAGGACCAAGCCGAGTAGCAAGAACAATAACACATTTATTTAAACAGGGGATTAATAGGGCAAGTTACAGATAAGGTGCTTAAACCATACAGTAACATCGGTAAAGAAAAAACTAACAGAAAGACCCTAACGTTACTAGACTCAACAATCCTTAGTCTGTTAGTTTACCAGGCCTTGGCCTGCTCACTCTCTTTTCCTCAGAGTGAGAGTCCCTTCTCTGCAGCAGCCCTTCTTGCCTGCTTGGCTTCTAAGGAAGAAAGGAACCCATTTTTTCTCCTCACAGATCTTTTAAGCAGTCGCTTCACAGCCTACGTGGAATCTGACTGGCTAAAAATGGCACCAACCCCTTGCAGGGCATTCTGGCGCTTGTGGGCTGTCTCTCATACTGCTACACAGGCTGCACAGGCTCTCTGGGCCCACTAAGCCTCTGCTGCACAGCACATATCATGACAGGAGGGCTGCCAAATGCTAACCCAAATGTGGATTTAAAAGGTAGTCTGGTGTTCCTTGGCAAGGATTCAGATGCTTAAGGCTAGTTTCAGAAGGGGACAGCTCCAAGAGCCAGCTTTAAGTCTTGCCTCAGGATCAGCAGTGCACCCATTCTCCCAACAGCGTTGCCTTTCTCCCTTTGATCCAGACACCCAAGAAAGTCATAGGTAGTATGAGAGACTTCTGCCATTTGTTTGTCGCATCTTTTGGTGAAGGAAGTCTGAGATTGCCTTCCCAAGCACACCTTTTCAAAGCCTGGAGCCTGTACTGCAGATCTTTCTCTGCCAAGGCTAAATGGATCTAGGTAGGCAGCTGTGTTGGTCTGAAGCACTAGAACAAAGTTGGAGTCCAGTAGCGCCTTTAAGACCAACAGAGTTTTATCGAGAATATAAGCTTTTGTGTGCATGCACGCTTCATCAGACGATGAAATGGGGTACAGTGAGTGGTGCTACATATAGCTTCTGGGCAGCGGTTAAGCATGCAAAATAGTACAAAGTTAGAATTCAATGGCAAAATAGTGAAATGGTTTAACCTGTGCTTCAGGAGATATAGAGCAATTAACAGACTCCACATTTATTGCCTTGTGAAGGTGGACTCTCACCATCATTCTCCAGTTCTGATATGTTTATTGCCTTTTCTTTTTCCCCACACAATTAATGCTATCCAGGCCAAGCTTGCTATTTCTTCAGTTTGATAATTTCACTGTTTTGCCATTGGATTCTAACTCTGCTATTTTGCATGCTTAACCACTGCCCACCAGCTGTATATAGCACTGCTCACTGTACCCCATTTCATCATCTGATGAAGTGTGTATGCACACGAGAGCTTACATTCTGAATAAAACTGTGTTGGTCTTAAAGGTGCCACTGGATTCCAGCTTAGTTCTATTACCTAATCTAAAGTGAGACACCTGGAGCTTCTTCTGGCAATCTCTCAGCTTCAGTTGTCTTTTTGGCTAGAAATGCTACCAAAATGACATTTAATACTTTTTGGTTTTCAAGTTCGCAGTTGTATTGACTCTTCAGACGTCCATGCTTGCAACAGTGACAATAATAATATTAAACCCTTCACTGCCGCCTCCAAAAGGCTCACAAGTGTAAGATAACTTAATGTAGCCCACTCTGTGTTACCAGCGTAAGCATCGTCACTCTTAATAGCTTATAAATCGTTTTCTACTTCTCAGCTTTAAGCCATTCTTGTTGATCAGTATCTGCATGACTCAGAAGAGGAGTCAATTTTTAAAAGAACGTTGGTTTTATTTATGTATTTATTTAGAGAATTTATATGCCAGCAGTTCACAACTAAAAAGCAATATGATAAAACAATAAAAGCAACATTAAGTGCCAACATTAAAAACAAGGTGGGCATAGAAATACCCTAAAAACATTAAAGAGTCCTCATGGCTCCTGCTCTGAGTTAGCAAGGGCTGGGTCTGGGGCAGGCATGACACCTCAAGCTAGAATTAGATCATAAAGCAACTGAAAAAGATAAGACCTTTTAAATAAAAACGGGGGTAAAATGAATTGTTCTGGAATGGAGTCCAAAAGACAAGGAGGGTCGGGTAAGTCTCGGGGGGGGGGGGGCATTCAGAATATAAGGTGCCACCACTAAAAAAAGCCCCCAATTGTAGTCACTCCCCACTGCATATTTCCTGACTGGAGCTAGGATTGCCTATCTCCAGGTGGTGGTTGGAGATTTCCCAGGATTATACGGCAATTGTTCTCCAGGCAACAGAGATCAGCTCTCCTGGAGAAAATGGCCACTTTGGAAGGTGGTTCTATGGCATTTACCCCTCCCCAAGTCCCACCCTCCTCAGGCTTCCCTCCCCCACAAAAAAAAATCACCAGGTGTTTCCTAACTCTGAGCTGGCAACCCTAGCTGGAGTGCAAAGAACAAGAGCTTGGGAGGTGAATCTTAAATGACAAGCTGGATTGTCCACACTTATCAAGCCTCTCTCTGGAGGCCTTATAGCCATATGCCCAAGCATCATGCCTTCAGCCAGCTGCTCAGTAGTAGCCCTGCAGAGACTCATCACCACTATCATCAGGCAGCTGGCAATGAGCCAAGAGGCATGTACTTTGTTGTCTAACCTCTTACTCAGCCTTTGCCTGTGGCACTTCAAAGGTACAGAGGGCTGGGAGCCATCAATTGACCTTCACCTGTTTAATTGGGGCCGGTGGTGGTTCTGCGCCAGCTGTTGACTTTATGTCTTGGGATACCTACGGCTCATTTTCTTGATGGTTGGTTTCTGCCAACTCTGGGCTGGCTATACAGGGCTTCTCCTCCTCCTTTGAGGAGACCTCACTATTGCTGAGCCCTGGCTGGCCCATGACACAGGCATTCTCAGTGATGTGGATGCCCTCTCTCATGTGGATGCCCTCCTCCTTTATGCTTGAATGGTGCCGGTCTGATGGGTATTTAGGTCCTGTGTGAAAACATTTCTCTTCATTGAGAGCATTGCATAATTTTTGCCCACTTTTGGTCTTCGAACCTGCTCTCTGCAGCCTGAAAAAAAATATTATTGTACATTCCCTGCTGATTGTTGTTTTATTGCTTAGCGTTTTGTTGTTGGAAATGTATTAATACTTGTACTTTTTATGTTTGATTGTTTCCCTTTTATTATTAGCTAACCTATTAGTTGTTATTAGCTGCCTTTGATAAAAAAAAAAATTATTGGAGAGGCACAGGGTAGAAGTGTTCTAAATAATAAGGAAGAGGCAGTTTCATCCTTTCCCTTCGCCCACTCAGAATCTCTCCCCCTTCTCAACTGCTTGCTCACTCTTAGGAGGAAATATGTAGGTTTCCATTATCTTTTCTACCAACCGAAAGAGAATCATCCTGAGGTGGGCAATTCTGAATGGAGAAATTATTCTGAGTAGGAGGCAAAAGTACCGTGTAGCCCCTTTCCCAGCTGTCTCTCTGCTTAAACAGGAAGCTGTCGGAAGATGTGTTTTATTTTAGAAAAAATCCGCTGGGGAAAACTATTCAGACATCTCTTGTGTATTATGGTTTGACCATAAATTTTGAGAGTGGGGGAGACAGAAGAAGATGATGATGATGATGATGAAGAAGAAGATTTTTTGTAATAAAGAATAATTATGAGCAGGGTTTGAATTCTAACGTCCATCAGTGGCTATTAGCCACAGCTTATTATTGGAACTCTCTGGAGCAGTGATGCTCTGTATTCTTGGTTCTTGGGGGGGGGGGGGGCACAGTGGGTGGACTTCTAGTGTCCTGGCCCCACTGATGAACCTCCTGATGGCACCTATTTTTTTTTGTCCACTGAGTGACACAGAGTATTGGACTGGATGGGTCATTGGCCTGATCCAACATGGCTTCTCTTACGTTCTTAGGTTCTTAACTCAAGGAGAAGATAGTTCTCTCACTAGGACTGCCAACCTCCAGGTGGGACTTAGAGACCTCTCAGGATTACTACTGATCTCCAGACTATGGAGAAATGTTCCCCTGGAGAAGATGACAGTTTTGGAGGGTGAACTGTATGGCATTATACTCTGCTGACGTCCCTCCTTTTCCTGAACTCTGCTGTGCTTAGGCTTCATTTCCCCAAAAAATCTCCAAGAACTTCCCAACTTGGAGTTGGCACTCTATCCTCACAGATAATATAGGCCCCTGCTATCAATATATAGTAATTCAGGCTTGTAGAGTGTGCCATAAGCATGGAATAAGAAATAGAAATCTGTGCCTTGACCTTGATAGCCCAGGCAAGCCTGACCTCATCAGATCTCAGAAGCTAAGCAGGGCTGATTCTGGCAAGTTCTTGGATGGACCTCCAAGGAATACCAGGAGTCCAGGAGGCGGGGACAGGCTTTATTCAGCACTGAATATCCCCCAGGCCCCCAGTAGGGGTCAGTCACCAGAGGTCTCCATGACTTCCAGGTGCGCACGCACATACACGCACACACATATAAATACAAGAAAAGAAATAGAAATGTGTTTTGAAGTCTGTTGTATTAGAGTATCTGCAGTCTGTTCTGGGGGCATGTGTATAATCTTTTGTATTAAATTAAGATAATTTAATTTTCTAAGTATTTATGTTGCTCAAATGAGACCACAAGATAATTAGGCAAGTTGGGACCACCCTTTAGAACAATTAGCCAGGTACTGTCGGCCCAAACTAGGCATATCATGTTTTCTGCTGCTTTGGGAGATTTCCTGTTGTTCACCTACTACTGGGGGGTGGGGATGGGAGGAGGGAAAGTTGACATCCCAGTGGCAGAAAGTCCCTTTCAGTGAAAATTCAGAAGTTATGGCATTGCATCAGCATCCCCTACCCCCCATAAAGTTAGGGATCTTAGAGTGACACATCAACATGGTGATGTCACTTCCACATTTAAAAAAACCTGTGATGTGGATGTGTTGTCACTTCCATATCCCCGCTCTCCGGCCAATTGCTAGCCAGTGACTGGAAGTAGTTGCCCAACCCTCCCCCAAATTCCACCCTTGATTGTGAGTAGCCCTGTTCACTTGTTACTGTAAGTTAACATGCATACATCCTGCATGTGTGATTTCATTCTCACATTCAGCTTTTACGTACATTAAATGCCACCAACCCTTTTTTTTGTAGCAGGAACCTCCTTTGCATATTAGGCCACACCCCTCTTATGTAGCCAATCCTCCAAGAGCTTACAAGGTTCTTACTGCAGGGCCTACTGTAAGCTCTTGGAAGATTGGCTACATCAGGGGTGTGTGGCCTAATATGCAAGGGAGTCCTTCACGGATTGTGTGTGTTTTCTCTATAACTTGTTAACAGGGTTACTGTTACAAGTTCTCAGGCTTTATCTTGGTTAGGGATTATCCCACAGATCTCACAGTGATTATCCTGTGGGTCTCACATGAAGGGTAGGCATTAGAGGTATGCTGTCCCTATACAAGCATTCACACGTTGCCATGGTTCTGTACGAAGAACGCACATACACATGGGCACACACATTTACAAATCAAAATTTGGCAGGAAGGAATTCCCAGTTCCACAGCAGGGATATGTTACGCAAACAGCGTTCTGTATGTATTTGCAAATTGTGCTGTGCTTCAAAAGTTTCAGATTGTGAAAATGTCAGACAATGGAACTTCAGATCAACCAGACTTTGTTTGGTTACAAAGTACAGGATTTATTAAAGAACTCATGACATCTGAACGATAGCGATTGGAACTGATACATTATTGCATTGGAGCACATAACTTAAAGAATTCTACATCAAAGCTTGGTATGCAAAACCCCACACATCTAAACATTGCCCAGTCTAGGTGCTAACTTTCACACCGGTACTTCTTTATCTCTTTGTTTAGCTGCTTCACAGGGATGGCCGAATTGCCAGCCCTGAGGCTCTTATCTTCAAAGGACAGCATCTTTTGTTAGTTTGCAGGGAAAGGAATGTTCACACGGACTGTTAGTAACATTCTGTGACCATTGCTTTGATATGCAGCAAGCCTTCTCTCGGTTAGTATGAGTGTTAGTAAAATGGAGTCAGTTATGCTAAACAGTTACCATGATAGTATTCCAGTGTCTGACAGAAAGGATTTAAACTTTTTAAAAGAGGGTAAAAAGAAAGAAGGAAACAGGGAAAGGCACATAAAGACCAAGGGGGGCCAAATTTGTTTAATGTTAGAGCCGCAGAGATCGAACATCAGATTTTTGAGAGCCACAAAACAAAAACATCAGATATTGAAGGAAGGAAGGAAGGAAGGAAGGAAGGAAGGAAGGAAGGAAGGAAGGAAGGAAGGAAGGAAGGAAGGAAGGAAGGAAGGAAGGAAGGAAAATAAGGAGAAGGGAGGGAGAGGTGGAAAGAAATCAACTTTAACTTTAAATGCTTTCTCCAAGCCAGCTGATGGGACAATATGTGTGAAAGAGCCCCATGTGGCTCCCAGGTCACAGTTTGGCCACCCTTGATAAAGACTGACCTTAAGTGTTTATTTTAAAATGACCTGGTTTTTATCAGAAATGTATCGGCTGAGCAGGGGGGCAGTCAGACAGTGGATGATTGTATTTGAACCTAGAGTTGAAGGGCTTGGCTTGGAAACTGGATCCTTCAGCAGATAGAAGACACTGCTCTGATAGCCAATCAGAGGCAGAAGAGCAGGTGGCTAGTAGTATTTACACCAATCCAAAGGCTTTACACCACCTGCCAATGGCAAAGGCAGACAATGCAAAATCTCATTTCCTTCTCTGCCTGAAGTGGGTTTTGACCTTGCTCCGGCACAATTCGTGATAGCTTAGTAGGCTAGTCCTGGCTTAAGTCCTTGAGGCTTCTGGTTCAAGCCTCCTAGATGCTAAGGATTTGGGACTATTGTTGAGCTCCTCATTCTTGCTATGAATGCAAAGCCGGCTGGTTCACACTGCATTGGAAAATGTGAGTCCCCCGGCTTCAGTGTGTATATTTTAATTGCAGCTCAGCTTTAAGGATGCTAAGTTTAGACTGAGCCACGGCTGTTGACTCACTGTGGAGTGTAAGGTGCACCAATTCCGGCTGTCAGGTGCCTGGGGTGTGTAACGCCCCCCTCCTGCAAGGCCGGGAGGCAGGCATATGTGCAGTTACCCAAGAGCTATCTATAGTAACTTTCCCTTCTTGTTTGTTTCCAGCATCCTCGCCACAGCAGGGACGCATTTCAACACCCATGTGGACCTGCGGACTTTGCGGGCAGTGCGAGTGCTCAGACCCCTGAAGCTTGTCTCAGGCATTCCTAGTAAGTACCTGGTTTCCCTTCCTCACCTCCTCATCCCCCCTTCCACTTCCTTGGCAAGGGGTGCCTGCAAGGCTTTTTTGGTAGCAGGAACTCCTTTGCCTATTAGGCAATACACTCCTGATGTAGCCAATCCTCCTGGAGCTTACAGTAGGCCCTGTACTACAAAGGAAATACTTCTTCACCCAAAGGGTAAAGGGTGATTAACCCAAAGGGTGATTAACACATGGAATTCACTGCCACAGGAGGTGGTGGCAGCTACAAGCATAGACAGCTTCAAGAGGGGATTGGATAAACATATGGAGCAGAGGTCCATCCATGGCTATTAGCCACAGCGTATTGATTGAACTCTCTGTCTGGGGCAGTGATGCTCTGTATTCTTGGTGTTTGGGGGACACAGTGGGAGGACTTCTAGTGTCCTGGCCCCACTGGTGGACCTCCTGATGGCACCTGTTTTTTTGGGCCACTGTGTGGCACAGAGTGTTGGACTGGATGGGCCATTGGCCTGATCCAACATGACTTCTCTTATGTTCTTAAGAGCCCTGTAAACTCTTGGGGGATTGGCTACATCAGGGGTGTGTGGTCTAATATGCAAAGGTGTTTCTGCTACAAAAAAAAAAGCTCTGGGTGCATGTACCACTTCCTGGTTTGCTTCTTAGTTAGATACTGTGGGATGTGATATTTGGGGTGATCACAGATGCTGGCGTGGCCCGGTCTCCTCAGGCTCAGAACTTGGGATATGGGTGGTGTAGGGTTGCCAGCTCCAGGTTTGGAAATACCTGGAGATTTGGGGGGTGGAGTCAAGGTGGGTGGGGTTGGGGAGAGGAGGGACTTCAGGGGGGTATAATACCTTAGAGTCCACCTTCAAAGCAGACATTTTCTCCAGGTGGTCTCTGTCACCCAGAGATCGGTTGCAATAGCTCCCAGCTGGAGCTTTCAAACTACCAGCTGGAGGTTCTTAAAGAAGTTGCACTTGTAACTGGGAGAACTTTGGTCTTTCAAAACAGAAACAATTACCCAAGAGAATCTTCCTGCAGATAGAGTTGTCTTCCATATACATCCATTCTTCCTGCAAAGGATAAACCAATTTCTGCAAACGTTTCACTGTCACAAACGAAGGTGAAACAAGAGTGGTTAAATTGCTATCAAGGTTCATGTATGATGCCTTAGAAATGAAACAGCTCGCAATTAGGATGAGTTGAAGCTCCTCATTTCATTTCTTTTTGGCTTTGGCTTCGAGCACCTGCATTTCAGAATACTGAGTGCTCTTCTCTCCCTTCCATCTCAAAAAAGTGAGCTTAATTTCTCCTTTGAAGTGGCTGTGGGGTCATCCAAGTGAGCCCTAAAAAGATGCACACACTACTGAGGAAGCTACACGTTCTCATTTGGATTGCAGTAGGTTACTCTGCTGTGGTGCATGGATTGCTTTTCCCTTTGGATCAGTGATTGTTCGTGATTTACACTGGTGTTGTAGGAGCAGCTGAGTTTCCCAACAGCTTTTAAAAAATTGTCTCAGTGGATTTCTTCAAAGTATAGCAGCTTGCCTTCTCTTCCCTCCTCCTCCTCCTCCACTCTAGCCTCCTTTTCTTTAGCAGAACAACGTTCTACTCACTGGATCCATCAGTGGTACTTCTGTTTCATTGTGCTTTCTCCCTTTCTCTTTGTCCTCAGGTTTACAGATTGTACTTAAGTCCATCATGAAGGCGATGGTGCCTCTTCTCCAGATAGGGCTCCTTCTTTTCTTTGCTATCTTGATGTTTGCCATCATTGGTCTGGAGTTCTACAGCGGGAAGCTACACCGGGCTTGCTATGTGAACAATTCAGGTACAGAACATTGTCTATCCCCTTCCCTCTTTTATTCTAGCCCAGGGGTGGCTGAATTTTATTAATGTAAGAGCCACCTAGAATAAACGTCAGATGTTTGAGAGTCACAAGACAGGAACATCAGATATTTGAGTGCTGCAAGGAAGGGGGAGGGAGCGGGAGATGGAAAAACGCAACTTTAACTTTAAATGCATTCTCCAAGCTGCCAGGTGACTTGGCTTGGAGAAGTGATTTAAAGAAAGAAATGCCTTCTCCAAGACAGGGGGGCTTCAAGAGCCATACAATGTGTGTGAAAGAGCCACATTTGGCTCCTGAGCAGCAGTTTGGCCACCCCTGGCATAAAGTTGCTTTCTTTCGGCTTCTCCCTCCCTCCCCCATCTATTTGTTTGCCTGCCTTCCTTCTTTGTGGCACTCAAATATATGACATTCATCTCTTGTGACTCTCAAGCATCTGACGTTTATCCTATGTGGCTCTTATGTTAAGCAAGTTTGGCCACCCCTGGATTATGCTATTTGTGAAATGGTGTAGAGACGTGTGGCAGGCAAGTCTCCCCTTTGGGGGATTTGTGCACTTCCAAGAATCTATTGAGAGCTTTGGTTTGGACGGTGCCGAGATTTGTGTGTCACTGCTTTGCATGCCACTTGGAGTGGGGTGATTAAAGCGGTGAAGGTGATTTGTGCTTTTTTCACATCCCTGTGTTTAAAATGACATTTGACCAGGCTGTTAGGAGAAGAGCTCTGAATGCTTCCATTGTGGTAAAGAGGGATGAGTTAACTTTCAAATTATGCGACTATCTGATTCGCTTAGCTGCTTTTTAAAATAAAATACTGTGACTTGATGCTTACAGTCCATCTTTACTTGGGATCTTTGGTACAAGGCAATGTTTTTGGACTTCTACCTTCAGTGAACCTTTTTGTACATAAACTCAGGGGTCCCCAACCCTTGGGCCATGGACTGGGACTGGTCTGTGGCCCGTTAGCAACCAGGCCGCAGAGTGAGGCAGAGGCACTGCACCATTACTTTTTGCCTGCCTGGGATCCGGGTGGATGAAATAGACAGTGCGGCCTCACTCCGAGGCTGCCTTCCCTAGCAGGAGTGAGGCAGAGCAGTCCTGCTACCACTTCTGCCCACCCAGGACCCCCATGGGGAGGCAGGGACAGGGTGTGGACATAGGGCAGCCTGGGGCGGCAAAAACCCCAGCACCACCCACCCACACACACCAGTCCATGGAAGAATTGTCTTCCAGGCAACCAGTCCCTGGTGCCAAAGAGGTTGGGGGCCACTGCATTAACTGAAAGGTGAAGGAAGCATTGTGTGTCTGGCCAAGGAACTCTGTGTGTTGCAGAGGATTCTGGGGCATATCGGGGGAGGGGAGGCCCAGCCGAAGCTTGAGCAGCCTGCCAACCAGGCCTGTAGGCCTCCTTCTTGCCCTGCATGAACTGAGAGTGTATCTTGTGGCAGCAAGGGAGGATCAATAATTTTGTTTTTGCAATAATAGATCGAAAACAGAGAGCCAGCTGTGTTTCTAGGAAGCTTTTCTGCCTGTATCGATCTTGCCAGTGAGGAACTTGAATAACCTTCTGGTGAACCCTGAGATTCTGCGGGAACAAAACCGAGCAGGGTGCAAGTTCCTGCCTTGTTGCGCCCTTCTTGGCAAAATACCATCACTGTCTCATTTAGCCGTACTATTTCTCTCTTGGGCCTGCAGGTGAATTACAAGAACTGGACCCACCTCATCCCTGTGGGGTACAGGGGTGCCCTGCAGGCTATGAATGCAGGGAATGGATCGGTCCCAACGATGGGATCACCCAGTTTGACAACATCCTCTTTGCTGTGCTGACCGTCTTCCAGTGCATCACCATGGAAGGATGGACTACAGTGCTGTACAATGTGAGTAGGGCCAGGAAGACTGTGGGGTTTGGGAGGTGGGACTGAAGAAGCTACTTTATTTGAATATGCACCTGGTGAACAAGATGATATACTCTAATGCAGTTTTGATGCCCTGGCATGCTTTTATTGACCTGTTTATTATTACATTGGCTTGTTTTTTATTGTTTCAGTTGTGAGCCACCTCTAGTAGGTTCTGGAGAGGCAGCGTGCAAATTTGTAACGAAAGAAATGTGTCTGGTATGAGCCAGTTTTGGTGTAGTGGTTAAGAGCAGTGGATTCTACTCTGGAGAACCAGGTTTGATTCTCCCACATGCAGCCAGCTGACTTTGGGTCAGTCACAGTTCTCCCAGAGCTGTTCTCTCAAGAGCAGTTCTCTCACTCAGTCTCACCTACTTTATAGGGTGTCTGTTGTGAGGAGAGGAAGGGAAGGTGATTGAAAGGTGCTTTGAGACTCTGAGTGAAGGGCAGGGTATAAATCCAATTTTTCGCCTCCTCCTACTTCTCCTCCTTCCCCTCCTGCTTCTCCTTCTCCTTCTTTTTCCTCCTCCTCCTTTCTTCTTGCCATGGTTGGGATTTGACATCGGCTATGTACAAATGTGTGATGGTGATTTAGATTGCAACTTAACATGTGCTGGGAGGTTTTCTGCCCTGCTTGTTTCCTTCTGTTACAGCCTTTTCACACAATCTTTTCCAAAGCTGACCTCACCTCTCTTTCACACTGTCTTGCTTAATTCATTTAATATACATCTGCACTGCAATTCAGCTTGCTTCCACATTTTATGGATTTGTGTTTGGCACTTTCAGGGTTCCCATATTGCAAGTTCATTGTGAACTGGATTCTGACACTAATTTCCTCCAATGAAAAGTATTTCTTCAATTTAAGCTGCGCCTTGCCAGAGCTGAGCACATTTCAGAGAGCTCTGAGAGAGAGAGCAGATAAGAAGTGCTATAAGGGTGAGGTTTGGCTTTCTAAACAGCTGGGGGAGTTGCTGAGAATTTGAGTTTGTGTGATTGCTGAAAATTCTGATTTTGTGGTTGCTGAGGAACTGCTGTTTGTTTGGTTTGAGTGGGCTGAAGGTGATTGTTGCTGATTGATTAGGAGTGGCTGTGTTCCTGGGGCAGACTGAGGCCCCACTCTCTTTGCATTATTAGGCTGTACCTTGTCAGAGGTGTGAGCCAAAGGGCGAGAGCTAAAGGGCTCTTGGCCTGTGGCTCTTAGCCTGGGCACTGTGTAAGGACCAGGAACCCAGATTCCTATTTTCCTTGTGTTCCCAATAAGGTAAGTGGACCCTCCAGAAGGAGAGCCACATAAACATTTTAAAAAAGCTATCATGAAGGAAGAATGCCAGCAGGGGGGTGGGGGCTTTCCAGTGTTTTGCACTTGGGTGTGTGCTTGATGCAAGGAGCTCCTGGTATTCAGGGAACGAGTTCGTACCCTTGAGGCCAAGGTGACTGACCTGGAGAAGCAGATACAGTCAAGCACTTGGAGAAGACTCTTGGGGACGTATTAGATGAGCCCCACTCTGAACGTGGCAGCCCCGTTGCTGCCAGGGAGCATGAGGGTCGAGAGGGAACAGGGAACCATGCTGAGGATAAGGGGAATGTGCCCTCAGAAGCGACCTCTTCTTCAGTTGGTGAGCAGGTATCCTTTCGTGCCCAGGAACCATCTCTGGGCAGGGATAGAGGGGGTGGGTCTTGGTAGTTGATGATTAGATCCTTAGGCAAGTAGACAGCTGGGTGGCAAAACTGCGTACTGACTGTATGGTGACTTGCCTACCTGGTGCGAAGGTAGCGGACATTACGCGTGTTGTAGATAGGCTGATAGACAGTGCTGGGGAGGAGCCAGTGGTCATGGTGCATGTTGGCACCAACGATGTGGGGAAATGCAGTCGTGAGGTCCTGGAGGAAAAATTTAGGCTGCTAGGCAGAAGACTTAAGGCCAGGACCTCCAAGGTAGCCTTCTCAGAAGTGCTACCTGTTCCACGTGCAGGGCTGGAGACACAGACACAAATTAGAAGTTTCAGTGTGTGGATGAGACGATGGTGTAGGGAGGAAGGGTTTAAGTTTGTTAGGCACTGGGATGCTTTCTGGAACAAGCGGGAGCTGTACAAAGAGATGGTCTCCACTTTTCCCCAGATGGAACCAAGTTGCTGGTGCTTAAAATCAAAAAGGTGGCAGAGCATTTTTTTAAACTAAATCTTGAGGGAAAGCCGACAGGAGATGAAATGTCTCTGGTTCCGGAGGACTCATCTCAAAGAGATGAAGGGTTAGCTGTTACTTTTCTACCACGTAATGGATCAGAGTTGTCCACTGAGATGGTGACAAGCAGTATGGACTGTCTGTCAGAGTCCCAAGGTGGCAGGGATGCAGTGGGGCCCTTGGATGACCAAGGGGTAAAAGGATTACTGAAGGAGGATAGGGAAATGGCTGAGAAGCTGAATGCATTTTTTGTCTCAGTCTTCACTGTGGAAGATGAGAAGTGTTTACCCGCTCCAGAACCACTAATTTTGGAAGGGGTGTTGAAAGACCGGAGTCAAATTGAGATGACAAGAGAGGCGGTCCTACAACTGATTGATGAATTAAAAACTAATAAGTCTCCAGGTCCGGATGGCATACATCCAAGAGTTCTGAAAGACCTCAAAGTTGAACTTGTGGATCTCCTGACAAAAATATGTAATCTTTCATTAAAATCTGCCTCCGTTCCTGAGGACTGGAAGGAAGCAAATGTCACCCCCATCTTTAAAAGGGTTCCAGAGGAGATCTGGGAAATTACAGGCCGGTCAGTCTGACTTCAATACCGAGAAAGTTGGTAGAAAGCATTATCAAGGACAGAATGAGTAGGCACATTGATGAACACAAGTTATTGAGGAAGACTCAGCATGGGTTCTATAAGGGAAGATCTTGCCTCACTAACCTGTTACAGTTCTTTGAGGAGGTGAACAAACATGTGGACAAAGGGGACCCAATAGATGTTGTTTACCTTGACTTCCAGAAAGCTTTTGATAAAATTCCTCATCAAAGGCTTCTTAGTAAGCTCGAGAGTCATGGAGTAAAAGGACAGGTCCTCTTGTGGATCAAAAACTGGCTAATTAATAGGAAGCAGAGAATGAGTATAAATGGGCAGTCTTCACAGTAGAGGACGGTAAGCAGTGGGGTGCCGCAGGGCTCAGTACTGGGTCCCATGCTCTTTAACTTGTTCATTAATGATCTGGAGTTGGGAGTGAGCAGTGAAGTGGCCAAGTTTGCAGATGACACTAAATTGTTCAGGGTGGTGAGCACCAGAGAGGATTGTGAGGCACTCCAAAGAGATCTGTTGAGGCTGGGTGAATGGGCGTCAACATGGCAGATGAAGTTCAATGTGGCCAAGTGCAAAGTAATGCACATTGGGGCCAAGAATCCCAGCAACAAATACAAGTTGATGGGTTGTGAACTGGCAGAGACTGACCAAGAGAGAGATCTTGGGGCCATCGTAGATAACTCGCTGAAAATGTCAAGACAGTGTCCGATTGTAATAAAAAAGGCCAACGCCATGCTGGGAATTATTAGGAAGTGAATTGAAAACAAATCAACCAGTATCATAATGACCCTGTATAAATCGATGATGTGGTCTCATTTGGAATACTGTGGTCACTGCACCTCAAAAAGGATATTATAGCATTGGAAAAAGTGCAGAAAAGGGCAACTAGAATGATTAAAGGTTTGGAACACTTTCCCTATGAAGAAAGGTTGAAACGCTTGGGACTCTTTAGCTTGGAGAAATGTTGACTGCGGGATGACATAATAGAGGTTTACAAGATTATGCATGGAATGGAGAAAGTACAGAAAGAAGTACTTTTCTCCCTTTCTCACAATACAAGAACTCGTGGGCATTCAATGAAATTGCTGAGCAGTCAGGTTAAAACAGATAAAAGGAAGTACTTCTTCACCCAAAGGGTGATTAGCATGTGGAATTCACTGCCACAGGAGGTGGTGGCGGCTACAAGCATAGCCAGCTTTAAGAGGGGATTGGATAAAAATATGGAGCAGAGGTCCATCAGTGGCTATTAGCCACAGTATGTGTGTGTGTGTGTGTGTGTGTATATATATACACACACACACACACAGATATATATTGGCCACTGTGTGACACAGAGTGTTGGACTGGATGGGCCATTGGCCTGATCCAACATGGCTTCTCTTATGCTCTTATGATTTATTCAATTACTTCCAGGGGTGAAATTCTAGCAGGAGCTCCTTTGCATATTAGGCCATACCCCCCTGATGCAGCCTTGTAAGCTCTTGGAGGATTGGCTGCATCAGGGGTGTGTGGTTTAATATGCAAAGGAGCTCCTGCTAGAATTCTACCCTGGGTTCTTCCTTTAAAGAGCCAGGGTGATGTAGTGATTAGCTGAGGATCTGGGAGCTCCTGGCTTGGGTGACTTTGGGCCAGTCATACAACTGAACCTACCTTACAGGGTTATTGTTACAGTAAAAAGGAGGAACCAGGTAAGCCACTTTGGGGTCTCCACTAGGGAGAAAATGAATGAATAAATAAATACCACCTTTCTGGCCAGTGGGAATCACTTTTTTCTTCTCCTACCATTTATCCTCACAATAATCCCATGAGACAGGTCAACTCACCACAGCCAGTAGCTCCGCCTGCCTCAGCCAAAGCTCCAGGTCTGCTCCTATGCATGGTCTCTTCCCGAGGTCTCCTTGCGACTGCCTCCAGCTGCTACACCCTGACAGCAAGGTTAAACCTTGAAGTAGCCAGGCTGTCCGAGTCCCAGGTGTCATGTTCCAAAACAAAAATTGCATCTGAGCAAGGAGCGCACAGTGAGGACAATGGCAATAAACAAAGCAACTTTGCAGAAAACCTAAATACAGACCTATATGTATTCTATATTCAAAGTACAAAATGTTCTGGATACAAATCATCCTCATCATGTACAATTATGCCAGTCCTGTTTGATGAATTATATGGAATTTTATTCATGGTAAGTGTGATTGGTATCTGGAATAATACTTTATTTTGCACTTTGAATATAGAATACATATAGGTCTGTATTTAGGTTTCTTGCACAGTTGCTTTGTTTATTGCCCAAGTCCCTGGTGTGGCAGCCTGCTGTATTCTGAGCCAAGAATGTCGCCTTCTTCCTGGTCCTGGTTTTGACTTTTATGTGTGGTGTGACAAAATGCTTCTCCCACCTAGTCACCTGGAGGCAATTCTTACTTGCCACAGGCAAGCAACTCTATACAGGCCCTTGCTCTGCAGTGACAACATGTGGAATCTGATGCAGGTATGGTCTGCCATACTACTGGGTCTACCATACTCAGGCCCGTAGGGAACCAGGAGCCCATAGGACCTGGCCCCCTGACAGTTTTGGGGGGCTTCTCATCCTCCCATTCCAGGGATGCCCCTCTCCTTCCTCCTCCAGCGTGATTTCAGTTGTGCAGGAGGGTTGCCCAGGAGTAGGGTTGCCAAGTCCAATTCAAGAAATATCTGGGGACTTTGGGGGTGGAGCCAGGAGACTTTGGGGGTGGAGCCAGGAAACATTAGGGGTGGAGCCAAGATCAAGGCTGTGACAAGCATAATTGAACTCCAAAGGGAGTTCTGGTCGTCACATTTAAAGGGACGGCCCATCTTTTCAATGCCTTCCTTCCATAGGAAATAATGAAGGATAGGGGCACCTTCTTTTGGGGCTCACAGAATTGGACCCCCTGGTACAATCTTTTTGAAACTTGGAGGGTATTTTGGGGAGAGGCACTAGATGCTATACTGAAAATTTGGTGCCTCTACCCAAAGAAACAGCCCCCCCCCAGAGCCCCAGATACCCGCGGATCAATTCTCCATGATTTTCTATGGGAATAAATCTCCATAGGGAATAACAGAGTTCCCAGCAGACATTTCCCTCCCCTCCCCCCGCTTTCTGACGACCCTGAAGCGGGGGGAGGGCCTCCAAACCGGGGGATCCCCTGCCCCCACCTGGGGATTGGCAACCCTACCCAGGAGCAACCACTACCCCTCCCATGCCATTTAAAAGGCTCACAAATCAGCTGATCAGAGGGCTCTAAGTCATGCAGGAGGGGCAGCAAGAACAATCAGTCTCCTGCACAATTTAAAGGGTCTCCTGCCCCACAGCCCCCCATGGCCCCCTCCCCCTACGGCTCTTAGCTACAGGGCTGTCCATACTGCTGAGCTGGTTGGAGGAATATCAGTTATACTAGACAACTGGACTAGGGTTACAAGCTCCAGGTTGGGAAGTACCTGGAGATTTTGTAGGTGGATCTTGAGGAGGGCAGGGTTTGGGGAGAGGAGGGACTTCAGTGGGATATGATTAGGGTTGCCAGATACCTTTGCCTATCTGGTGGGGGGATTTGCGGACAGTCTGGGGGTAGGTGGGGCATGGCACAATGTCCCCAATGACACCATCACTTCAGGGACATTGCACAGGGATGCTCTGGTATTTGGGCAAAACTCTGGTTTTTTGCCCTCAAAACCATATAGTTTGCCCAAATATGAGAGCCTCCCTGTGCAGTGTCCCCAACATGATGACATAGGCCAGAAGTGACATCATCACATCGGGGACATCAGACAGCAACATCCCTATTTGGGGGTTGGGTTTCTTCCACTGGCTTGGTGGCGGGTCGAAGCCCCCAGAAGTGGGGGAACCCCCACTGGAACTTGGGGAATGGCAGTTCTAGATATAATGCCATAGAGTCCACCTTCCAAAAGGGCCAGTTTTTTCCAGCTGAAATGTTCTCTGTCACCTGGAGATCTGTTGTAATCCCAGGAGATCTACAGTCATCACTTGGAGGTTGGCATCCTTAAGCTGCATGGACCCACTGATGGGGTGAGATCACATGAGAGATTTGGCCCGACCTAGCCACACCTCCCCTCCATGTTTAACGTGTGTGATCACATGCACTCTTCTGCCCCCAAATCCCACCCGTATTTACCTCGTCTAAGTAGCAAATCTCTAAAATGCATGCAGGGCATGTTTCCCAGCTGTCTGAACAGCTGGAGTGTGCGAAGCACCCACTCCGCATGCGGAGGAGCAGTCTGAATGCTCCTCTTGCATGTGTGCAGCCCGTGCCTCTCCCGGCAGCAGGGTGGGGGCTGTGTGATTGCTGCGGCAGGCATGAAAGAGTGCCAGCTTTTTCAAAGCCAGGATATTGCTGCGCCAAATTCCCCGTGTGACCCCACCCTTTGTCTCTTACCTTACTCAGCGCAATCCGCCGCTTGAGGCTTATTGCGGTCAGTGCCAATTATGAGTCTGGGTCTTAATTTAAAACACCTGCCTGGGCCATTGTGGCATGATTCGGGCAGCTCCTGTCATAATATTGGCCGAGTGGAAAAGTGTGAGGCGTACGAGTTAGTAATGGGAGCTCAGGCTCCCGACAACGTGCGTCTGCCAAGGGCAGGCAGACTTGGCAATTATCTAAAGTAAGGCTTCTCGGCGTTTTTTCCCCATCCAGCCCTTCCCGTCCCTTTTCCTCCCCTCACTCTCCCCTCCCCAGCTGCAATAGTATGTGTGTTGAAGTGGAATAATTCCATTATAAGTATATGACACAACTCCCCTAGGAATCCGGTCACGTGACTGTGCTTCAAGGCCTGGCAGACTCCCACGGGTAAGCGGAAGGCAGCAAGGAGGAATATGGCTGTTAATAATGGTGCTGAAGTGCAGGCCCACTTTCCCTGTAAGGAGGCAGTGGCTGTGCACAAATTGGCACCTTCCCCCTTTCTCCCTGGCTTGTTGGTTCCTGCAGCCTGTGCTGCCGTAAATAGCTACAAATACCAGCCCTCAGCACCTCGACGAGGTTACTGTAGAGAATAATTATTAGTGTTCTGTCTGTGCTGTGGGGAGTTGGACAGACCGTGCTCCTCTCTTAAGAGGCTAAAGTTATTCGCTGCGTTCTCCTCAAGGCTAGAGCGAAAATGGATGTTGAGAAACGAATGCGTGTAATTGTTTATCTTCTTCTCCCCTCCCCCTTCAATTAATATCCTGGGCCGTTCCTACTTAAGAATAGCTTCAGGGTGGCTGACAGCAAATGAAAATGACAATAACATCCAATCAATAAAATCAAATCAATTACAAGTAAACAAAAACATCGCTCCCTTGCATAAGCAACAATTATCATAAAGGCCTCATTTTGGACAGGAGCTCACAGGATAGGGTTTCCAAGTCCTCTTTGTCCTGGAGCAGGGGACTTTCACGTGTGCATGATGCAATGATGTCACCCAGGAGTGATGTCATCAGCCAGTGACGCCACGTGCGGCCACTCTAGGTTTTGTACCATAGAGTTTTTTCCCTCCCAGATGGCTAGAGCATCCAGGAAAACCATAGAGCACCGGTGCGATGATGTCACTTCCGGGTGACATTGCACTGGTGATGTAGGGAGAGGTTCCCTTTGCTGGCCCAATGTGGGCCGGCGGGTTGGGAACCTCCTGGGCGGGGAACCCAGGCAGGGGACCGGGGGCTTGGCAGCCCTATCACAGGAACAGAGCTCCAGAAGCTCTAAATTTTATTGTGCTCTTTCTTAATCCCCCCCTTTGCTCCTGGGGTCTGTTGTTCAAATCCCGCCCCCCAAACCGGTGAGAATTTTGCTGAACTCTAAGATTTGACAAACTTTCTAATAGTTTTCCCCACAAAAAAAGGGGGAAATAACCAAAACATATAAAACAAACAGATGGAAATCTTCATCATGCCACTGTGGCTGTGTAGGAGAAAGTAATTTAAAAAGTATGATGGGAGTAAGGTTTTATTATGGCAATTATAATTCAAGAAGCATTTTAAGGTAGATGTTGAGTTGATATAACACTGGCCCCTTTCAGACAGTCTTTGTAATCTGTTTTGGTACCTGATTGCTAACAGATTTTTTTGTGTGTTGTTTCAGACACAACTATTTTAGTAACCGGCTGCTAATGGATTTTATTTAACTTTTCATTCAAAGCTGCTTGCTTCCGATTAGCAAACCACAGTTGAGCCATTCTTGAGGTAAACTGCTTTCTTCCATTTTCACTTCTTCATGCTTCTGAATCCCTGTAGTGTGCTGTTTTAAATGTCTGCAGCTCTTCCAGTAGCGCCACATGTCTTCCCCTGCCTTTTTTCTCGGTGTGCTCTTCCTCAAACTTTTTTTGAATGTTCTGAGTTAAAACGTTATAGTGGTAGACCAATATAGCACTTCATTGCTACCGCAGCACCACTAAGACACACTGAGAAGCATTATGTTGTTCTAGCGCTATAGCGCTCAATTTAGAATGTTAGAAAAAGCTGGAGGAAGATCACTCTGTGAAAAGGGGCAGGGAAGAAAGCTCAGCACTGTTAGAAATGGCCAGATTGCTTCAGAGACAGCTCATTAACATAATCAAATTTGCTGTGTGAAACCCCCATCTCTGTATCACTTTAATTGGAATGGAGCCAACAGATAACATCCAGTTTAGAACGTTAATGTGAAAGGGGTCCTAAATAGAGTCTGGAATAACAATCATACTTTCCCAGATGTTCCCTGAAACAATACAAACTGAAGGCCGGAATACATGTTGCATGTAACACAAATAAAGTCTTGGTTGCCTCACAGGGTTGCCAAACTCCAGGTGGGGCCTGGAGATCTCCTGCTTTTAGAACTGATTTCCAGACTACAGAAATCTGTTACCCTGGAGAAAATGGCTGCTTTGGAGGTTGAGCTCTATGCCATTGTACCACGCTGAGGTCCCTCCCCACCTTCCCAGTGGTTTTGTGTACCATTTGTACAAAAGTTGTTAAACTAGAGTAAAAAAAAATGGCGAGTAGTGTACACACATTCACCAGTCCAGTGGTATTGTGTATATTGTAGTTTCTTTTCACTCTTTCCCTTCCTTTCAAACTTTGCATGCGATGAACACTCAAGTCTAGTATGGGAGATGCCAGGAAGGCAAATTCCTTTGGTGACAATTTTTCCCAATTCATCCTCTTTAAAATATAACTCCTGGTTTTCCCACTCAACAATAAATCACTTCAATTTTTAGGAAAGCTACAAAGATTAAAGAGGGTTAATCAAGAGGCTGACTAAGTTTTAAACTCCACTTTGAAGACGTTTGATTTATGACCCAAAGCAAATCAAGTAAGCTTAAGATTCTCTTAAATGGAGTGAATAAAAAGATATTTGTGGGGGAGGATTGTTAGCAGGGTTGCCTTGTTACGCGTGAGGAATCTGTTCTGTGCACATAGAGATGTGTTGTTTCCTCCAGATCGCTTACTGGGGTCCAATCTGGAAAAAGATTAAAAGAAACACGTAAACAGCAGCTGAACAAACTTGGGCCATTTAACCCGGCTGTTTACATGCGGAGAAGTGAATATTTAACATTCATCTGGCCCCGGCTAATCTAAGCACTGTGCAGAATTTTTTTTGTTATTCATAGGCCTGCACTGCACATGCTGCAGAAGAAAAGAATATAGAGTCCAGCGGAGGGTGAAAGCAGTGTGTAAATGTGTCATTTTTGAAAGCTATCACACATAAAGAATTAACCTGTTGGAGAGGAGGGATGCCAGCTTCTTGGTGGGGCCCGAGGATCTCCCAGAATTACAGCTCTTCTCCACAGAGATCAGCTCCCCTGGAGAAAGTGGATGCTTTGGAGGGTAGATTCTATAGCAGGGGTGTCAAACATGCAGCCCAGGAGCCAAATCAGGCTCCCAGAGGACTCCTATCAGGCCCCCGAGCAACTGGCTCTAATCTGCTTCTTTCTCCCTCTCTCTTGCTTCCTTCTGCATCGCTGCTTGCTTTGCAAGGCTTGCTCAGTCGCATAGGAGCTACAGACAAAAACCTCTATTTTCTCCATTGATTGAGGATCTTCCCTCTCCTGGTCCCCTGGGTAAGGAAGGAAAGAGCCAGAGCCTTCTTTGCCCAGTTCCCCAGATCCCATGGGAGAAATAAAAAGAAAGCACCTTTAAGACCGATGAGTATTAATGTTTTAAGCATGTTTTAATTTTTTTAAACCAAATCTTTAATTTTGTTTTTCTGTGTCCATTATAAAGTTTATAGCTCTGCTACCTAATCTTAAATAGGTACACACTAGGCTTTTTTTTGTAGTAGAAACTCCTTGGAGAGCTGCAAGAAGCCTCATACTGAGCTGTAGCCAATGTGAAATTGTTGTTGGAGACGCTCTGCGTGCCTTTTTTAAAAACTTATGTAAAGAATCTATATAACTGAATCAATATTGGTCCCAGGTGTGATGAAGACTGGAAAGAAACAAGTGCTTAATCGATTGGCTTGTCGCCACACGACTTTGGGACTTGAATGTACATGTTTTGGACATTTGGACTGGTTTCTATATATTTCTTAGTAAATTGGTCACCAGCTTGTATTTTTTGTTGCGCCATCCATTATAGTGACCTCTCTCAGATTGTATTCAGTTTCCAGGTAGGGCCTGGAGATCTTCTGGAAGTTCAACTGAGCTCCAGGTAACAGAGATCAGTTCCATTAGAGGGAATGTTTGCTTTGGAAAATGGACTCCATGGCTTTGCATGTGGTCCCATCCCTCCCCAAACACCTCCCTCCTCAGAACTCCATCCCCAAAATCTCCAGGTATTTCCCAACTCAGGACTGGCAACCATGGGGTGTTTTATCTAGAGTTCCTCTCTTTCTCCTCTCCCCTTAGAAATTAAGCACAGTAGTTCATAATGGGATGAATGATAGCACACAGTTAACTCTGCTGCATATATCCTTGGTATAAACATTCTGGGAAACCATGGCCAAATGTGGCTTCTAGTGTTGGGGCCAAAACAACCGAGCCACAGGAGCAAGCTGCCCCTGCAGCTCAGTTATTTCAGACACAAACCTCATGAACCCGGTTCGGTTTGTACACGAGCCGACTGGCCTCGTGGTTCAGTTTATGGTTAGCCCACGAACTGCGAACTGCCCATCCCTAGTACTTCCTATGGTGTATCCACACAATGTGTAATATATATCCTAATGTGTATTCACACAACACAAATGGCACATGACTGATTGCCCCATGCAATGACTTCTATGAGTTATTCAAGCTCTTTTTCCTGCTTGGAATTGTTGCCTCCCGTTGCACTGGCTTCCATAGGATATGTTTGCACTTAAGCTCTCTGGGATCTCAGCTTTCATGAAGTTGCAGTTGCAAATGTGAGGAGGAAGTCGGGACATGATGAAGTGAAAGTGAGGAGAGTGTGTGATGGGGAGTGGCTCAGTTGGCAACAGTCTCAAAAGATAAGACTGGAGAGGGACAAGTATCCTGGAGGAGCTATACAGAGAATGGATTTGAAAGAAGCCAAAGTAATACCATGGGTTGTTTACAAGGAAGTACAGCGTGGTGCTAAAGAGAGCCAGTTTGGTATAGTAGTTAAGTGTGCAAACTCTTATCTGGAAGAACCAGGATTGATTCCCCACTCCTCCACTTACAGCTGCTAGAATAGCCTTGGGTCAGCCATAGCTCTTGCAAGAGTTATCCTTGAAAGGGCAGCTTCTGGGATAGCTCTCTCAGCCCCACTCACTTCACAGGGTGTCTGTTGTTGGTGAAGAAGATAAAGGAGATTGTAAGCCACTCTGAGACTCTGATTCAGAGAGAAGGGCGGGGTAAAAATCTGCAGTCGTCGTCTTCTACAAGGGGAGTAGGGTAAGGTATCAAAAGGAATCAAGAACAGGTCAAAGCATGTCAGGTGCTGTGGCTTTTGGTGCTTCCCAATGGCTCTGCTCCACAGCCTGCCTGACCAGAAGTCAGGTTGGAAATGATGTAGGCTCTAGGGATATAAGGAAGTACTTCTTCACCCAAATGGGGATTAACACATGGAATTCACTGCCACAGGTGGTGGCAGTGGCTACAAGCATAGCCAACGTCAAGAGGGGATGGGATAAACATATGGAACAGAGGTCCATCAGTGACTATTAGCCACAGCGTATAGTTGGAACTCTCTGTCTGGGACAGGGATGCTCTGTATTCTTGGTGCTTGGGAGGGGCAACAGTGGGAGGGCTTCTAGTATCCTGGCCCTACTGATGGACCTCCTGATGGCATCCGGGTTTTTTGGCCACTGTGCGACCCAGAGGGTTGGACTGGATGAGCTGTTGGCCTGATCCAACATGGCTTCTCTTATGTTCTTATGTATGGGTATTCTCAAGACATGCTGCGGGAGAGCTTAAAGTGTTGTGAGGGAGTTTGCCTCCAAGCCAAATGGAAGCAGAGCAAGTGGGAGAGGAAAGTCTCCAGGAGGAGAGCTCAGAAAGGAATTGCAGGTGAAGAGAGAAGATCTGCCCTCATAGATGCCTGCTTTGAGCAAGCTGAATTGTGCACAGTGTGCTGGTCAGACCTTTGTGGGCTTCAGCATTGACTGGGAGAAGGGTACCAGTGAATAACAAGAGGAGTATCTTTCTTCCTACCTGGAGTGAAGTGGGACCTCTCGGGGTCTGATGCTTGGTCTGGAGCCATGCCCTCTGATGCAGATATGTGTGCGGAGGAGAGAACAGGGGTATCTGTCTCTGCGAGTAATGAATAAGAACAGCAGTGATATAGTTGAAATGGGGAGCCATTTGAATGTGAGGGAAACTGTTAAGCATAGTTGCCTTTTGCCTTGGGATTTAGGGAAGCTTTGTAAACTGGAACAGAGAGATGCTTTTTGTTTTTCCTTCTTCTTTCAGACCTGTGGTAGGTGGGTGGGTTCTGGGTTCTAGAAAACACTGGGGTTAGAAGCTTCTGTAGTTTTATTTTTCAAGCCATGATGGGCAGGAGTTTGTAACTCATTTAAAAATGACTTTGTGATGATGGGTGACAAGATCATAGCAACAAGAGAGAAAAGATGATTAAGCAGCAGTAGAATGTGTATAAAGTTCAACATACACATTTCCACCCACAGTAGTTGCATTAGTGTCTTCATAAATGCATTGGAATCCTTGGATGGTAATTCTCAAGATTTTGGGGATTTTTAGCTTAATACTCTAAATTACATCGACTGAATTGGCAGTTACCTGCCATCATCAATACAATCTACTGAAAGATCAAATAGCACCTACCATTGTTGTATGATACTGTATTATATGTTTTTACCTATGATGTATTTTATATTTTTTATGTTGCGGCTTATGAATACTGGTTTTTTTATGCCCTTTCAATGTGAGCTGCCCTGAGCCTGCTTTGGCTGGGAGGGCGGGATATAAGTCAAAGTAATAAATACTCAACTCAGGAATGGCAACTATAGGGCTAGCTTAGGACTCCCTTGTGGGCAGTGTTCCCTCTAAGCTGAGTTAGTGTGAGCTAGCTCACAGTTTTCTTAACCTCCAGCTCACACATTTTTGTCTTGGCTCAGGAAAAAATGACCCCAGAGCAAACTAATGTATGCAGGAGCTCACAACTTTAATGCCAGTAGCTCACGTAGTGGAATTTTTGCTCGCAAGACCCCACAGCTTTGAGGGACTATTGCTTGTGGGTCATAGGCTCTTTATTTCTTATGTGGTATTATTTTTGCCCTGACCTGGATGGTTCGGGCTAATCCCTTGGCAGCTTGTCATTTCTCTTTCCATTGGTTTAAAAGCAAAAGCCCCAGGAGCTCTGCAGACTCCGGTCACAAAGAGCACAACATCACCTGGAAGCTCCCAATTAAAGCAGGGGCGTGTTGTATTGCACCTTGACCTGGATGACCCTGATAGCCTGATTTAGTCAGATCTCAAAAGCTAAGCAAGGTCGGTTTGGGATAGGAGACCACCCAAGAAGTCCAGGGTTGCTATGCAGAGGTGAGCAGGGGTGAGATTCTATCAGGAGTTCCTTTGTATATTAGGCCACACCCCCTGATGTAGCCAATACTCCAAGATTTCAGGTTTTCACGGCTGGTTAACATCATTAGGGTTTGTAGAATCTTTCGGGATCAAGTGCCGTGTTCTACTGGAGAAAGTTTTCCTTCCAGACGTTTCATTCTCAGCTGCGGAGAACATCCTCAGTGGCGGTGCAGCCGGAGCAGGCGCTCAGACCTTCTTGGCTGCTGTGCATTGAGTGGGGCCAGGGCTGCTGGAGAGCTGCTATTTGTAGGCTGGAGGGGGTGTGATGAAAGGGCAATTGGTTTGTGGATGTGCCCATTGTTTGGTGGGGCTTCATGGAAGGGTAGTGATAAGGAAACTGGCTGTTGAATGTGACCATTGTTCTGTGTTAATCTTCAAACTCCTTCCAACCCCTGCCGTCTGAGCAGCCGCCATCTGATAACTGCAATCTCAAGCCAATTTGGTGTAGTAGTTATCTGGGTTTGATTCCCCACTCCTCCGCATACACCTGCTGATGTGACCTTGAGTCAGTCACAAGTTGTCACAGAACTGTTCTGCTCAAGAGCAGTTCTGGGAAAGCTTTGTCAGCTCCACCTACCCTATAGGGTGTCTGTTGTGGGGAGGGGAAGGGAAAGGAGATGGTAAGCCGCTCTGAGACTCCTTTGGGTAGTAAAGAGTGGGGTATAAATCAAATCTCTTCCTCCTCCTTCAGCATCTTCTGGCTTTTTAAAAGCAAAGAGATTGCCATGGGCGGTCAGATCTCACCCATTGTTTCCACTGCCTATACTGCGGTGGCTTTTCAGAGGGTCACCGCATGTGATAGCAGTATACCAAAAGGCATTGTTATGTTCTTTTCCTTCTAAGCCAAAGATGAAATGGCTAAGTATTTTGTCAATATAGAAATTGCAGGGGGTTAGAGAAAATGACTGGGAATAAAGAACATTGCAAGATAAAACAAAAGCATAACGTGTTTTCTTGCTTTCCTTTCTGCTATATGTCTAATGTATAAGGTTTTAAATGCAAATGCTTAGAGGTTTCAAAGGCTGGTTTCAGGTTATGTTCCCCCTGAATGAAAAGGTATGCTGACACACACACACAAATACACTTAGAGAAAATGTCAGCATTGACTGAAATTTTCAATTTTCCAGTTGAAAAAAAAAAATCAAAAAGGGGAATAACGAAGCTGATATTACAGAAGGAAAAATGACATGGCATTTATGTCTGTTCACTTGGTTTAAAAAGTCAGTGTGAACAAAAAAAACAACAACCCTGTTTGAAAATGTCATGAAAATTAATTTGAATATGCCCAATTATTTCAGACAAATTGCATCTGCAGCTAGTTGCTTTCTTTTATGTAACTGTCTGTAGAAGATCGGCTCTTATTAGATTAGACGCACTACTAGAGTTGGTTTAACTCTTTAGACTATGGCCTATGCGTCTTTAGTGCCCATGGGGTAGTGAAATGTAGGGCCGCCAGGTCTGTAACAGTAACCCAGTCATGTGGGAGCCACTGATAGAAAAGCTATGGAAATATTTCAAGAGTCCTGTTCTGAACTAGAACAAAGCAGTAGACAAGTGCACCTTTAAGACCAACTAAGTTTTATTCATAATGTAAACTTTCGTATGCTCTTAAGCAGACTTCATCAGACAAAATGGGAATGGAAGCAGCAATTCTTAATATTACTGGGCAGTGTAGAATCATGGGAATGTTTTTTAGCAGATTAAAAGAATCACAAACAGGGATCTGTGTTTGTTAGTGTTAGGACAAAGCAGGGCTGAAAAAGCACTGGAGGGTGATAAAAAGCAGACTGCTGTTGCAGGTGCGAAGTGCCATAAATCTAGGTAACTTTCTGGCTTTGGTAGTTTAAATTTAAACTATTTAAATTTAGTTTAAATTTAAACTATTTAAATTTAGTTTAAATTTAAACTCTATTTAACCTAACAAAGCCAGAATGTTTAAATTTAAACTAAATTTAAATTATCCTGTGGGATCCAGTGAACCGGGCAAAGGAAGCTCTGGCTCTTTGCCTCCCTCCCCAGGGGACCAGGAGGGGAAGGAGCCTCAACCAAAGGAGAAAATTGAGGTTTTGCTCTGTAGCTCCTGTGTGATTGAGCAAACCTTGCAAAGCCAGCAGCGATGCAGAAGGAAGCAAGAGAGAGGGAGAAGGAAGCAGACATGAGCCATTTGCTCAGGGGCCAGATAGGAGCCCTCTGGGGGCCTGATTTGGCCCCCAGGCTGCATGTTTGACACTCCTGTTTTAGTGGATCCAATTTGCTGACACCTGGAATAAACACAGATTCATTTGTAATTGTGTCTGTACAAAGTTGTTGTTCGAAAGTCTGTCTGCTTGGAAAAGAACAATGGATATGCACTGAGAAAGAACAAATGAAACCTGTTTCCCATGAGGGAATGCTAACAAGTGCTATGTGAGCAGAAACTCTTCTAATTAAAATGCATGCTGAGGCAGAAAGGCAAAGAAAGAGACCGAATCTATGTCAAAGAGGCTTGAAACAAATTCAGTGCCATATTTCCAAGTGCCATATCTGGCTAAAGTGTGGTATCTGGCGAAACAGCTGCAAAGTTATATATGCAATTAATAAATGATGTCAAAGGTTTCAAAAAGTAAAAAATTGCACTGAAGTCAAATCATATTTTATGTAGCTGCAACAGAACTCTTGCTTCTGTTTGCACAGTCACTGATGGTTTTGAAATGTTCCTGCAACACTGAGACCATATGGATAAATGGGGAAGTTGTAAAACAGATTTGAGAAGCAAGAGTGTTATATATTGGATTTTTAAAGGAAAAACAACTTTTTTTCACATCCTAGATTACAGAAAACTTCTTGTGTAAAAATGTAGTTCTTGTGTAAAAATGTTTGCAGAAAGTATAATTATACTTCTCAGTGGAATATGATGTTAACATAAACAGGAAATCCTATCTGATTTTCTTGTGAAATATTTTTGACTGCTGTTTAGTGGATGTTTACTGTTAAAGCTGCCAACCTCCAAGTGGCATCTGGAGATCTCTCACCACTACAACTGATCTCCAGATAGGCTTCCTAGTCCCCCAGTCTGGGGAGGGGTGTCCCCGCTTTTGCGGGCTTCTCCCTGCTGCTGGCCAGCTGGTCAGCAGGGGGAACCCCACTCACAAATGCCCCAACATCCAGCGTGATAATATCATCTGGAAGTGATGTCATCATGCCACCAATGTCATGTGGTTAACACTCTACATTTTAGGCAAAATCTATGGTTAATTTGAGCTCAACACCATAGAGTTTTGCCCAAAACCTAGAGCGTCACCGCATAATGCTGGTGGATGATGACATCACTTTCAGGTGATGTCGCCATGCCATGCACACACTTGCGCAGATGATCTCAGAAAGGAAGCCAGGAGCCCCCTGCTGGATTGAAGGTAGGAACTGGCAACCATAACTCCAGACAACCAAGGTCAGTTCCTGTTAGGTTTGTCAATCCCCAAGTCCCAGTGGGGACTGTCTCACTTTCCCAGGCTCCTTCCCATTCCCAGTCAGCTGGCTGGTGGGGGGAAGCCCTGCCCCCACAACCACCATGTGCTTTTCCACCTCTGGAGGCTTCAGACTCCACTTGGAAAGGCTTCCTCTTGGGATGGTGTGTCTATGTCTCTAAGGCTGAATGAGGTTGGGGCGAGCAGGCAGAAGAGCATGGCTGCCTCCAGTGGCTATGAAAGCAGCCCAGGCCCTCTGTTGGTTACACAATCTTTTCAGAGGTCGTTTGCATAGGAAAGGTAAACTTGAACCTTTGGTTGCTCTGTGTTACTTTGAAGAAGTTGGAAGTTCAGCAACTCATGAGTAGAGATGCCAATCCCCCGCTTCAGAGTCGTCAGAAATGGGGGGGAGGGGAGTGTTGGGAAATGTCTGCTGGGCACTTCATTATTCCATATGGAAATCGATTCTCATAAGGTATAATGGAGAATTGATCTGGGGGTATCTGGGGCTCTGGAGGGGCTGTTTTTTGAGGTAGAGGCACCAAAATTTCAGCATAGCATCTGATGACTCTCCTCAAAATGCTTGCCATGTTTCAAGGAGATTGGACCAGGGATCCAATTCTATGAGCCCCGAAAGAAGGTGTCCCTATCCTTCATTATTTCTAATGTAGGGAAGGCATTTAAAAGGTGTGCGGTTCCTTTAAATGTGATGGCCAGAACGCCCTTTGGAGTTCAATTGTACTTGTTGCAACTTTGCTTATGGCTCCACCCCCAAAGTCTCCTGGCTCCACCGCCAAAGTCTCCTGGTTCCACCCCCAAAGTCCCCAGGTATTTCTTGAATTGGATTTACCAACCCTAGTTCCTGTAGATAAAATGGCTGCTTTGGAAGTGGACTCTATGGCATTATACCCTGCTGAGGTCCCTCCCCTCCCCAAAACCCACCTTCCCAAATCTCCAGATGTTTCCCAGCATCCCTACCAGTAACTCTACTCAGAGTGCTATCCTAAACAGAGTTACTCCCTTCTAAAATCACTCAAACTAATTGTATTATAGGCTAGCAGAGTATTTATACCATGTCTGGTAATATTCCATTCCAGTCTTAAGGGCACACCTCTGTTCCCTTTAGGGTTGCTAGGTCTCCTCTGGCCACAAGCCTGGGACAGAAGCTTAGCACTGCCAGGAGATTTGTGGGTGGAGCCTGGAGAGGACAGGGATCTCATTGGGGTACAACGCCATGGAGTCCACCCTCCAAAGCATCCATTTTCTCCAGGGGAACTGATCTCTGTAGTCTGGAGATGGCATCCGTAATCCCTTGCATGCTAGAAGAAAGTGCAGAGGTCTGCAGATGTGCGGTCTGTAGCAATTCAGTATCCAGAATTCAGGCCATGAGATTCTGAATTCACTTCAAAGACATCTTGATAGATTATCATAGAACCACAGAGTTGGAAGGGGCCATCTAGGCCATCTAATCCAACCCCCTGCTCAATACAGGATCAGGCTAGAGGAGGGCTGTCAAAGTCCTGGCCTGCAGGCCACATTCAGCCCACCCAGGGCTTCAGTCAGGCCCAGGGCAATTTTCTCCCCCCTCCTCACCCTTTCAAGCTCCAGCCTGCTGCTGAAGTTTCTAGCTCCCTCTGCCTTGTCTTTGCTTGCTTGCTTCAGCTGGAAGCAATTTTGGACTTGCAAAGAAAATGTGGAGTGGATTTTCCATTAAGGTCTCTGCACCCAGATAGACTGGGCCCAGAGATCTTAATGGAAAACCCATTCCATGTTTTCCTTGCAACTTTGTCTGTGCTGCAATGTATTTCAGTGGAGTGGAGTTCAAGCAGTTTCACTTTTGCAGCGTTTATGGCCAGTTGAAGCTCCTTCCAAATAAAGGCTTGATGCTTTGAGCCAGCTTGTCACTGCTAAGTGGACCTAGGAATTGGTGCCTAGTGAGTATTCTGTCTTGGGAACCCACAGCCAAAAGGGGTAATATTTTAGCTTATTTTTTTAGTTTCTGTTGTGATCCTTGTGGCTTTTTCTTAAAATTGCATTGCCAAATCCCACTTTTCCCCGCCTTTCCATTTTAAACAAAATATCAAAAGAGTTTTAAGTATGTTTGTCTCGGCTTGGCTTCGCGAACGAAGATTTAAGAAGGGTGCAATAGTCCATGTTTGCTGCAGGCTCACTGGTGGCTGACAAGACCAATGTGGGACAGGCAGGTCCGGCCACAGCGGCTGCAGGGAAAAGTCTGATTTAGGGTCGGTCCTGTAGCAGTGCGATTCTTCCTCAATCTCCTTTTGTCCTCAAGACCAGCTATGCGTGTGTTCTCAAAGGAAGAGACAGCCTGGTGGATGGTGTGCCTCCATGCTTTGCGATCTGAGGCTAGGTCAGACCACTGGTGATGGTTGATGTGACAGGTGCTAAGGGATTTCTTCAAGGAGTCCTTGTACCTCTTCTTTGGTGCCCCTCTATTTCGATGGCCGGTGGAGAGTTCGCCATACAGGGCAATCTTGGGAAGGCGGTGGTTTTCCATCCTAGAAATATGCCCTGCCCAGCGCAGCTGCGTCTTCAACAGCAGTGCCTCGATGCTGGTAACCTCTGCCCGCTTGAGGACTTCAGTGTTGGTCACAAAGTCACTCCAGTGGATGTTGAGGATGGTGCGAAGGCAGCGCTGATGAAAGCGCTCAAGGAGTCGAAGGTGATGACGGTATAAAACCCACGAGTAAAATACAAGTATGTTTGTATTTTAGGTTAAAATAACGTCTTTAATTGTGTTTATCTGTATCCTTTATAAAGTTTATAACTCCGCTAACTGGCATTACATTTTATGACATGCATGGCTCAGCCCCACAAAGTCCAGTTTGCGTCACATCTGGTCCTCATAACAAATGAGTTTGACACCCTTGGTCTAGAGCATCCCTAACAAGTGCTTGTCCAGCTGCTGCTTAAAGATTGCCTGTGAGGGGGAGCTCACTACCTTCCTCAGTACCTGATTCCACCACTGAACGACGCTTAGTGTAAAATATTTTCCCTAATATCCATCCGGTACCTTCCCACATTTGCAAGTCCTCTCCTCTGATGCCAACAGGAAGGAGCTCTTTAGCTTGGAGAAACGTCAGCTGCAGGGTGACATGATAGAGTTTAACAAGATTATGCATGGGATAGAGAAGGTAGAGAAAGAAGTACTTTTCTCCCTTCTCACAATACAAGAACTCGTGGGCACAAGGAAATTGCTGAGCAGTCGGGTTAGAACAGATAAAAGGAAGTACTTCTTCACCCAAAGGCTGATTAACACATGGGATTCACGGCCACAGAAAGTGGCTACAAATATAGCTAGCTTCAAGAGGGGATTGGATAAACATATGGAGCAGAGGTCCATCAGTGGCTATTAGCCATAGCGTATTGTTGGAACTCTCTGTCTGGGGCAGTGAGGCTCTGAATTCTTGGTGCTTGGGCGGGGCAATAGTGGGAGGGCTTTTTGTGTCCTGGCCCCATTGGTGGGACCTCCTGCTGGCACCTGGGTTTTTTTGGCCATTGTGTGACACAGAGTGTTGGACTGGATGGGCCATTGGCCTGATCCAACATGGCTTCTCTTATGTTCTTATATTCTCCCTGCCCTTCTCTAAGTGACAGCCCTTCAAATAATTAAAGAGAGCCATCATGTCTCCCCCTCAACTTTCTCTTCTCCAGACTGAACATTTCCAAGTTCCTCAACCTTTCACTGAAGGTCTTGGTCTCCAGGCCCCTGATCACTCTCATGGTTCTGCTCTGCACCCACTCCATTCTGTCCATATCCGTTTTGAACTGAGGCCTCCAAAACCGCACACAATGCTCCAGGTGCAGCCTGACCAACATGGTGTACAGTGGGACTAGGACATCTTGCCATTTGGATGTTATCTTTATCTTTTAGGGTTGCCAGGTCCAAATCGAGAAATATCTGGGGACTTTGGGGATACAGTCAGGAGACATTGGAGCGGAGCCTGGAGTAAGGGTGTGACAAGCATAATTGAACTCCAAAGGGAGTTATGGCCATCACATTTAAAGGGACCACACACCTTTTAAATGCCTTCCCTCCATTGGAAATAATGGATAGGGGCACCTTCTTCATAGAATTGGACCCCCGGTCTAATCTTTTTAAAATGTAGAGGATATTTTGAGGAGAGGCATCAGATGCTATGCTGAAAATTTGGTGCCTCTTTCTCAAAAAACAGCCCCCCTCCAAGAGCCCCAGATACCTGTGGATCAATTTTCCATTATACCCTATGGAAATCGGTCTCCACAGGAATAATGGAGTGCCCAGCAGACATTTTCCTCCCCCCCCCCCACTTTCTGATGACCTTGAAGTGGGGAGGGCCTCCAAACCGGGGGTCCCCTACCCCCACCTGGGGTTTGTAGAAGAAAAAGGGAGAATCACGGGGAGATTGAGAGCAGGGAAATACCATGATACAATAACGAAATAAGTAACACCAATTTATATCAAATATCTCAATAATCAATTTAAATGAAGTGAAATCAACACACATTTAATACATAAATTCATCAGTGAGTAAACCTATTTTCAAACACTTTGAACCTATACAACAGAACACACAGAAAAATTCATAGGAAAGTTACTTCCAAAAAGTGTGGAGTGCAAAAAAGTGCTTGTATCTAAAGAGGTTTTTATGTCCGAAGTTCATTCCATTGTTTGTAAATCAGATGACTCCGCCAAAACCAACTCTGACGGAGCCTGATGCCGGCTGGTTGCTTGCCGGGCCGTTTCAAGTCTCTTTGTCAAAGAGGGGATATCTGAAGTTCTTCCAAACCTTTTTTCCATACAGCAACTCATACAAGCACAAAACAGAAGCCTTCACAGGGCGTATTACCATAATAGGTTTACCCATTGATGAAAATAGGTTTACCCACTGATGAATTTATGTATTAATTGCGTGTTGATTTCACTTTATTTAAATTGATATATTTGATATAAATTGGTGTTGCTTCTTTCGTTATTGTATCACGGTATTTCCCTGCCCCCACCTGGGCATTGGCAAGCCTATTGTCTTTGCACAGGTCATGAAACATCAGCTCTAAACTTGCGCACCTTTAACCAGGGCCTTTTTTGTATCAGGAACTCCTTTGCATATTAGACTACACACCTCTGATGTAGCCAATCCTCCAAGAGTTTACAGTAGGCCCTATAATAAGAGTTCTGTAAGCTCTTGGAGGGTTGGCTACATCAGGGGTGCGTAGTCTAATATGCAAAGGAGTTCCTGCTAGGGTTGCCAAGTCCAATTCAAGAAATATCTGGGGACTTTGGGGGTGGAGCCAGGAGACTTTGGGGGTGGACCAGGAGACATTGGGGCGGAGCCAGGAACAAGAGTGTGACAAGCATAACTGAACTCCAAGAGAGTTCTGGCCATCACATTTAAAGGGACAGCACACCTTTTTAAATGTCTTCCTTCCATAGGAAATAATGAAGGATAAGGGCACCTTCTTTTGGGGCTCATAGAATTGGACCCCCTGGTCCAATCGTTTTGAAATTTGGGGGATACTTTGGGGAGAGGCACTAGATACTATATTGAAAATTTGGTGCCTCTACCTCAAAAAACAGCTCCCCCAGAGCCCCCGAAACCTCCAGATCAATTCCCCATTATACCCTATGAGAAGACGTTTCCCTCTCCACCCCCCTCCCCCCCCCCGCCCCCTTTCTGGGAAATCTGATGCAGGAGACAGAACTCACTCACCTCCGGAGGTGCAAAGGCACATGGTCCTTTGGGGGCGTGGCTGGGCTCCCCTCCCTTCACCGGCCAGCTGACTGGGGGCGGGAAGCAGCCTGAGAAAACGGAAGAGCTCTGGCTGCCGTTCTCCTCCCTCCCCTCCCCCCGCTTTCCCTTTTATGGCCAGCGGGGGGAGGAGGCTCCAAATCTGGAGTCTCCAGGCCTAGCGGGGGATTTGGGAACCCTAGTTCCTGCTACAAAAAAAGCCCTGCCTCTAATTGAGCTTTCACAATAGTCTTCCCAGCTGGTAAAGTGGGAAATCGTTCAGGAGTTATGCCTGTTATCCCCAATGTGGAGGGCAATGAAAAGGATGTACTTGAATTGGTGTTCTGTAGCATTTAAAATCTTCTGTCTCCAAGTACCAATGTCGAGCTTTTAGTTGGTAGCATTGTATATATACCTGCTAGCATTTGTGGTGCATGCCCGTGGACTTAACATTTGTCACAAAAGGCTTTAGTACACGCTTTCCACCCAGCGTTCTGACCCAAATTAGCACTAATTGGTGGCCTTCGTGTGGGGGCTATTACAGTTATACAAGGGGATGATCTCCAGTCTGAGGTCCCGGGTGCTTAATGCTGCTCCACTGGAGGGAACATTCGCTTTCTATTCTCTGTTCCTGTTCTGAAGGAACAGTGGCAATTTATGTCCTGCTTTCTTTCATTTGGTAAACAGGCCTCTGAGGATGTTTTAAAGATCTCATTTTCACAGGAACTGTTGTCTGTTCACGACGTATTTGAAACGTATCCAATTGCTGGCGGAATAAAACAGATGTTTAAGTAAAAGCCCTTAAATATAAAATCGAAATGGGTGCTAGATAAATGTTAGCTTCTTTCACGTCGTATTTGAAGGCCCCCCTCCTTTTCACCTTGGAAAGCAGGTCCTGGACCCGACTGTCCCTCCTACAGTGGATTTGCTTCCTGTGTCAACAATTTGGTTGTCTTCTTGCACCTCCGGATCTCCAGACCGTCTGTCTTACAGGCTTATAAGAAGGTATCTACATCCGAGGATAAGGCTTGCCAATCCCCAGGTGTGGGCAGGGGATCCCCCAATTTTGAGGCCCTCCCCATGCTTCAAGGTCACCAGAAGGCAGAGGGAGGGGGGGAAATGTCTGCTGGGCACTCCATTATTCCCTATGGAGACTGATTCCCATGGGGTATAATGGAGAATTGATCTCTGGGGCTCTGGAGGGCTATTTTTTGAGGTAGAGGCACCAAATTTGCAGCATAGCATCCGATGTCTCTCCTCAAAAGACTCTCCAAGTTTCAAAAAGATTGGACTAGGAAGTCCAACTCTATTAGCCCCCCAAAAAGGTGCCCAATCCTTCATTATTTCTAGTGGAGGGAAGGCATTTAAGAGGTGTGTGGTCCCTTTAAATGTGATAGCCAGAACTCCCTTTGGAGTTCAACTATGTTTGTCACAACCTTGCTTCTGGCTCTACCCCCAAAGTCCCCAGATATTTCTTGACTTGGACCTGGCAACCCTACCGAGGGTGCACACACCAGGTGAAAGAAAAGTGTGTTTGAGAATGCACACACTGGTGAAATTCCACATTAGGAAATTCTGGAAGATATTAGGGGCAGAGCCTAGAGAGGGCAGGCTTTGGGGAAGGGAGGACCTCAGCAGGGTATAATGCTACCTCTCCGGAACAGCCATTTCCTCCAGGGGAATTGACCTCTGTAGCCTTGTGGTATTTTATTGTTTGTATATATGTATGTAAGTAATGAAACAGTTTGCACCTCCCCTAATATCCGTGTAATTTAGTTTGGTCCTATTGGGTGGAGCTCTTGTTTCAATTTCCAGCTTTGTATGTTAGCTGTAGTCATTGGTTGTTGGCAGGGGTGGAATTCTAGCAGGAGCTCCTTTGTATATTAGGCCACACACCGCTGATGTAGCCAATCCCCCAAGAGCTTACAAAAAAGAGTCTTGTAAACTCTTGGAAGATTGGCTATATCAGGGGTGTATGGTCTAATATGCAAAGGAGCTCCTGCTAGAATTCCACCCCTGGTTGTTGGAGTTGTCTCCTTGCAAATGGCTGATGTTTTGAACCAGCTTGTCTCTGCTGAATGGACATGAGAACGGGTGCCTGAGTTCTCTAACCTGGGAATCCACAGCTAAAGGGTGACATTACAGCCCAGAGATCAGTCGAAATTCGCTGGAATCTCCAGGTACTACTCAGTAGGGTTCCCAGTCTCCAGGTGGGGCCTGGAGATCTCCCTCTTTTACAACTGATCTTCAACTGGCAGAGTTCAGTTCCCCTGGAGAAAATGGCTGCTTTGAAGGGTGGACTCTAGGGCATCGTACCATGCTGAGATGAAGATATTGAAGAAGATGATATTGGATTTATATCCCGCCCTCCACTCCGAAGAGTCTCAGAGCGGCTCACAATCTCCTTTACCTTCCTCCCCCACAACAGACACCCTGTGAGGTGGGTGGGGCTGGAGAGGGCTCTCACAGCAGCTGCCCTTTCAAGGACAACCTCTGCCAGAGCTATGGCTGACCCAAGGCCATTCCAGCAGGTGCAAGTGGAGGAGTGGGGAATCAAACCCGGTTCTCCCAGATAAGAGTCCGCACACTTAACCACTACACCAAACTGGCTCTCCATGCTGAGGACCCTCCCCAAACCCCACCCTCTCTTGGATCAACCCCTAAGTAGGGTGGCCATAATATCTGCAGGCCAGCCAGGGACACCTTGAGGAAGGGATGAATGTGTGTGTGCGCGCGCGAAGCGCGCGCCCGCCGGAAACAGGAAGTGACGTCATGCCACTGCCGGAAACAGGAAGTGACATCACTTCCCGTGACATCGTTTTCCCTGCACCACCTGCCGGAAGCAGGAAGTGACATCACTTCCTGTGACATCATTTCCCCCAAATGCCACTGCCGGAAACAGGAAGTAAAATGAGTACCCAGCTTGCTGGGGGGAAAGTGTAGATGACCGGGGAAGGCAATGACAAACCACCACCTAAAAAGGTCTGCCGTGAAAACGTGAAAGCAGCGTCACCCCAGGGTCAAAAACGACTGGTGCTTGCACAGGGGACCTTTCCTTTCCATTGGTAATAACAGCTAGGAGCACCTTCATTGGAGGCTCATAGAATAAGACCCCCTGGTCCAATCTTTTTGAAACTTGAAGGGTGTTTTGAGGAGAGACACCAGATGGTATGCTGAAAATGTGGTGCCTCTATCTCAAAAAACAGCCCCCCAGAGCCCCAGACACCCGACAATTCTCCATTATACCCTATATCAATTCTCCATTACACCCTATGGGAATCAGTCTCCATAGGGAATCATGGAGAGCCCAGCAGACATTTCCCTCTTCCCCTCTGCTTTCTGATGACCCTGAAGTGGGGAGAGGGCCTCCAAACTGGGGGATCCCTTGCCCCCAACCTGGGGATTGGCAACCCTATCCCTCAGGCTGCTTTCACGGCCAGCGGCTGGCCAACCTCGACTCTCGTCCGGCTTTCCTCCCTGCCGCGCTCCCCCCACAGGCGCTCCTCCGATCCTGAGGAAAGAGCAAAAGCAGCCCTCCCTCCCAGCAGAGAGACATGCTTTGCAATCCATTAAGAGAATACTGGCACATTCAGAGTTTCTGTAGTAATTCATTCTGCCCGCATTCTATTACATCCTATGAATGCAACAACTCCTAGTCATTGATCCCAGTACTAATATTATTGGTCATTTCAGGAACGTTATTTGTGGGCAGTATAAAACTTTTACTCACTTTATCTTCCACCCTCAAATAACTATTACAAAAACAACCTAGATTCTCCTTTCCTAAAACTAAGAAGTATTTCCTGATGCCACCCTGCCACCCCAGATCTGAGGACTCTCACATGCCTCTATTAAAAGATGCTCAGAAGTACTTTCCACAACTTCCAATGGCAAACAGAAAAGGATTTCACACACACACACACACACACAAAGATTGCCTTTAAAACACTATAACTCTTTCTTGGGTTTTGCTGTAAGTTCTATGGAACTAGACCCTCTTTTTTGTAAGCTCTTGGAGGATTGGCTACATCAGGGGGTGAGGCCTAATATGCAAAGGAGCTCCAACTAGAATTCCACCTCTGAATAATACCCATCTTGATAGACCAAAGGTCAGTATAAGACAGCTAGAAAGCAGTATAAGCAGCTAGAAAGCGTCTTTGGCTTGGCATGCAGAAGGTCCCAGGTTCAACCCTGGCATCTCTAGTTAAAAGGATCATGTCATGTGAAGACCTCCACTTGAAACCCTGGAGAGCCAATGCTAGCTTGAGCAGACAATACCCATCTCGCTAGACAAAAGGTCAGTCTACAGCAGACTGGAAGAGTCTGTGGCTCAGTGGCAGAGCACCTGCTTAGCATCAAAGAATCACAGAGTTGGAAGGGACCTCCAGGGATAAGAAAGAAAGAAAGAAAGAAAGAAAGAAAGAAAGAAAGAAAGAAAGAAAGAAAGAAAGAAAGAAAGAAAGAAAGAAAGAAAGAAAGAAAGAAAGAAAGAAAGAAAGAAAGAAAGAAAGAAAGAAAGAAGAGAGAGAAGGAGGGGGAAAAAAGACAACAGGGGGTTGGTCTTTTCCACAACAAGCCTCTTGTCGGAGACAGATATTATTTCTCTTTTAAAAAAAAATATACACCACCACCACCATAACAACATCCAGAGAGCCAACAAGCAACCTTTACACCAAGCAGCCTAAGCACCCTGTGATAGACAATTTTACACGGCAAAGTGGGAGAGGAAACCCCAATTTTAAAAAGCAAGCTGGCCTAAGGATAGGGTTGCCAAGTCCAATTCAAGAAATATCTGGGGACTTTGGGGGTGGAGCCAGGAGACTTTGGGGGTGAAGCCAGGAGACATTGGGGCGCAGCCAGGAACAAGGGTGTGACAAGCATAATTGAACTCCAAGAGAGTTCTGGCCATCACATTTAAAGCGACAGCACACCTTTTTAAAATGTCTTCCTTTCATAGGAAATGAAGATGTTTCCCTCTCTCCGCCCCCACCCTTTCTGGCTAGTCGGCTCTGAAGAGGGGATTGGCCTCCCTGCTCACGAGTTGCTGCCAAGGGAGGTGCAAAAGCACATGGTCCTGGGGCTTTCCTCCTCTCCCTTCCTGGCTAGTTGGCTCTGAAGGGGGGGATTGGCCTGTCTACTCACGAGTTGCTGCTACAGGAGGTGCAAAAGCACATGGCCCTGGGGCTTCCCTCCTCCCCGTTCCTGGCTAGTTGGCTCTGAAGGGGGGATTGGCCTGTCTACTCACGAGTTGCTGCTACAGGAGGTGCAAAAGCACATGGCCCTGGGGCTTCCCTCCTCCCTGTTCCTGGCTAGTTGGCTCTGAAGGGGGGATTGGCCTGTCTGCTCACGAGTTGCTGCTACAGGAGGTGCAAAAGCACATGGCCCTCCTCCCCCAAACACCCCAGTTTTCCCTCCCCTCCCCATCGTACCTTCTTCTCTCTCCGCTCTTCCATCTCTAGTTAACTGCAGTCGGGCGGGAAGCCTGGAGGCGGAGCCTCCAGGGCAGGCAGCAGGGCCCAATCTGGTGAGAGCCCTGGTGCCTGGCATGCCCCCC